>NC_138769.1:239098685-239581185 GCF_965119305.1 Pelophylax lessonae
AAAGCAGTAGGGTAACACAGTAGGAGTACACAGAAACACACAGAGGCATAGATGAGAAACACAGGCTGGGAGTGCACAGATGCTGATGAGAGGCTGACTGGAACTCACAGAGAAAAACTGATGCTCCTGACCGGCCACCGTATAAACTGTATACTGTGGCAGGGAGGCCCGCTGTGCGAAAATCATGTACATGTACGTGATTTTGTGCAGGTGATGTAGGGGGCGTGCCCGCCTCTCCCGCTGTGATTGGAGCCAATCACCGTGTCTGAATATTCGGCAGACTGACAGAAGGGCGGTCTGCCTATGTAAACAAGGCACACCGCTGTTCTGTCAGGGGGTAAAAGAGAGATCTTGAGTTTCAGCTAAGCTGAAACACAGATCTCTCTTTTCCTCCATTGCATCCACTACCCCCACAGATAGAAAGCACTCCCTAGGAGCACACCTAACCCCTTGATCGCCCCTGGTGTTAACCTCCCTGCCAGTGTCATTTATACAGTAATAGTGGATTTTGTGATCACTGTATTGCTGTTACTGGTCCCCAAAAAGTGTCACTGAGTCAGATTTGTCTGCCACAATGTCGCAGTCCCGCTAATAATCGCCGCCATTACTAGTAAAAATAAATAAAAAAATTGAAAAAGGCCATATACGTCTCCCATAGTTTGTAGACGCTATAACTTTTGCGCAAACCAATCAATATACACGTATTAGGATTTTTTTTTTTACCAAAAATATGTAGCAGAATATATATTGGCCTAACCTGATGAGAAAATTCGATTTTTTACATTTCTTTTATTGGAACTGTTTTATAGCAAAAAGTAAAAAAATACTGTATATATATATTTTTTTAAATTGTGGTTCTTTTTTTGTTTATAGCGCAAAAAATAAAAACTGCACAGGTGGTCAAATACTACCAAAAGAAAGCTCTATTTGTGGGGAAAAAAAGACAGTAAATTTTATTTGGGTACAGTGTCGCACGACCGTGCAGTTGTCAGTTAAAACAGTGCAGTGTCGTATCGCAAAAAATGCCCTGGTCAGGAAGGTGGTAAAACCTTTCCGGAGCTATAGTGGTTAAAGCTGAACCAAACCCATTGATTTAAGGGTTTCAAAAAACAGTTACATTCCCAGCATGCAGGGAATGCTAGCTGTCATATTTGCTTGTGCTCGCAACCACACTATTAAACCATCAAATGGCTGGTGTCATAACTGATCATATGTGCAGCACCATGGCAGTTGCAGATCAAACAGTGGCTTAAGCCCCGTACACACGTACCGATTGTTGGCCGTAAATATTCGGCCGACGACCGATCGGCCGATTGTAGGCTTGTTAGTATGATGCTTCTGACAGCCGACAGCGCATTTTCGGCCGAACAGAATCTGTCGTGCAGGCATTAAAAAATTTTTTTGGCCAACACCAGAACGGCCGATTGTTCGCCAGTCAGTACAGATTTCGGCCGACAGACAGCAGATTAGCAAGACTGGGCATGCTCAGAAAAGAAAAAAGACAAGGAAAGTTAACCATCACATGACATCACTTCTGCAGTCGGCTGTTGTTGGCCGACAAAATTCGTGTGCAGTCTTTTGCAGTTTTCAACAGACACGACAGCCCTGGACAAAAGACGGCCGATCGATCGGCCGACGATCAGTATGTGTGTACGGGGCTTAAGATGGCAGTTTTCTCGGCTGAAAAGGATAGGAGGTTTTAGTTCCACTTTAAGTGTAGGGGAAGATATGATAATGAAGGAAGACTGGATGCTGTCAGGAATGCATGGGGTCATTGGAGCAGGATACAGATTGGTGAAGAAGACAATCACTAGAAGCATACTCAGGGTCACTGGCTTGAATACATAAGGATAAGACTGGAATGACTGCCAGAATTGATTTTCAATGTTCCCATGTCTTCAATAAGGTTTGGACTTAAAGCAGTATTAAACCCAAATACAAAAATGTATTCAATTGCAGCTCACCAATTGTTAGATTTGGTGGCTGCATTTGTTTTCTATTTTTAGGTGTTTCCCTTTGTTTTCACCTGTTGATCCTGTAAGTTAGTTTATTTTTAGACTTACATTACCAGACAAAGCTATCAAGTCATGGCAGCAGTTAGAAGGGTGGGACAAACCATTTAACTTTGACAGGGGTGCTTACAATGGTCAGCTTTTTTTTTTACTTGCGTTAAACCTTTATCCCAAAATGAAAAAAAAAACTGCTGTAGCTGCTTTTAAAGTGTTAGCCGGAGATCAGCTTTAATTTTTTTTAGTCCAATCCAGCTAAATCTGCTAGTCTAAAGCCTCGTACACATGAGCAGATTATCGAACGATCTTGCGTCCGATTTTTGTTGCACGCTAGTCTCATATGGAAAGTGAAGAGTTTACTTTCATACGAAAATTCCCGTACAACAGAATTCAACTTCAGAAGTTAAGCCCCGTACACACGCACAGATTGTTGGCCAACTGATCGGCCAACTTTTGCCCAGTGTTGTTTGTTGGTTGAAATGTGTTCTAGACTTGCACTGGACTTTTGTTGGCCAACAAAAACCAACTTCAGAAGTGATGTCATGTGATGGTTTACTTTCCGTGTGTTTTTTCTTCTCTGAGCATGCCCAGTCTTGCTCATCTGATTTTTGTCTGCCGAAATCTGTACTGACTGAGGAACAATCGGCCGTTCTTTGTTGGCCAACAAACATTTTATAGCATGCACACCAGATTTTCTTCGGCTGAAAATTCGCAGTTGGTTGTCGGAAGCATCATACTAACAAGCCTACAATTGGCAGATCGGACGTTGGTCAACAATTTACGGCCAACAATCTGGGCGTGTGTACGGGGCTTAAAGTCGTGTTGAATTGTTTTGTATGTGTTCTTTCGTTTCTGAGCATGCCTAGTCTTGCTGTTACAATTTTTTTCGGACGAAAACTGTACTAATTGAACGAAAATCGGACGTTGAATTGACGTACGATAAAAATTTTATAGCCTGCACATCCAGATTTTGGCATCTGAAAATTCGTAATCGGCTGTCGAAAGCACCATACTAACAATCCGAAAATCGGCGATTCGTTCGTCGGACGAGATTTTACTTCCGATTTTCGTATCGTGTGTACAGCCTTAACAGTGCATAGTGCATAATTATGTAAAAATATTCTTGCGACAATATAAAATATTTTATTAGAAACAGGGGTATTTATAAAGTCCGTGGGCCTGTGTGCAAAATCATAAATTGGGCCCTATTGCTTCATTTAGAATGCAGACATTCTAAGACAGGGAGTCTGTTGCTGGCTGTATCAACAGGTGAAATAAAGGAAAAAAAAGAAAACAAATGCAGCCTCCATATTTAAGGATTATTAAGGTGCTTTATATTTAATTTTTTTTCAGGGGTTTAATAGCCTTTTAAGCTTACAATTTGGGGACTTATTGAATGTTCCGTGATAATCTCTAATAATTTATAAGCATAAAATAATAAATATATATGCATACACCTTAACTGTATGAAGCATGTGTTATTCTCTTTTGGATGCCATTAAGTAGAATTAGTCGGGGCTTACAGGTTAAATGAACGCTGCTAAAGCTTTCAGTAAACATTTACCAATAGGAAATAACTTTCAATTAACTTTGTTTCTATGGCAACTAATATTTAATTTGTTTCTTATGGCTTGGGCCATAATGGGCTTGGGCCAATCTGAGTCGCCTTTTAGCAGAAGACTTAACCCCTTGCTGAAAACTGCCTCATTTACAACTAATGTACTGGAAACAAAGCAATTACACATACCAACAAGCCATTCAAATCTTGCAGTTAATTCCAGATTTTATCTTTATCTTTGTATTGAAAATGTTTGAATGCAGAAAGAATTGAAAACTAATATATTTTGCAAATACTATATTATATGAATATAATATTGATCACATTTATAGTTTTATATTGATAATATACTATCACCACCAAGTCATCTAAATGATCTATTCCAACTAAGCCATAAATGTACTTTATCTAGGAAAATAAAGCAATTCTGAAGTCAGCAATCTAGTATGTATCTAGGGAACTGTTTATAAAGAGTCAAATGTTCGAATTTACCCATGGTTTGCAACATATTTATAGATAAATAATTTGCCTGATTAATAAAGTCACAAAAACAAATCATTATTCACTTCTTCAGTCCCGGTTCACACTGATGTGATGCTGGAAACCCTCCGAATTAGTGCCGGTTTCCGCATCACACCAGAATCGCACAATGGTTCACACTGAGATCTGTGAATAGCTGGGGGTGTCAATGTAAAGTTAAAGACACCCCCAGATTGGTTTGAAGATCGCAGTGCGAACTGTGAAATGGTGCAGGAATCGGATAGTATAGGTGTGAACACTAATGCGATCCGATTCCAGTGCGAACCAAAATAGGGTCCTGCACCATTTTGGTGCGAATGCGATGCAATTTTAAGCATACATTTTGTATGACTGAATTAGCATCGCACATACATCGCATGTGATCTGCACAGCAATGCGGTGCGAATCACATGGAATGTCTGGCATCACACTAGTGTGAACCGACACTCAAGAAGAGAATTACCAGCACCCAGATGTGTAATAATGTTAAATTCACTCCAATCTTTTACCTACATCCACATTGTTCATTGTAGAGCAAATGACAATTTGCCTGACAATTACACTTGTATTTGAAGTCAATCAGTTTGTAAATGGATATAAAATTGGCTAAAAGATAGAATTCAGAGAGTAGTGGTTAATGATTCTTACTCTGAATGGTCTAAGGTTATCAGTGGTGTACCCCAAGGTTCAGTGTTGGGACCCTTACTTTTTAATATCTTTATAAATGATATAGGGTCTGGGATTAAAAGTAGCATTTCAATATTTGCAGATGACTCTAAGCCTTGCGGTGGAATAACTTCTTTATAGGATGTCTCCAACTTACAAGCTGACCTCAATGTACTGTTTTATTGGGCAACTACAGTTGTGTTCAAAATTATTCAACCCCCAATGCTGTAAAGAGTTTTAGGGAATTTAGTGTACATTTGTAATTGTATTCAGAATGAAATCCTACAAGGACTTCTTAAAGAACCATATGCAACTAAAATGACATCAATTGGTTTTGTAATACAGTAGTAAATGTTTCTTTTGTGAATTCTTCATTGACACAATTATTCAACCCCTTAAAGACTACCACTCTGAAGAACAGAGGTTCATTGAAGTGTTTTCAGGTATTGAAAATACCTGTGGATGTCAGGGCTCAGCAATAAAGAATAATAAGCACCAATTAGGCAGCTTTAAAATGACTGTGATACTCAGCTCCTTCTAGACATTTACTGGTGTGGTTACAAACATGGTGAAGTCAAGAGAATGGTCCAGGAAGACAAGAGAAGAGGTGATTACTTTACAGGAAGGGCAATGGCTATAAGAAGATTGCAAAGATGTTAAACATACCAAGAGACACCATAGGAAGCATCATTCGCAAATTCAAGGCAAAGGGCACTGGTGAAACGCTACCTGGTCGTGGCAGAAAGAAGATGCTGACTTTGACTGCTGTGCGCTACCTGAAGCGTAGAGTGGAGAAAAGTCCCCGTGTGACTGCTGAGGAACTGAGACAAGATTTGTCAGATATGGGTACTGAAGTTTCTGCTCAGACAATACGGCGCACACTGCGTAATGAAGGCCTCCATGCCAGAACTCCCAGGCGCACCCCCTTGCTGTCTCCAAAGAATAAGAAGAGTCGACTGCAGTATGCCAAAAGTCATGTGGACAAACCACAGAAGTTTTGGGATAGTGTTCTGTGGACTGATGAAACAAAATTAGAACTGTTTGGGCCCATGGATCAACACTATGTTTGGAGGAGGAAGAACAAGTCCTATGAAGAAAAGAACACCTTGCCTATTGTGAAGCATGGCGGGGGGTCAATCATGCTTTGGGGCTGTTTTGCTTCTGCAGGTACAGGGAAGCTTCAGCGTGTGCAAGGTACCATGAATTCTCTTCAGTACCAGGAGATATTGGATGACAATGTGATGCAGTCCATCACAAACCTGAGGCTTGGGAGATGTTGGACCTTTCAACAGGACAATGATCCCAAGCATACCTCCAAGTCCACTAGAGCATGGTTGCAGATTAAAGGCTGGAACATTTTGGAGTGGCCATCACAGTCACCAGACTTAAATCCGATTGAGAACCTCTGGTGGGACTTAAAGAAAGCAGTTGCAGTGCACAAGCCTAAGAATGTGACTGAACTGGAGGCTTTTGCCCATGATGAATGGGCGAAGATACCCGTAGATCGCTGCAAGACACTTGTGTCAAGCTATGCTTCACGTTTAAAAGCTGTTCTAACTGTAAAAGGATGTTGTACTAAGTACTAAGATTGAATGTCACTTGGGGGTTGAATAAAACTGATAATGATGTGAGCACAGAAAAGACATTTGTGGTTATTTCATTATAAATGTAATGTTATATTTGTCTGACCTACACGTGCCTCTTTGATTTATTTGTAAGCAGGATGACTGAATGATCAAAATCAATGTCAAACTGGCCAAAACAATCAATTTCATTGGGGGTTGAATAATTTTGAACACAACTGTATGTGGCAAATGAAATTTAATGTTGATAAATGTAAAGTTATGCACTTGGGAGCTAAGAATATGCATGCATCATACATACTAGGGGGAGTAGAACTGGGGGAATCCATAACAGAGAAGGATCTGGGTATTCTGGTAGATCCTAAGCTTAATAATAGCATGCAATGCCAAGCTGCGGTTTCCAACGTCCTTAATTGTATTAGGAGAGGCATGGACTCCAGAGAGCGAGATATCATTTTGCCCCTGTACAAATCATTAGTAAGACCTCCTCTGGAATAGGCAGTTCCATTTTGGGCACCAGTTAATAAAAAGGATATCAGGGAACTGGAGAAAGTGCAGAGAAGGGCAACCAAACTGATAAGAGGCATGGAGGAGCTCAGCTATGAGAAAATATTAGAGGAACTAAATGTATTCTCTCTTGAGAAGAGGAGATTAAGGGGGGATATGATCAACATGTATAAGTACATAAGGCGTCCACATAGTGAACTTGGTGTTGAGTTATTCAATTTAAGGTCAACTTAGAGGACAAGGGGACACTCTTTACATCTAGAGGAAAAGAGATTTTGTCTCTAAATATGGAAAGGTTTCTTCACAGTAAGAGCTGTGAAAATGTGGAATAGACTCCCTCCAGATGTAGCTCTGGCTAGCTGGCTAGATTGCTTTAAAAAAGGCCTGGATTCTTTCTTGGGTGTACATAATATAACGGGGTACAAATATTTACAGGTAAAGTTGATCCAGGGAATATCAGATTGCCTCTCGGGGATCAGGAAGGAATTTTTTTTTCCCCTGCTGTAGCAAATTGGATCATGCTTTGCTGGGGTTTTTTCACCTTCCTCTGGATCAACTGCAGGTATAGGATTGTGTATATGGGATTGTATGGTTGGGTTTTCTTTACTGTTTTTTGTTTTTTATTGGTTGAGCCAGATAGACTTGTGTCTTTTTTTCAACCTGACTAACTATGTAACTATGTAATCAAGCATTGTTATGTTAAGCATGAAATGTATAGTGCATAATCCTGTAATAATTATCGTGTAACTATATAAAAATATTTTATTAGAAACAGGGGCATGTTATGACATCAGTGGGCCTGTATGCAAGATCATAAATTGGGCCCTATTGCTTGGGAAAAAATATGTGGTGTGCTTTGTGACGGGTGGGCATAGTTTTCATTGTACAATAAAAAATATATGAACAGCACTAAAGAATTGAACTTAGATGTTGACTTCATCTATCTTCCCCTATGTGAAAAATAATGCTATACAAAAGATATAAAATCAAGTGCCACTATAGTACAAAATACTGATATCACTGTGCAAAGTCCATATATAGTGTTACACAGAAGAAAACAGTGCATGCTCCGGTGTTTGTCATTCCATTCCACAAAACAACACTCACTTTGGTGACCAAAAGGTAGTAATAAACTCACCAGAACCTTTTGATCCTATATATTAAAATTGGTCAAAATGTGCTTGGTGTAGTAAAAGGCTCTTGAGCTCCATCTATCCTCATAAGACAGGGCCCCATTGACCAGAAGGATGTTCTGTATGGCTCAAGCCAGGACATACAAGAACTGCAACACAGACCTCATTGCACACCACATATATTCCATAAAAAAAACAGTAAGACTCCCCTAGGCTCACAATTAACCCTTTGATCACCCCTAGGTTAACCCCATTCCCTGCCAGTGTCATTATTACAGTAACAGTGCATATATTTAGCACTAATTTCTATAGTAATGTCACTGGTCCCCCCAAAAGTGTAAAAAATGTCAGTTAGGAGTCTGATCTGCCTGCCGCAATGTCGCAGTCCCGCTAAAAATCACAGATCCCCGCTATTACTAGTAAAAAAAAAAAGAAAATAAAATAAAAATGACATAAATCTTTCCCCTAGTTTGTAAACAAGATAACTTTTGCGCAAACCAATCAAAATACGCTTATTGCAATTTTTTTTTACCAAAAATATGTAGCAGAATTTTTTTTGGGGAATGTTATATAGCAGAATGTGAAAAATATTTAATTTTTTTCAGAAGTGTAGCTCTTTTTTTGTTTATAGCGCAAAAAAATTAAATCGCACAGGTGATCAAATACCACCAAAAGAAAGCTCTATTTGTGGTAAAAAAGGACATCAATTTTATTTTGGAACAGCATCCCACGGCCGCGCAACTGTCAGTTAAAGTAACGCAATGCCGAATCGCATAAAATGGCCTGGTCATTAAGGGGGCAAATCCTTCCGGTCCAGAACTGGTTAAATCAAACAAGGTCATTCTATTCCCCAGTACAATGCCCCCCCCCCCCCCATTCCCCATCAGTCTGTCTCCCAGTATAATTCTTCCCATCTCCAGGTCAATCTGTCCCACAGAATACTCCCCCCCCCCCGCAATCTGTCTCCCAGTATAAACCTTCCCCCCCTTAAGGTCAGTCTGTCCCCCAATATATTCCCCCCCAAGTCAGTCTATCCCCTAGGTCATTCTGTCCCTAGTATAATCCTTTCTCCTGCACCCAGATCAATCTGTCCTCCAGTGCGTGACATCACAGGCTCGGCTCCTCCCTCCTATACGCGTGTCGCCCTGTCTTTGGGCTTCTTCAGTAGGTCGAAGAAGCCCAATGAGTAGGCGACACGCATATAGGAGAGAGGAGCCGAGCCCGTGATGTCACGCAGTCACCGAGATCTGTGTGGAGTGGTGAGCAGACGAATATGAATGTGATTACAAGCGCTTTGTAAGTGTTTTTTTTTTTATATATGGGGGCTTTTAATAAACTTTGTTCAAATGAAGAGCACTATGTAGTCTGTCTTTGTACTTGTATGAGGTTCACAGAGCAGTAAGAGGAGCTTCCAGAGCCGGATGCCAGGAGAGGACAACGTAGCAGGAGATTGGAGAAGTGTCTATATACAAAGCTCATTGATCTCATCTGTGAACAGGTTTTCCTGCCGGTGGTGGTGTGCACTTTTCAGTGTCATTAGGTGATTGAAGAACACTGTGGTGGATCACTCTTTATGTTGCCTTTTTTTTTTACACATGGACTTTGTTTTTTGGGGGTAGTTTTATGTATTGTTGATTTAAAAGGACTTTAAATGAAGACACACACATTTTTATTATTTATTATATTTTTATTCTATTACTTTTTATGGTGATTTTTGGTTGTGGCTGCACTGTAAGAATATGTATATGTTATTTTAGTGTGGTTGAATCACTAGGAGTGTACAGCAGCAATTTTATATAATTAATGAGTATACTGAAATATTGACACAGTATTTGGATAGTGAAGGGTGGCGCTGATTGTATCTCACATAGTGTATACTGTAATATACCCCATGTGAATGAGGCCTTACTGTATTTTTTATTTTATCATTTTTTAATATTACTTGTTTTTAGGTGTGTGTGGGTGACGGGAGGAAAGCGTTAAATAAACATCAGGGGTCTCTTTTTTGAGACTGAGAAAGGGATTAAGTCCTCATTCCCTTTCTCTGCAGTTTCAGCTGCACTGCATATGAATAAATAGAAGTCTCTATATAGAGACTTCCTATTTATTCATAAGATGAAACATAGTAAACACAGTTTATTATGTTTCAGTAATAAATGAACACAGGAGCGATTGGTTAAATTCACTCACTGTATTAATTCAGGAAGGAACTGGTAAACATGACGTGTTTACCATGCAGTCCCCCTCCACTCTCCATCCTGAACGCTGTGCCATTCTCCCACTCCAGCAGCAACTGCAGCTGGCAGAAGGGGAAGGAGGGGAAGCTGGCCAGCAGTGATGTAAGGAGGGGGCACAGGGGATCAGTGCTGTTGGGAGGCACATAAAAATGGGGTGGGGCATTTTGGAGCACAGATAGCATGGCAGCAGCTCCTACATCTGTGCACGGTGTATCAGTGCCCAGTGGGCCGCCCCTTTCTCAGGGCCCGTGTGCACTGCACACATTGCACACATGGATTATACGCCACTGATTAGAAAAAAAAATGCTTCATAGGGCATAACATACTGGAGACACATTACATGAGATTGCTAGAAATCACTGCTATTACAGGGTTATAGGGAAACACAGAACAGTGTCTGCAGGGGCCCTGAGGGTTGCAGAGAATTGTTAAAGAGTCCCATGCAGTCCTATGGCTGCAGGTTGGGCACCAGGGACATATACTAACAAAAGCAAAAAATGAATAAAAATAAAAACCCACCCTTAAATTGCCGGGATGCTGGAACCCCTTTCTTCATCTGTCCAGAAAAAAAGTAGTGACTTATATGCCAAAAACAAATAATTTTGATTTTATTGGATTTGCTTGGGTAGCTTATTTTCGTACTGAGGTCTTGGGCATATATCTGAAAAGTTGTATATTATATATTTTCACATATTTATAGCATAGTCATGCAAATGTATACTGCTTTTTTCAATTAATCTGGAGTCCCTCTTTAAGATAAAACTTGCTCTCATTTTACCTATACACGCATATGTATAGGCAATAAAAATGTATAATAAATAAAAGAGTTCTGGCAGATTTGAAGTGTTTTTGCATATGGCATTTTAACATGAGTCCTGATTCCATCGTTTGGTTGTATTGTCAGTCACACTGCAGAATAAGTGCCTCTTCTAATAATCTAAGTTAACCATATAAGGAAAATAGACAGTATGCGAAACACGCTTTGCAAACTGCTGTCAGGATGAACATACCCAAATATGACGGTTATTGCTGCCAAAAGCCCCTCTCCATTAAAATAACTTCTGCAGAAGATTGAATCTATTCCCAAATGAGACTCTCTTTTTCTCTTGAATAAATTGCAATATTTCTGGAAATGTTTCCCTGTAGAGTCTGATAAAATGGCTTGGGTCTCTAACTTGTTGGTTATTTGGTTTTCATTAAGACAAATCTCTGAGCATTTCACTTGTGAGCTTAAATATTGCCATTACCAATTTAACCATTTTTGTGCTTTACCAGCCTTGAAGCTAAAAAAAAAAAAAGTTAGGTATGACTTTCTGCTTTTTATAATTTCACAATATTAATGCTATGGCCATTCTTCAAATTAGCATTAATTATTTTTGTAGTTCATTGACCTATTTACCAAACACAAGCATAACATCTCGGATAAGAATATTAGATGATTATTGAGAAGATATATCTATATTACAAAATCTTTTAAATTTAGGCTTTTAAAAAATGTTCAGACGGCACGCATTGGCCTCAAAGCTGGAGATTCAATGTTACAACAGCAACTGACTTGAAAGATAACATGGAGCCTTTGACCTTACTACTAGTTTCTCTACAAGTCACTTATCTAAATCCTACACTCGTTTTCTGCTCCGGTGATATGAACTTGAGATGAACTTCTTTGATATCTATGATCGTAAAAACATTCAAAAGTCATGAAAGTACCTACAGAGAGTTTTGATAGTTGGGAACAGATCAGAGTGATCGGATAAGTGTCTAGTGTTAGAAAAAAAGATGATATAAAGGATGTGTTAAGAATGGATATGACCATAGGTTTGTTTGGACTCTTTTATTGTGCTTCTTTTGTCACCCCCGATTTAACCCAATGCTTCTGCTATGAAGAAAACAGTTTTTTGTTAAACTTCCAACTCCATACAGGCTCGTCTTCTGTGTATACAATGTCTGCATGTAATGTCGAAGGTAGCATTTTTTCACTTTCTTTCTACAAAAGCCATAAAAACCTAAGTTTCTAATGCTTGCCAACCTAAATAGATCAGAAAGGGTGAATGATTTTGAATCTGATGAATCTGCAGCAGAGCATATATGTAGAAATTTGCTTAGCCCTAGCTAGTATGGGTTAGTGCATTGCTCACTGCCTTTATATTGTCAGTAATATAATAGAGCAGAAAACATAACATCAACATTCCTGGAAAAGGAAAAAGAGAGTCTGTTTTGTCAGTGCAGTTCCTTGATAACTGTCGTCGTATTTTTTATGAATTAAATTAGAACACACCAATCTGTAGAAATATTCCAGGCTCCTTTGTCTGTCCCTCAACAATTCTTCTAGATTGAAAGTTCTCATGCATAGAGCCCTGAGGCCCCTTCTCTGTCGGCTCTCATTGTATGTCATTTTGTTATATGTTTCCTTCGTGTATACTGATATATGTTTTATACTTGATTTATGATTTATACATGGAGGATAATAACATTATAGTACATACGACATGAATATGTCCATTTACATTCTTTCTAGAAATCTACTGTTTCTTGTTTCCTAATGAACTATGTTTGAAGGTTGATATCAGTATGGACATTTGCAACTGCAGTAGAAAAACAAAACAGAAAAAAATATCAAAAGAATGAATGATTATGTCACATTTATTTTTTTCTCCACATTTAATTTTTTTTGTTTAACAATTTCTTGAAAAATTGGCACATATACATGTACAATGTCCTCATATGCAAATTAAATTATGGGTGCAATAATTGATACAGATTGAAAAAGGAGATGTACAGCCAAGGCTCATTTAGCTTGAAAATCTCCTATGGATCACAGGAGTGCAGTTCGTTCTGAACTCTGCTCTCTGCTGACGTTGTTCCAGGCACCACTTCATCATGACCATTAAAGAGGTTGTAAACCCACCTCACAAACTTTTACCTATAGGTAAGCCTATATTAAGGCTTACCTATAGGTGCTATAAATATCTCCCAAACTTGCACCGTTTAGGAGATATTTAGAGTGCATACTGCCGATGACGTCATCGGCGCAGGCGCTCTGAAGGAACGGCCACCCGTGCCGTTCCTTCAGAGCTCAGTGCCGTGAACGGCGCATCTCACGCGCAGGCGCAGGAGTGATGTAATCGCGCCTCCGGCCAATCAGATGGCCGGAGGACGCGAACCCGGAAGCAGGACGGCCAGACATGTCGCCGTCCTGTCGCTGAGGTGGCGGCACGGCGGGGGCTTCGTTTTAAGGTAAGTACTACATAATGAGCTAGTATGCGATGCATACTAGCTCATTATGCCTTTCTCTTTACAGGGATTTTTTTTTCTCATTTTTTTTGGGGGACTTTACTTCTTCTTTAACCTCCCTGGCGGTATGATTCTTTTGGATTTTAGGTGCTGAAAGCGGTACCATTATTTTTAGGTGCTGAAAGCATGTAATTCTTGTGAATGAGCAGCCCAAACCAACTGTATACATTTATTATACATATTATATATATATATATATATATATATATATATATATATATGTATGTATACATATATTATGTATACATATATTATATATATATTATATATATATATATATATATATACGTATATATATATATATATATATATATATATATATATATATATATATATAATGTATACAGTTGGTTTGGGCTGCTCATTCACAAGAATTACGTGTATATATATATATATATAATATATATATATATATATATATATATATATAATATACATATATATATATATACATATATATATATATATATATATATATATATATATATATATATATATATATATATATAATACGTGTGTGTGTGTGTATATATATATATATATATATACAATGTATACAGTTGGTTTGGGCTGCTCATTCACAAGAATTACGTGTATATATATATATATAATATATATATATATATATATATATATATATATACATATATATATATATATATATATATATATATACATATATATATATATATATAATATGTGTGTGTGTGTATATATATATATATATATATATATATATATGTATGTATATGTGTATATATATATATATACTGTATATATATGTATATATATATATATACATATATTTACATAAAAAGTACAGTAAAACTGCAGGAAAGGGCACTGGGGGGGTAATGTAATGTGATTTTATTTTATTTTGAACGATATCAGTGTGTTTGGTGCATTTTACATTCGAATTTGCCGCCGGTTCCACCCCCCGGCGGACGTCACGTCGCCGGAGACGGAAGCCGGGGCTCGCAGACGATCGGGAGAGAGCTCCGCCGCCGCACACCGCCCGCATTCTTCGCTGGATCCCGGAGAAAAGGTAAGTAAAACCTCCTCCAGCATCCAGCGATCTTCCTAGCGCTACCCCGAGTGTGACTCGGGGTTACTGCTTTTGGCACTAAAATCTTACCCCGAGTCACACTCGGGAATACCGCTAGGAAGGTTAAGTCGAAATCCGCAAGGTGCGAGGGGGGGGGGGCAGAGCAGAGAGCTGATGACTGACAGTCAGCAGCTCTCTGCTCGGGAAGCTGTCAGAACCGAACGATCAGCAGTGTTCAATCGCTCGGTTCTCAGTGTAGAAGCACTGGGGGACAAATGCAGCATTTACTAGGTAAGTATAAATGGGCAATAACCCCAAACCCAATACTTTTCTTTTAATATGAAAAATTTAAATACCATTACATACAGAGCCAGATCACCCACAATGGGATCTAGGCAAATTCCTAGGGCCCAGCAGGTGTTTGGGGGGGGGGGGCAGTTGTGGCTTTGTCACCTTCCTTAGCCCTGACTCTCCCTTTCTCAGATAGAGCCACTGTGCTAGTGCTACTGTAGTGGATTGCCTATATGCTCAGTATGCTGAGATGCAGGTGAAGGAATCTCCATTTCGCCCAACTACCTTAGTTCATAGACATGAAAGGTTGGCTCCTTAGATTTCCTGTCTCAACAGCTCAGGGAGAAAACACCTTGTGAGACAGAGGCAGCTGGGCAAGTGATTTGCAGCCAGTTGAGAGGACCTCCATCATCACAACTAGCATGCAGACAGCCAAGAAGGATCCTAATTGCATGCAGCTTTTTCAGGAGTACTGAAAGAGCAATATCTGGTCTGACTAGCGAGGGACCGATTTCATAGAAAAGGGTCGATTTTGTCACAGGTGAGCTTTCACAAGCAGCAACATCAGTCATATATTATAATAACCCCATAGCAATGTACTGTCTCACAAAGCTTCCCACAGTTTTAGTCAGAAACACAGGGTAAAGGATTTTGATACCTAGTCCCTAAAAAACATTATTTATCAGTGTTTGGAAAAAAAAGAATATTATCGGGCTGCACTGTATAATAGATTTACTACTAAATTATAAATGACTGGCTTTGTAGAAAGCACCAATTACAACTTTCTATGAGGATTGCAGGTGCTTTGTGTTGTTTATGAACATGTGCCTAGGATTTCAGCTCAGGACAGATTTCCTTTAACCATTTTAAGCTAATGCTCAAAAATGATTGTCTGTGCTCATCATATGTTGGGTATATCTTGTATTCATTGCTGAAATGTAAATTGTAACTGCAAGTGCAAAGTATGGGAAAAGCATGAATAGAGTCGTAAATGACAACTAAAGTGCAAAATATGTGCATATCCACAGGGAGTTTGACTAGGGAATTAGATTTTCTTCTCCCCCTCCATCTCCCCCCAGAAAAAGTTTAGCAGAATCAATAAAATGAATACTAAGTTTAGTTATACATAGCCCAGTACAAACAAGCATCATGTCCAGATTGAGATTTATTTACCATAGCTAGGCCACTTATGGGTGTACTAACAATGCTACTAAACATAGGAAGTGATCCTTGGTGATTAAAGAGGCAAAAGGCAACAGACATTTGATTGTTTACTCATGGGGAAAAAGAAACAAATCTTTTACTGAATGTGCAAAACACTCATCGAATGGGTGACACATAAACTTCTAGGCAGGTGCAGTTTTTCCTCCATCTGGTAGGCGAAAATGCAATCCCTGGTGACCTTCGGCTGCCATCTTAGGTGGGGCATTGCTAAAAAAAAGTAGTGCCCTGCTGGGTTTTGGCATAGTAGTGTAGTGTTAGGGAAAGGTTTCTGCATGAGGAGGTTAAGAATAGGGACACCACTTTCTTCTTCATATTGCCAGTCACTGGACCTGCTGCTAAAGTCTATTAGCCAGGCCAGACAAACTGCTATCTGTTTAGAAAAAAACAGGAAAAACAAGTGCAATACACGCATTAGTCTCTTATGTAGTTAACCCAATACTTCACTAACCAGTATGGTATTGTTGCTATAGCCATACAACAGAACAAGAAAATGCAGCCCCTATAACAAGAGACAGGGGTAATAAAGTAGCTATTTTAATGACAAAAGTTACGTGGTTGGGTTGTCTTTAAATTATTTTACTGTTTTATAAAAGTTAATTTATTATCAAAAATTACCTCCAGATAAAATAGAGGGTGTGTTGAACCCTCAGCCTCAAAGGAACACACAAAAACCACAATTACGATGCACAACAGCCAGGTTTTCCATACAAAAAAATAAAAAATATAGAAGGCTTTGGCTACGGCGGCCATGGACTGTTGTACGGGAAGCTGTCAGGGGACCTTAACTTTGGGAACGATTTGGAGTGGCAGGTTGGAAGAAATTATGGATTACAGAGAAAGGATTCTGAACATCTCAGAAGTGCTCTGGGCACTGGAAGATATGGAGTTTCTGGCCATTCAGGAATGGGAGCTGGAGATCGCCTACAGACGGCTGCTAGCCTCGGCTCAGCGCCAGGGCTGGGCTCCCCTTGCCTGGGAATATCCAGAAGAATCGACCATATGGTGCAGTAAAAGTGTGCTTTGCTCACCTGCACCCACGATCTTGGATGTGGAGGTGCAAGTGCTGACTCACCTGGACCAACCTGTTTTTGCACAGGACGAGCGTGGATGGAGGAATGCATCTGTCCAGCCAATGGATAAAGGTATGGGAGAAGAGGAAGCCATCTTCATTCCCCAACCATGGATCACAGATGTAATTGACTTTTCATCAGCGGATGTTATGGATGATAAGTCACCTGCCAAAATGTTGGCACTGGGCCCAAGTGTCACCAGCCCATGCCCTGGACATTCAGCAATTCCAGAGACTAGGGATTTAATCGATTTTTCTGCTGAGGAGGAACGTCCCAGTGAGCCAACAGCAGAAGAGCGGGCATCCAGGCCTATTGCTGCTGACCTCTGCCGCAACAATTGGTGACCCAGGAAGATGTGTGCAAGGCCACTGACTTTTCAGTTTACTTTCTAGCAGAAGTTCTGGCAACAGAGCAGAGTGCTACTAACCTCTGGTCAGCATCCGCAACAGTTACAGAGTTCCAGGAAGCAGGGGAAATCAGCCCCTTGCCCCAGTAACAAGCTGATGAAGTAAAGCTTCTACACCCAGCTGAAGCGCTGACAGCTGGACAGAGGGTCAATGACCTCTGCTCCACACCTATGGCAGTTCCAGAGGCTCAGGGTGAGAAAGGAGAGGAGGTTGCTGCCCTCCTCAACAGACAGTCAGAGCGGAGGAAACCGTCTTCCCTCTACAGTCAGGATCTGTGCATCTGGGAGACAGTACTGGAGAAAGGTTGTCCCAACAGGGCCTGTTCTCAACAAGGTCCACCTGGGTGGTAACCTTGTGGGGGAAAACTGTATAACAGTCTGTTTCTTGTTCAATAAAGAGTTACTGCACCCTCAATCTAGAGTCCTGTCTCTCATTGGGGGAATCGGCTACCAGGGATTGCTATGTCCGCCAAACTCCCTTGGATAATCACTAAGCTCTTGTAAGAGCTAGTGTAAGAGCTTGTTCTGCTGCACTCTCTGGAGAAAGACAGGTTCACCCACGGGAACCTGGAGCCTTGTCGTAGGTCCAGGGTGGGTAGGAGACGGTGAGAACCTAACCAAGCCGCGGCGGTTCGTGGGGTCTGAAGTGGTTACGGTGTCTGGTGGAGTGCTTTGAGCCCTCAGGAAGCACTAGGAGCATTCGTCAATGGAGGTACCCAGTCAGGGTGCCTGTTGATCCATTACAAATGCCTTAACTATTACCCTATCTTGACCTATGCTGTGGTAGAGCTGAGTAACAGTCATTACCATTATTACCGCTGCAAGTGCAACTGCAAATGTTATTGCAAATGCCAGTGCAAGTGTTACCATCAGTGTTACCAAAGTGTACCTGTGACTCTGTACTATACTAATTTTGCAAATACAAGAACTCAGACTTACAGTTGGTCTTTTTGTAAAAGTTCTCCCCCACTGTCAGGGAAGTGCTGGCCGTAGCGCAGCTAAAGCTCCAAGGCAAAGGCAAATGTGCAGCACAGTCCTGCAGGTGCCCGTCTTGCCGGGCACAGGCAGGCGAATATGCGCATGCACACAATTATTTGCATGCAGATGCTAACGGCACGCAGATGCTAATGCCTATGCACATGCTTGCGCATTAGCCATTAACCCTGGCACCAAATGGCCTATATATATGCAGCAGCACTAGTACATTTCTGTCTGATCTGCAGCTTTACTCGGGTTTCTTTTCCTGAGATCTGTGCTTGATTCCTGTGTTTGACCCGGCTTAAACTGACCAGGCTTGCACTCCACCTGTCCTGACCTTGGCTTGCCTTAGACTTTGTTTATCTCTGCTCATCTGCTTGATATGCTTTTGCCATTCTCTGCCTGCCGATTATGCTTATACCTGATAGTCCGTTGCAGACCTGGCTTGTCTGAACCTGCATCCAGTCATCCATCTGTCCTTATCTGCATTGTGCCCAGAAATGCTGGTCTTCCATCTGCTGTGTGCTGCCAGCCTTCCTGCATCTGCTACCAGCTACTGCCTACCCAGCCTGGGGTCTGCTGTTCCTGCTGCCATCCGCTACTTCAGCTATCCAGCCCAACTCTGGTGACGCACCTGTCATGTGCCTCTGCAACCAACGGAAGATTTTACAGGCACTCTTTCCTCACCACGTCTTGCGGCCACTGTCGCAACATCAGAGGTCTTTGAGCAGGGGCTGTACAAGAGGTCTCCCTCTACACGACAGGCTCTGCTACAAGGTATGTGACACCCATTATTGGGTACAACATCTCCCGGGCCCACCCACAAGCTGTTCAGGACAATGAAGTGCCTCACTACCAGCTATTCTTGGTGAGAAGCTTGCCTGTATTTAGCCACCAAAATACTTTTTATACGTACCTCTTTCTTTATAACATGCCAGATGATTTTTAGCTAAGCTAGCTCTTCAACAATATTTCAATACAGTCATTTACTTTTGGTTGTTTTTATTCTCTTGGTTTTTGCATCAGTATTTAACCTCTCACTTTTTTCATGTCCAACTTGGCAATTAAATAAAGAACAAAAACTAGCTAAATCAAATTGAATGAATGAATAATGTAAAAATTCTTTATAAAGCTGTATTACAAAGAGTATGCTGCTGGCAAAATTGGATAAAATGATACCGCAACCTTTGCAAAATACGACCCTATTTATTTTACAAATTAATGGCTGTGAAGCCATTAGATAGATTTTTTTTCAAGATTTTACCAGTTATTACAAATTTCTTTCTACCTTTCACAGCAGCAAAACGAAATCTTATAAATAAGTAATGTGCAATTGTTAATTTCTTGGAGCTAGAAGGAACAGTGAATTTAAATATTCAGTGAGCTATGTTCACGAGCTTTATATGGCAAGTTATGTTTTTTTTCTATCTCTTAACTTTTTTTTGCTTATGATAAAAATTCTGATGTTTAATTTTTTTTTGTATTTAAATAAACACCTCCAAAAGATTGAATTTAAAACCATACATTTGCCTTGTATAGTGCATTGCCTCTGTTCAAATGTATTTTGCCATAGGTTTAGCTCTATTTTTTTTTTTTCAATTTACTGTATGTTTTTCAAAACAAATTCTACACTGCATTGATAACACCCATCATCAGAAAACATACTGTACTGGGAAAGAGCCATCTTCTTTCCATGAATTATTTGGATGAGAAAAGCTTATACAATTTCAAGCTTTTGAACAAATAGATATTAAATATCCAAATACTAAGCATATGATTTTTATGATTCTTTGTATCATTCCAAAAAAAATCTTGGCCCTTGGGTGAAAGGCTAGTATTCACCCTGTGGACTCCTTGCAGATGATATTTTCCCATTTCTGAGTTACAGTGCCTCCTTCTACACTGTGTCTCTTTATAGATTGAGCCATTCGGCCAAGGTAAAGCTTTTGCTTCCTCATGTCAGAGCCTCCAGCAAGAACAACAGTGAGCAAAGCAATAGTGACATCACCAAATCTCACTTTAGATCTCATGACAGTAGAAGTTGGAGACAGCAGTGCCCTAATTTTACACTGAAGATATCCAGAATAAAAAGGTGTGCCTAGAAACCTTCATGTACGAACAAGTGCATTTTTTTTTTCAGGAGAATTTCGAGACAAAGTTACATTTTTTCAGGTTACTTCTTAGATACATTTAACATTTCTACATTTTTCATATGACATTAAAATATTAACTTTTTGAGTTCATGTGCACTTGTAAAAGTACATTCTAGACCAGTGGTCTCTAAGCTGAAGCTCTTTGCTTGCATTTAACCAATCTTTGGGGCACTGTTTCTCATACTGATACTAATGATGAAGATCAATTCTTCCCACTGATGCCAATGATGAAGCACTATTCATTGAACTTACACCAACCATAGGGCATTGTTTCTCCTCCAAGTGACTAAAGACGCTTTTTCTCTCAGTGACCACCCACCCTGGGGCATTGTGTACTCCCACTGATGCAGGGACCATTTTTTACTCGCACTAGTCATAATCTGCCTCCCCCCTTAACATTGAAGAACAATGAACTGGCCCTTTGTATATAAATGTTGAGTATCCCTGCTCTAGGCTCTAAAAATGCACCCGATAAGGGGTGGTGTGCTTAAAAAATGTTCTTGGGTCTATCTAATCTTTGTTAGTGATTGTAAAATGTGGGAACAAAACAGGATGAAGAGTGCACTGATTAACTTAAAGCTAACTGCTAATATACAAAAACATGAAGTCAAAATGTTTCAGATTAAATATTTACACATCCATCACGTAGTGCATGTTATTAGAACAGAAGGCACAAAAGCAACATTATTGGATGTCCAACACCCATTTATACTATTTATACTAAAATATAAATTCTGTAGACTCCTGGAAAAAAGCTAGTTTTGTAGCAGAGATTGCAGTATAAAATGTATAATAAAACTTTTTTTCCTATAGATCATCGAAATTGCTCATTACCTGAATAAATTAAATTCCTGATGATCTAGCTCAGTCCTAAATGGCCTAATGTTATTACAAACAGTATACTACACCTGGGTTCAAGTGTTAAAATAGAACTCCAACATCCAATAAATTTAACTCAGCAATGCTCAAAATATTAAGCACACCCCAATAAAGGTAATTGACACTTTTTATTGAGGTATGAAATCATTGCTGTTGCCCAATGTTATGCCATCATAATGTCATATCATTATACTTTTGGAGTTTTCAAGAAGGGGAACAGTTCCCTTTCTAGACAGAGTTTTTATGCTCTGCGATTTCATTCTCAAGGGAACCCATGAGACTGGTTATGTGCCATCAGTTCAGTGTAGCAGAGCAACACATTGTTTCCCTTTCCTGCTCTGCAGTAACAAGGTATCCCCTTTAGTGCAGAAACTCATAGGGCCTTTCTTCTGTCCATTGCAGGCACTATCAGGATTGAATCTCTACATGGCAGACGCCCTCCAGCCAACTTTCTGTAGATCTGTCTCTCTCAACATTTTACAGAATCCCAAAGAGACTGACACAACAGTTATACGGGGGCCTGCTTGGGTCAGCCATGTAGTGTATGATCACGTTGTGATCAGGCTAAGACGCTGGTGTCAAAACTCATATTATTGGCCATGTCATCAAAACTGGTGGGTCTGTATAACCCATAACCCCCTCAGGAGGCAAAAACCATCCTGAAAGCAAAAGTGTGGCACAAAGTTATATCTCAGTAAATTGATCAGCCAGCGGGCTCCCAATAGGAGGATAAACCATACTGATAACATTTATTTCTTCTTTTCTCTTCTTTTTTTAAAAGCCTATAGTCATATTCTGTATGTCTTTTTTTTTTGTTTGTTTTTTGTATTTTTGTAATCTTGATCTTTGTAGATATTTTTTCACTGCCCACCTAGTGTTATAACATTTTCAAATAAATAAATTTCCTCCGGGATTAAGAGAGATCATTGCACATTCTATTACCAGTGTCTGTACTGTATGTTTGTAAGCCTATTGTAGGCAAGTGTGCTGTGTGTCTAAGGATTCAATGCAGATCTTGTGTGTGTGTGTGTGTGTGTGTGTGTGTGTGTGTGTGTGTGATTGCCTAGCAGACCAGTCAGCTGACAGTGGTGGCAAGCTTGTGAGTCTGGTGTGTGTAGTTACATGTTGGGCAGTGGGAAAGGTAAAGTGTGCCAGGACTGCTACTCCCAGAATAGCGTTAGGATTCTCAGAAGAGTGAGCTAGTTAATAGGCTGCTTCCCAACTGCAACTGATTGTATGTAAGATTTGTATCTGCCCTTGTGTGACTAGCCATCGGAATATGGGTGAAACTGGCAAGCTGGTGACCAGAAGTATTATGGCTTTATGAAAACTGTGTCCCAGTTGGTTTTACCTGCTCTAGATAAGCTGTCTTCTCATTCCTTCTCCAACAAACAAGGTCTTCATCTCAATTAGCTAGTCGCTGCAGGCCCATATCTATGACATCTGGTAGCAGCCATGAGATATCAGAGTGTTCTTGCTGTTTTATGGCTGTTACCTCTCTCTGAACCGGGGAACCTAAGGTTCTCATGAAAATTTGTCAATGTTCTGGATCGTCTCCAAGGACATGCAACAGACAGCAATTCCTCACATACTGGTCAGTTTATCTTGTCCCTGTACCCTTTGTACCCACATCCATGGCATACTCTAGATGCCCATTGAAATTAATTTGTTTTGATAAATTTAAGTGTAAAACATGATTAACAATTTTGAGTCAAACTGAACAACTCCTTTAGTTATGAGGTTAAAATGTTTCAACAGGTAAAGCACAGTGGTCACCATAGTTTGCTGGAAAGACTCTAACAGAAAATGGCTGCAAGTCATGTTTTCTGAAACTCTAGCCCTCAAGTACACCTAGTAGGCCATGTTTTTAGTATATATTTAAATGTGATTACATTTTCATGGCTCCGGTATTAGCACAGATGTCCAAATAAAGGAAAAACTGAAAACACCACTGATTAAAGTAATTAAGGACTGGAGTTGAGAAACATCACTGTAGAGAAAAACAAGGTCTTCTCAACTACACATAAACACTTAGTGGCCACTTACATATACCTGCTTGATAATTGAAAAAGACAAACTGTGAATCATGTGAGTACATCTTAGGAGCTTTGGATATGGTTTTATGGTTCTTGCCATTAAGGATGATCGAACTTTTGAAAAGTTCGGTTCGGCCAGAACATCCGAACTTCCCGAAAGTTCGGCCCGGATTTCAGAACCCCATTGAAATCAATGGGACCCGAACTTCGGTAATCAAAAAACACAATTTTAAGCCCTAAAACCCAATAAACGCCCCTAAAAAGTGCCCAGGGTTCTGGGTCATGCCCCATTAACTATTAATCACACAAAAAAAGTTCTTAAAAATTGTCATTTTTGATAAAAAAGCCAATTATTGAAAAAAAAAAAAAAGATTTTTTTTATTTTGACTTTGGATTTAGTATCTGGGGGGTCTAAAAGGTGTGCATGTGAAGTTTCAGCTCTGTAGCATGTCCAGAACCATGAAAAAAAAAAAGATAATTTTTCAGTAGAACAGGGATGTGGGTCGGGACCCTCCTTTAACTTTAACACCTATATGATCTTTTTTTCTGGTTCTGGACATGCTACAGAGCTGAAACTTCACAGGTACACCTTTTAGACCCCCAGACACCAAATCACACAAAAAAAGTTCTTAAAAATTGTCATTTCTGATAAAAAAGCCAATTATTGAAAAAATTAAAAAAAAAAAGATTTTTTGATTTTTACTTTGGATTTCAGATCTGGGGGATCTAAAAGGTGTACATGTGAAGTTTCAGCTCTGTAGCATGTCCAGAACCAGAAAAAAAAGATTGTTTGTATTAGAACACTTTAAACACAGGTAGTTAGCTTATCTCCCGGTTTAATAGCAGGCATTTTTTGGGGTTCTTTGCAGTCAGGAAAAACATCTGAACATGTGTATATTGGTACTGTGCACAAGTTCTGATGTTTTGCCTGCCTCCAAAACCCCCCAAAAAATGGCAGCAAAAACACACCTGGGCATTTTTTTTTTTTTTTTGACGCTAGCGTTTTTTTGGCATTTTTTTGGGTTCTTTTGAGGCAGGCAAAACATCTGAACATGTGTATAGGGGGTATATATAGACATATATGTCTGAATATATACCCCTAGACATATATAGGTGTGATAGTAGCAGAAATATATTCCTGTAAATGATTTCATTAGCGCAAGCATTTATTTCTGCTACTATCACACCTATATATGTCTAGGGGTATATATTCAGACATATATGTCTATATATACCCCCTATACACATGTTCAGATGTTTTGCCTGCCTCCAAAACCCCCCAAAAAATGCCAGCAAAAACACACCTGGGCATTTTTTTTGATGCTAGCATTTTTTTGCCATTTTTTGGGGTTCTTTTGAGGCAGGCAAAACATCTGAACATGTGTATAGGGGGTATATATAGACATATATGTCTGAATATATACCCCTAGACATATATAGGTGTGATAGTAGCAGAAATATATTCCTGTAAATGATTTCATTAGCGCAAGCATTTATTTCTGCTACTATCACACCTATATATGTCTAGGGGTATATATATTTAGACATATATGTCTATATATACCCCCTATACACATGTTCAGATGTCATGTCTGACATCAAACATGTCCTCAAAAAAGCACTGGCAGTGGCAGCCCCTGCAGCATAAAAAATGCTTGGCTGGTGAGAAGCCATATTCCAGTTACGAAGCTATTCAGAGAAATGATAATTTCTCTATAGCGATCACCCTGCTATGGAAGGGTTTTGTCACCCTGCCATAGCAGTCACTGCCAGTTAACCCTACACTACACTACGGTCCCCTTACACTTAACACTTTCCCTACAGAAACTCAATTTTTGAAGCTAACTTAAGTGTAAAGGAGCACTCTAACTACACTAGATATCCCTTTCCTCACACTAAAAATAGCTAAATGACACTTTTAAAGTAAAATTAACAGAACTGCTTCCATTCTCTTCCATGTCCAGTATAACAATGCTAGGAATATGGCGGGGGCGATCTTATATACTGGGGGGCGTATTCACTAATGATTGGTCTAGGGACCCCCTAGTCACTCCAATCACATTCCTAGCATTCTCCTGCCCCCTCAATTGGCTTTTGCTAATGGTTCTGGTCCAATCACGGGCTTTTAAAGCCCATTTCCTGAAGCATTGCATTTTGGGCGGTTCTGGTTGCCGAATTCCGAACTTTTTGGGCAAAAAGTTCTAAATTCGGCCGAACCTCGAACACCCAATGTTCGGGTCGAGCCGATGGTGGACCCGAACCGTTCGATCATCCCTAGTTGCCATATGCAGGCGTTGCAGTGTTCTGCCCAATTTTCATATATTTCTTGTATTGATCTGCATTAGGTTATTATTTGACTGTAGTATATTGACATCTAGTGGTGCTACACCTCATTTACATGTGATTTTTGGTATCTTCCTCTGTCCTTCCCTCCTGTTAGTTATAGTTAGTTTGGTCCTAGCTGGTCCCTCACCATTTCTTCCATGTTCCTTCATTGACATCTTACTCTTCCAAAGGTTAAAAAAAAAACATCCTCTATACTTCAATTAGCTGAAGTGAAATTGTGGTGGCTTAATTTTCTGTGTCTTAGAGTTAGACTGTTAATGGTGCCAATTCAGTGGGTTATCATAATGTCTGGACAGACCAGGTCTAAGGATATAGGAAAGTAGCATTTGCAACAGAACATGCAGCATTTTAAAATTAGTTGACTTCCTGAGAGTTTCCTTCAATATTAGTAGTTTACAGACAAAAAGTAAAAAAAAAAATGTATATGTGCTGAAGTTCTGTGAGAGAAGTCAGCTTGGTAATGAGAGAGCTCAGACAATTGCCAGTCTTGCTTAAGGTGAGAGCAAGCCCAAACCCACTGAGATACCCATTTTTTTGCAATAGTGGCTTTGAGAAGGGCATCTCAGATGAACACTAGGGATGATCGAACGGTTCGGGTTGACCATCGGTTAGACCCGAACATTGACTGTTCGAAATTCGGCCGCATTCCGAACTTTTTGCGGAAAAAATTTGGAATTCGTCAACCAGAACCGACCAAAATGCAATGGGACAGGAACTGGGCTTTAAAAGCCTGTGATTGGACCAGAAACATTAGTAAAAGCCAATTGAGGGGGCAGGAGGATGCTAGGAATGTGATTGGAGTGACTAGGGGGTCCAGAGGCCAATCAGTAGTGAATACGCCCCCCAGTATATAACATAGCCCCGCCAAATCTCTAGCACTATAATACAGGGGCTGTGGAAGAGAGTGGAAGCAGTTCTGTTACTCCTGCTTCAAAAGTGTCATTTAGCAATTATTAGTGTGAGGAAAGGAATATCTAGTGTAGTTGGGGTACTATTTTCCACTATAGTTAGATTCAATAATCTAGTTTCTGTAGGGAAAGTGTTAAGTGTCAGGGTGACCGTAGTGTAGTGTAGGGTGAACTGACTCTGGCTGCTATGGCAGGGTGACCAAACTCTTCCATGTCAGGGTGACCACCGTAGAAAAAAGATCGTTTGTCTTAGAATTGCAGTAGAGCAGGCATAGGGCTCCGCTACTTTCACACCTGGCCGTTTTTGTTTCAGGCGTTTATTGGGCTTTTTTGTGGACGTCTTTGGAGGCAGGCATGACATCTGAACTTCTGTGTAGGGGTATATATACACACACATATATGTATATATACACATACACACATATAGGTGTGAAAGTAGCAGAACCCTATGCCTGCGCTAATGAAATTATTTGCAGGGATGTGGCTCCGCTCCTATCACACCTTTGTGTGTATATATACCCCTATAGAGAAGTTCAGATGTTATGCCTGCCTCCAAAGACGACCAAAAAATGCACAATAAACGCCTGCAACAAAAACGCCCAGGTGTGTTGTTGCAGGCATTTTTTTGGGCATTTTTTGGGTGTCTTTGGAGGCAGGCATAACATCTGAACTTCTCTATAGGGGTGTATATACACACACACACATACAGGTGTGATAGGAGCGGAGCCACATTCCTGCAAATATTTTCATTAGCGCAGGCATAGGGTTCCGCTACTTTCACACCTATATGTGTGTATGTGTATATATACATATATGTGTGTGTATATATACCCCTATACAGAAGTTCAGATGTTATGCCTGCCTCCAAAGACACCCAAAAAATGCACAATAAACGCCTGCAACAAAAACGCCCAGGTGTGTTGTTGCAGGCGTTTTTTTGGGCATTTTTTTGGGCGTCTTTGGAGGCAGGCATAACATCTGAACTTCTGTATAGGGGTATATACACACACACACATATATGTATATATACACATACACACATATAGGTGTGATAGGAGTGGAGCCACATGCCTGCAAATAATTTCATTAGCGCAGGCATAGGGTTCCGCTACTTTCACACCTATATGTGTGTATGTGTATATATACATATATGTGTGTGTATATATACCCCTACACAGAAGTTCAGATGTCATGCCTGCCTCCAAAGACGTCCACAAAAAAGCCCAATAAACGCCTGCAACAAAAACGGCAAGGTGTGAAAGTAGCGGAGCCCTATCCCTGCTCTACTGCAATTCTAAGACAAACAATTTTTTTTTCTGGTTCTGGACATGCTACAGAGCTGAAACTTCACAGGTACACTTTTTAGACCCCCCAGACACTAAATCCAAAGAAATCTCATTTTTTTTTTCAATAATTTTTTCAATAATTGGCTCTCTATCAAAAACGACAATTTTTAAGAACTTTTTTTGTGTGATTAATAGTCCCTGGGGCATGACCCAGAACCCTAGGCACTTTTTAGGGGCATTTATTGGGTTTTAGGGCTTCAAAATGGTGTTTTTTGATTACCGAAGTTCGGGTCCCATTGATTTCAATGGGGTTCTGGAATCCGGACCCGAACTTTCGGGAAGTTCAGGTGTTCTGGTGGAACCAAACTTTTCAAAAGTTCGATCATCCCTAATGAACATGTCACACCTTGAAGATGATGGGCTAGAGCAGCTTAAGAACATACTACTGTACATTCCACTTCTGTTCCGAGATTTGAAAAATGATACCTTGTCTGACGATGGTTAAATTCTACTGTGACATCAGCAGCTTAAAGTGGAACTATGGGTAAAATAAGAAATGACATATGTAATGCAGTCTATTAATATCATTAACAATAGCCTGTTTAGCATGTAGGAAAAAAGGGAAAAAAAAAAAACATTAAGTTAGGTTTTCTCAAATTTGACTGCAAAAGTGGAAATACATTTTTTTAAATGTATATTGCAGAATAAGGCAGCCAATAGGTGAGTCTTTTTTTTTTTTCGTTCAACCAGCGGGCTGAACAAAAGAAAAAGGACTTGATTCTCCATTTACATACTCAATGTCAATGGGGGAATCCCTCCCACTGAGCTATTATAGTTCGACAGAGGGGAGACTTCCCTGCTGTCAGAACACACCGATCAGCATGGCCGGCTAAAGCCTGCAGTACTGATTGAGCAGAGAAAATCTAACAGAGTGGGGTTGATTTTCTAAATCTGGAGAGTCCAAAATCTGGTGCAGCTCTGCATAGAAACCAATCAGCTTCCAGGTTTTTTGTCAAAGCTTACTTGAACAAGCAGAAGTTAGAAGCTGGTTGGCTGCCATGCACAGCTGCACCAGATTTTGCACTTTTCAGTTTTAGTAAATGAATCCCAGTGGTTGTACTGCCATGGATCAGTAGATCGACTTCTGTGAAACCTCCCTGCCCATACATGGATTTAATTTCGACCTGTCCCTGCTGAGCTGGCTGCATTTTGATCCTTGCATGGCTGCCTATAGTATCAGTCTCTTGTAACCCAATGTACGTGTAGCGCTACACCCTCAGGGGCCGCTTAACCTCCCTGGCGGTATTCCCGAGTGTGGCTCGGGGTTAACCTTCAGTACCAAAAGCGGTAACCCCGAGCCACACTCGGGATTACCCCAGAATGTTACTCACCTTCCCTGCGATCCCCCGCTGTCCTCCCACTCTCTCCCCTCTCTGTGCACGGCCGATGCCGGCACTTGCCTTCCAGTTCCCTTCCTTGCGAGCGTGTGACACAGGGGGGTGGAACCGGCGGCAAATTCAAAAATGTAAATACACTAAATCACACGATACAAAGATGTGATCCTAACGGATCACACTGTATCATGCCATTTCAGCACAGGATTGCACCTGGTGACTTTTGCAGTGCCCTGCCTGTGCTTTTCCAGTGCTTTGTGTCTGGAAAATAGAGAACGACCATGGCATCCAAAAAACGTTCTTTTTGCGCAAAAGCGCTTTTAGATGAACTGGAAAACAGCGACAGCGAAAATTAGTTACTTGAAGAACTGAGCGATAGCGATTCGTGGGAAAATTCCTCATCAGGTACGGAAAGTGATGGCAGCGACGATTCTTGTGTCTCTTTCTCGCACATAGCTTGTGGAAAATGGGAAGTATATTAAATGATTCTTCAGAATTTCCAGCAGAGCTATGTGCCCTGTTCTTAGCCTGTGATTGGACTATTAGGAACAAAAGCAGACTAATGAGGTCATTACTCACCTCGCTCTGGTCCTGGAGTAACGGAGGTTCTTGAAGAAATGAGCGATAGTGAATCGTGGGAAAATTCCTCATCAGGTACGGAAAGTGACGACAGCGACGATTCTGATGTTTCCTTCTGGCACATAGCTCCATTGGAAATTCTGAAGAATCATTTGATATACTTCCCAAATTCCACAAGCTATGTGCCAGAAAGAGACATCAGAATCGTCGCTGTCGTCACTTTCCGTACCTGATGAGGAATTTTCCCACGAATTTGCTATCGCTCATTTCTTCGGTTATTCCGGTACCAGAGCGAGCTGAGTAATGACCTCATTTGTCTGCTTTTGTTCCTAATAGTCCAATCACAGGCTAGGAACAGGGCGGTGTCCAACCTGCATTGCTTAACTGCAGTGGATGAAGATCTAGTCAACAACCAGGTTGTACTGCAGATCATTCTATATACTGTATGAATCTGGAATCCATGTATGAAAATGTTCTGATGTTTAATGCAAGTTTCTATTTTATTTATATGAAATGATGACCAATAATTTGAAGTATGAATACTATCAGCCCTCAATAGAATACATTTTATGTGTAAAAAGTGTCTACCATAATTGGGTAATTAGTATAAATTTAACTAGCCTTAAGCTGGGAACAACATGCCAATAGTTTCAGAAAATTATTTTAAGGGATTGAATTGGTTGCTATGAGCAACAGATTTTCTAGAGGTTTTAAAAAGTTGGCCCCATATAATATAATTAGGGAGAATTTTGGAGGATTGTCCATAAAATAATCCTGTCTCAAAACTGAGCACATGAGAAATGAATAATTAGGAGTTATACAAATCTATCTTTTCCTATAGAATTTATATTTGGCCAAACCCTTTCTATTTCCCTTTTGTTCCTTTAATGTCATGGGCACACTAAATGAACAATAGAGAAACTAGTCGGGGAGAACATGGAGGGCCAAGCCAAGCTTGACAAAAGTGCCATAGCTTGAGCTACTGACCATTTTTAAATGTTATTATTATTGAACCTGACCACTATTTAAAATAGAATTATATGCAAAAGGTTTTTTTTTTTTTTAATATATACTGTATATAAAAGGAGTTGCAGTGCTCAATAATAATATGTGAATTATTCTCAAAAGAAACAGTACAACATTTGTTCTGTGTTCATAAATGGAAAAATATATATATGACAATAGTTCAACTGATGTGTGACCACATCACATATAGAGCATCCGGTGAATAAATAATCCAGGTGTTGCTTGCTTAAACCTTCACCATACGACCAGAAAAACACCAAGCGTGTTGTGCCTTCTATTGGAACGACACGCGCCATGTGCCATATAGGAGGATCGCAAACTCTCCACAATGTTATGCTGTCAGCAATAAATGCTTGCTAATCATGATCTTTATCTCTTCAAATATGTAGTTTTTTGTTTCATCAAGGGTTAAAACCAGCACTCACATCCACAAGGAACCACCAACAATGAGAAAAATTCTCATAGTGCAGTAATTTAATGGAAAATCAGAGTGCATAAACAAATGAAAAACATTCTCTAAACTAAAAGTACAGATGCCACCTATCACATTAACACACCAGTCCATCAGGGAGTGGTGGTGCGATCTCTGGCAAATTAGCTTAGCCCAATGCCATTTCCCACAAATGTGCATCCTCATGAGCCCCTGCAAACTGTGTCTAGTAGCCATTATTATGTATTCATTATGTCTATTGGAAACCTTGGTGTATCTCCTATGGCCTCTGTCACACGCCCGCTCTGTATGTCCGTATATCACCCCATCCGTTTGCGGGTGATATATACGGACGTAATGCATGTCAATAGGATTGCGGATGTCAGTGGATGACCATCCGCTGACATCCGATTTGCTTCCTTTCAGGTCTTGTTCCGTTTTTTGGAACGGAACAGAACCCTATTTTTCTTCCGTTTAAAAAACAGAACGGATGCAAAATGGGATGTCAGCGGTGTCATCCACTAACATCCGCAATCCCCATAGACATGCATTATGTCTGTAAATCATCCGCAAACGGATGGGATGATATGCGGACATGCGGACCGGATAACACAAGTGTCATCCGTGTCCGTGAAAAAAAAAAGTGCCGGAGTGGAGATAAAAAACGGAGCAGCCGTGTGAAAGAGGCCTATGTTTACGTTCTACAATTGGCAGCCGCTTTTGTTGATCCTTTTAAACTACAACAAAATGGTGGCGAAACTGGAAGTGACGTTCTGAAACTCCGGTCATAGGCTACATAATAATGGCTGCTAGACAACGTTTTTCAGAGGCTCCTGAGGACGTGCCATCGTGCAAAATGTCATCGGGCTGAGCTAATTTGCCAGAGGTCATGCCGCCATTTCCTGCTGGACTGGTGGCCCCTCATCATAAGTGGTATCTGTACTTTTATTTTAGAGAATGTTTTAATTTGTTTATGTACTCAGAGTTAGCATTAAATTACTCCACTATGAGAATTTTTCTTGTTGTTGATGGTTACTTGTGGATGTGAGTGCTGGTTTTAACCCTTGATGGAACAGAAAGATACATCTTTGAAACAGAAAGATTGTAATTAACAAGAGTTTATTGCTGTTCTATTCATAGCCAGCATAACAATGTGGTGAGTTTGCTATCTTCCTATATGGTGAAGATTGCAAACTATGGCATGACACAACAGGTGTTTTTCTGGTTGTATGGTAAAGGTTTGAGCAATTAACATTTGGAATATTTATCGATTCACCGGATGCTCTTTATGTGATGTGGTTCCACATCAGTTGAACTATTGTCAGTCATGTATATTTCTATTTATGGACACAGAATATGTTTCGCATATTTCTTTTGCCAATAATTCACACATTATAATTATAGAGCCCTGCAACTACTTTTATAATTCTTGTGTGGGTGTATTGTATCTATATCTATTGCATGCGGCTGGTTGTTTACACTGATAGTGTTATTTCACTGCTTTTTTTTTTTTTCCACTTTGGATAGAGTAAGAGAAGGTTATAACTCCTGTTGGGTTTTTTTTTTTGCCACCTGTGTCTCATTGGGGAGATTTACCTGCACTTTCTGTCCCTTACCCAAAACAGGAAGTTAGGGGAAATTTCTGCAACTTAAGGGAATCCCTTGGGACCCTACTTGGGGTTACCAGAACTAGTGTTTCCATTGTAAGATTCCCCCTCTATCACTTTTCTAGGGACAACTTAAAGTGTGATGTTCTTTTACTCTCACTTCCAATGATAGAAAAAAAGTATCATATTGTAACTAAAGTAAGAACATTTTCTCAGCAAATGTCTTCCGATTCACCTCACCAAACAAAATGATGTAAATGTTTTCAAAGACACTCACTAAAGTGTACATAAACTTTTATCTTATTTATCTGTGTTTTGCTATAGGCAAAAAAAAAAAAAACAGCTTTTGGCTGTTATTCAAGTGTTTCCATAAAAAAAAAAAAAATAGACTCACTGCCTTTTATATAATTGAAATACACAATCAAGAGTCTATTTATATAAAAATTGGATGGCAGATTCAGGCATATTTGAACCAGGTGATTCATTTTTATTGCTTAGGTCATCAGCAATTTTGGCAGCAATTAAAAAAAATAAAAACAAGGTCAGCAAATACAAAAAATAATGAATGGGGTCAGTAACAAGAAGAATGCAATGTATATGTAACAGAAAAGATGTGAATAGCTAGTAAATAAGCCGGAACTTCAGATCATTTTGTGAACCCTACTGCCTCTATACATCAAATGTATTTACATTTAAATTATACAAATTATACAAGTTATACAAATAACAATACTGGTCAGCAAAGAAGCCAATGTTTTTCCCACTGACCACCAATGTAAAAGACATTTCTCCTCTTTCTGACCAAAAATGCCTTCCCCTGGATCAGCTGTGGGTATAGGATTCTGTATATGGTGGTTTTCTATTGGTTTGTTTGTTAGTATTAGTTGGACTAGGTGGACTTTTTTTCAACCTAACTATATAACTATGTAAAGGGAACATCACACTTTATATTGGCATCAGCGGGAAGACTGTCCCTTAATTTGGTGGCCAGTGGAAGGAAGCTTGCCCCTGAGAATTTAGTAAACATTGATAAGGATTCCCCTTACACTGGTGGTGATTGTTCCCCTTGACTATCAATGGGGCATTCCCCCCAATGACTACCAATGTAAGGGAAATTCAGATTTCCACATTTTCACATTGAGGGTCACTGGGATTGACCCTAACATTGTTGGGCAGTGGGAAGATTGTTCCTTACATTGGTGGTCAGTGGAAAGAATTCCATTGACCCCAAATTTAAGGAACAATCTTCCAATTGTCTTCCAATGTTAAGGACATACCCCCCCCCCCCCCGCCTTCCCCATTGCCTACCAATGTAAAGGATTTTCAGATTTGTTCTTCAATTGATGATCGTTAAAAAATGAATGTCCTCTTACATTGGTGGTCAATATGTAAATGCCACTGTGGTCCATGTCACACTAGCAATTCTGTCAAAGAAAATTACTAGCAAAAAAGCAGAATATCACTCCACCCTATAGAGCAGACAGTTATATAGCATCCTGTCAGTGGTTATACATGGAGCAGAGCGCACCCACCACCTGACCCTAGGTTTGCCACTGACAAATTCATCAGCAATCAGAAAAAAAACTACATATATATATATATATATATATATATATATATATATATACACAATTCTTTAAGGCATCAGTGTACTCTACACACAGTGATCTTACCTAAGAATTGCTTTATCTCTCATTTAAGAAAAAACTATGATGCACACTTCTAATGGTCAGCAAAATAATTCATTTTTTTTTCACTCCTTTCCATTGTATTCAAAAGGAAATGCAGCACAAAGAAAAGACCATTAACAGGTAAAGTCCACAATTCCCAGGGAGAACCTAAGGTGTGCAATGGAGATAACTTGCAGATTAAATAATAGTCCTCCACCAACACCACAGCAAACCGGGCCTCTTACCTTTGAGAGTGGACCACTACATTATAGGTGGCTCAAACACTCATCAGAATTGCTCCTGTTCACCACAGACTGCACAAACACAATTCCAATCCTGTTGTCCCCCCCTGAGAGCATCTCTCCACAGGTTAGATGTGCCAGAATAAGAACAGAGACCGCTTCATAGTGTAATTAATCAAAGCACTTGGGTATTTATTAAAAACCGCATCAATTATACTCACACAAAAGCAGTATTATACAAGTATGTCATGTAAAATCTCTGGAGGGCTCCAACCAACAAGATAGCTGCGGCTTATGTGTGCAGCGACGTCATGTATCCAAGCTCCAACCCATGCATTTCGTCATCCCAGACATCATCAGGTGCGTAACTAGTAGCCATCACCACACACACATATATATATATATATATATATATATATATATATATATATATATGGTAAGGGCTAGAGGAGACCGCCCTACCCTAATTGTTTTCCAAGCCTTATAACGGGTCTCACTGAAAACTGAAATGACGCCGTACCGGGAAGTCTAACGGTTCCGTCTGGACCAGAAATTACGCTGGACCCAGAACTAACTACCATGGTATTGGAGTAAAAAGCTGGAGATGACATACTAACATCTTCGGCATATTCCCTGAGGATAATTTTTGAAACCGAGCCAAATTAATAATGCTCATATATACAAAAACTGTTTCTCACATAATACAAAAGTCAAATGAAAAACGATATCTCTAAAATTCCAGTCCTACGCACTGAATCATTATAATAAAAATGCTACAAAGAGGACACCAGTGCCATCTTGTGGCTGGAAACCATACATGTGAAGATTACACAGTTAAAAACCATAGTAACAATTCTTGTTACTAGTACAAAACATACAAAAATAATATTTGATACCCCTAATACAATTTGCCATGGAAATATCCAAATTGATTACCACTAATAGTTTAATTAAAAATAGATAATTTAAAATTAGATTTGTCCAATATTCATCAATAGTAAAGGAGAGGAAAAATTCTAGCTATTAATAATAAAGGCAATAAAGTCCCACTCGATGTTAAGGGCATGGAGCCTATACGTTTTTTAATAGATCCGCCAAGTCTCTAGTTTGGAAATACCTCTCCTAATGTGACTACCTCTTCAATTAGGTAGGGGTGAACTTCTCAATAGCCATGAGTCATTTACCACTTGGGACTTTCCCATGGCATAAGGCATAATGTTTGGGGAGGCTATGTTAGGGAAAGCCTTTGTGTATATTTGCTAAATGTTCTTTCAGCTTAACTTGTTATTTACGAACAGTTCGACCAACATAATGAAGCCCACATGGGCACGTGAATAAATAAACTATGTTCTTAGTCGAACAGGTCATAAAAGAATTAATATCATTAACCTTGGAAGTTGTGTTCAAATTTCCATTATTTTACCACCAACTTTTGGCTGTTTCTTTTCAATTTTGACATAGAAAGTTGCATTGTTGATGTGCAGCATTAACATGGGACAAAAACAAACAAAAAATCCATTATGCCTTTTTGAAGCAAAGTATTCGATATTATGGATAGAAATAATAGATAGTAATCACAGATAGTATGAATATTAAAGTTAAAAGCCCGAATTTGAGTGGAATAAACTATCTACACACATTTTTAATGAAATAAATCCGATAATACTGTATATTTTGCTGGATTGTTTTTACCTTTGACAAAATATACTGTTAACAAGTCCATAATAACGTTATAAAATGGTTAGAAGCCATATTTCAAAAGAAAACATGGTGGTGCATTAATGTTATCTTTTATTTACAATCATTTTTACCTTATATATACCATAATTGTGTATCTTTGTTGAATGTGTTCTGTGTGCCTTTTTATGCTCATCTTAGACTTAAAATGTATCAAACTCATAATTCTGAGAACTGGTTAGAAAAAAAAGAACAAGATGCAAATGATTTGAAGAGTAAAGACTTTGTGTGCTATTTCCCGTTCAATTATGTTGTTTTGTTTGCTTTTGTGCATGTGTATCTTCGTGTTATCAGTATTGGTGTCTTGCTTTAGTAGAAAAAAAAAAAAAAGAACAGATCTTTGTATGTCTGAAATGATATTAAATTTGCAGTCACGGGAGCCCTCAAGTGGCTAGAGACTAGAATTTATTTTTTGGAGTTTAAGTGAAGCTATTTGTTGGCTACCATAATTCTAAAATGCAGTAACCTCTAACATCAGATAAAATAGGATAGATGCTTAACTATTTGTGTAAATTAAATATGTATATGTAATCCTATTCTATCTTTTTATTGTGTTTTACTTATCTACACTGCAACCCTTGAGATTCTTTAGTGCATGACCTCTGATGTAGAACTAGTCCACTACAAGAAAATCAGTTTTGCCAGTGTAGAGTGTGGACCTGAGTCGAATAATTTATTGTTGTAGTGTTTATCTACCTATACCTAAATTCTGTCTGGCATTTCAAACATGTGATCAGATATATTGAGTTTGAAAATCTGAAAGATTATTATTATACAGGTTTTTTTATAGTGCCAACAGTTTGCGCAGAGCTTTACAATGTAGAGGGGGACAGTACAATTAGAATACAGTTCAATACAGTAGGAATAGGAGAGTCTTGCTCATTGAGCTTGCAGTCAAAAGATTCCCTGCATTCTAAATTTATGCTATGATCCTGGTATTGATATTTCATAAATTATATAGAATTGTGTGCAGATGGGCTTTACCAATGTATGTTAGGGCCCCTTTAAGAGCAAATCTATTAAAGCCTCCCCATCTCTCTAATCTTCATCTTGAAGGCAGTTCCTCTGGTGATACAATATACTAATTGTTTTCACAGTAATGGTTTAAAGGTTCCCAGGTTTTAAATATATTAATTTAACCTAAATGTGTTATTCAAATGCAATTACTATCTACATAAATCACTGCATAGCCAGACAACTTGGAGACCCCCATTCTTTTGGACCCTAAAGTAGTTGCATGGTCTACTATGGCTATAGCTAAGCCCTGCATGTAGGCAATGGGTTTTGCTGCTGCATGCTGCTTAGTGAAATTATTAAATATTTTAGATTATTAGATAAGCATATTAAGGAGAGGGTTCAAGGGATATTTAATCAAATCTACTGTACATATGAGAGTGCTATTACTGCAATGCAATTTTTGCAGGCCCTTCAAATATGGGTTGTCTGTGAAAAAGAGTGAGAATCAATTCTCCTATTGGGTCTACACATACTGCACAGGTTTCTGTGGATATTGATTGTTCTCTTGATTTCAGCATCAGTTAATGGGGGTCTGAATGCTAGTTTTATGAATTATCTCCTTGGGTACTTTATGTGGTTGTTTTCAGTTGGATTACAAAGGTTTTATTTTATTTGAATCAATCATGGAACTGGAAGTAAATGTAACCCTAGACATGGTATTAGAATGAAGGCAGAAGATATTAGGATGAAAGCAGAATTTTACCTTGTTTTCATTATTTGAGGTTTTTTTACTAACTGCAACATTTTTTTTTTTCATTTGTATTAAATTGTCGTGAAAGTGAAAGACATTTTTAAAAACATTTTAGTTATGTATTTAGCAGGGATAATAAAATAGTAGATAAACTGCGCTAACAAAAGAATGATAAAACCAGAAAAGCTGCTAGCAAATCAACTGACGTGTTGTAAATAAAGTGAAAAATTGCAGCGCTAAACCAAAATAACAAACATCATGTGACTATAAGTGAATACATGAATACACAAATCAAATAAATGATATATAGTCAAATTAAATATGAGGTGATCAAGTGTAGCCACTGAAAAAAATTAATGAAGAGAGTCTCAGGTAGTGATGATAGGTGTGCATCCAAATACAAGGGGGATATTCAACCGTGCCAGGGGACCCCACACCAAAGATCAACCGGAGATACACCGGAGAGTATGGACCCGAGATACTATATAGTACTGTATATGGGCCATACAGGCTGGTATTGCTGTATACTTCCAAGACAAGGCTGGAACACCGGATATCAGGAAGGTAGCCACAGTATCACAACGGAAGCCGTAAATCTCTCACAGTTGTACATGGAGGAAGCCAGATAAGACTGACATAGTGTAAAACCGCTAGACTTTATTATAATATAAAAGCCAAAAAAACACTTACAAGCATTCAATGAACTTAATATAAAGAAAATTCCACGCGAATGGATGTGATTAATTGGTTGGCTGCAGCCTACCCCAAAAATATAGTAAAACTATATCAAGATAGTAGGGAATTGGTAGGGTAAATTGGCGCTGCCAATATTTATAAAAAATGAACTGTGTATTTCACATAAACTGAGTAAATATGAATGGTAAAAATCAATATATAGCAGCCCTGCCAATGGTATAGATGATGGTCCTTATATATACCCAATGGTTTTGATATTAAGCCACTATTATATCATAACAAATACTGAATAAACTTTTGGCATTAATAAATAATTAATAATCAATAAATGAGGTAAAACAACATAAATTAGTAAACTGTGAATAGTGTCTAAAAGCAATAAATATAATACAAATGGTAAAAAATGTGTAAATCTTGAATAAATAAGTAAAGTGACTCGTGTAATAAATAATATAGACACTAGGTGGCAGTGCTAGTGAAAAAATGGCAAATATGGATATCCAAGTGAAACACTTATTACGTGATAAAAACGTGCCAAGTGATGTATTTCTATCAAAAATAAATATCGATCTCTAGAAAATCTTCCAGTATGGTGGAATTATGGATATCCAAGTGAGAAATAATATATTAAAATTATAAATATATATATTGTGCCAAGTGAAATAAAAGGTGTGCAGCGTGCTCCTGATGACGTCAGCTTGATGACGAAACGCGTAGAGCGTAGGCACGTCAGTTCCGCCCTGTGAGACGCACATCCGGCCGGTGAGACGCACGGCGTCCCGGAAACACCGCTACACGAGGGGTTCGCGGTCCCTACTCACCTACGGATGCTGTGCTATTATTTTAAATGTGAGTACTTCTTGTAATTTGTTAAATAAATGGATACTTTTTACGGTACATCACTATATTAGCGTTTTCTATTCATATAACTTCGGACATCATTCCCAACACTTTGGAGAGCTGCCTTCCGAGATCCCATATTATACACCGCTTGCTTAACAAAAACCACTGGAGGGAGGAAGTGCGATTAACCCCAGGAGGATTGGAGAGGTTCACCGCGATCTATCGGGGATCACCCCATTAATCCAACACTGGTTACCCCTGTAGGGGTACCGCTCTCTGGTGAGTGCGGGCTATATAGAAAGGGGAGCACGGAATTCCCTCACCCGTCACCCACATCCTGAATCCATCACTGGGAAGCACCCCCTCCATCCAAGGAATTTCTTCTGGCACTTTGTATCACAATATTGCTGCACATTTTTTGGAAGATCAATTTATTGATCAATTTTTGTGGACTCTTTTTCACTTTATATTTATTACGGACTATTTAATTTTTTGTTTATATTTATTTATTTAATTCACCAGACATCAATTATATTTACCCTGGGATCCCTATGAGTGTCTTTTAGAGATCCCAAACACCTTTTATTTCACTTGGCACAATATATATATTTATAATTTTAATATATTATTTCTCACTTGGATATCCATAATTCCACCATACTGGGAGATTTTCTAGAGATCGATATTTATTTTTGATAGAAATACATCACTTGGCACGTTTTTATCACGTAATAAGTGTTTCACTTGGATATCCATATTTGCCATTTTTTCACTAGCACTGCCACCTAGTGTCTATATTATTTATTACACGAGTCACTTTACTTATTTATTCAAGATTTACACATTTTTTACCATTTGTATTATATTTATTGCTTTTAGACACTGTTCACAGTTTACTAATTTATGTTGTTTTACCTCATTTATTGATTATTAATTATTTATTAATGCCAAAAGTTTATTCAGTATTTGTTATGATATAATAGTGGCTTAATATCAAAACCATTGGGTATATATAAGGACCATCATCTATACCATTGGCAGGGCTGCTATATATTGATTTTTACCATTCATATTTACTCAGTTTATGTGAAATACACAGTTCTCCCGTACATTTTTTATAAATATTGGCAGCGCCAATTTACCCTACCAATTCCCTACCATTCAATGAACTTAGGCATGTAATACAGAAGTAGATGGCATGAATAACGTTCCTAACGTGTTTCTTCTAAGCAGACATAATCATAGGAGGTTGCCATATTAGGAGAGCCCTCTCCGGCATCTTAAATATTGTGTCTTATCCCCATAATGATCAGATAATCCATGACAGCTGAGAGAGCTGCCGCTTCCTCAAAAATGGCATCGGCTTGCATGTCAAGCCTCGCTCTCATACAGGAAGCTCGTCGTAGGGGGCGGCGTCACTTCCGGGAGTCAGTTCACTGTGTTACCAGCGAGACCATATCTCCCGCCCACAGGACAACAACAGGAAGTGAGGAGGTGCATCCCTGTAACCAAGGCAACATAAGATACTTCCTCCTAAACCAAAGCCTGAGCAAGATGCGTAGAAAAAACTACACTTATGAGACATAAACAAACAATCTTGAATCCTTCACTGTATAGATCTATTATTGTTACAAGCCAAAAGCTCATGAAAATGCCCATAGAATATAAACACAGTAAACTGATAAAGATAAAAACAGATAATAGTTAGCGATCTGATATATTCCACTGCCATATATTATATCACTATATCGGTAGAAACCACAACATGACCAGTGGAAATAAAACAGAATTAAAATTATTCAAAAATGAATAAAAATGAATATAAAATGTAACTAAAGCTGAGTATAGGAATCGGGAGTATTGAATATAGAGACAAACTACCCCCTAATCCCCAATTATATCCCTCTGAAAGTGAGGAATGGGAGAGGAGGGGAAAAGATGGGGTTTTAAAGTTACACACATCTTAAAGTGTGAACTATTAATGAAATATTGTGGGATATACACATTAATGGAAAGAGACCATAGAATAATAGAGAAATGGGAACAGAAACGCACCTCCATCCTAAGAGGTACTTATAAATAATGCGTTAATGTCCCATTCCACATTGAGCCCATATGGAACATTCAATTGTAAGGTGTAAATCCAATAAGTCTTGAGGCGTGAAACACCTCAAATCTTGGATGCACCTCTCCAGGGGGCAATGAATTGGTCAATAACCTGAAACCTGGTACCTGTCGGATTTTTATTGTGACATAACGCATAATGTTTTGGTACACTATGGTTTGTCTTCCCTTTTAAGATGTTACTAATATGTTCGTTGACACGGACAGAAAATGTTCTAATAGTGCGGCCAACATACTGTTTTTACAAGGACACGTGATCAAATAAACCACATGTGTTGTAGCGCATGTGGAGAACACTTTCGTAGGGAAGGTGGAATTTGTGACCATGGATTGGAAAGAACTAACCTTTCCCCGGGTACAATTCATTTTACAAATGTTACATTTCTTACAGGGATAGTATCCTACTATATTCTGGAAAAACACAGGTCTCTTTGGAGGGTTAATAACATTCGAGGCAAGATGATTTCTGAGGGATGGAGCACCTCTGAACGTGACCAGCGATTTATCATAGAACAGGACCTAAAACTCGATCGTTTTTCAAAATGTCCCAATGTTTGTAAAAAATGCCTTTAATTTGTCTATGCTGTATGCAAAACTCTGTAAAGAGTGACCATTTGGCAAAGTTTGAACCATTATTGTCTCTTGAAGAATTAGACAATATCTTACCTCTGTCTATTTGGGACACCTTAACAATTTCTGCTTCCAATTCACTAGATTTATATCCCTTTGCTACAAATCTATTCCTAAGGACTTGGGACTGTTCAAAATAATCTGAGTCGAGGGTACAGTTGCGTCTCAGCCTGGTGAATTGGCTTTTAGGAATTGACCTAAGCCAAGACCTATGATGGCAACTGTCCGTGGGTAGATATAAGTTTTGGTCAGTGGCTTTAAAAAAAGTGCTGGTAATTAATCTATCATCACTGACCGAAATTTCCAGATCTAAGAAATAAATCTTGGATTTACTCCATTCATAGGTTAACTGGATACCTCTGTCATTCAAATTAAGAGTGGTCATAAACGCTTCAAGAGACAGCTGATCACCCTTCCAGAGGAGGAGGATGTCGTCTATATAGCGAACCCAGAGAGTAACCTCGGGTTCCGCCATAGGGTAGATGAGCTCCTCCTCCCACTTGGCCATAAAGAGGTAGGCCAAACTGGGGGCGAACTTCGCCCCCATGGCCACACCTCTCTGCTGTAAATAAAAATCTCCATCAAACCAAAAATAATTGTGACCAGCAGCAAACAACAGAAGCTCCAAAATAAAATCCCGTTGCAATGAAGGGATGGAGTCATCTCTTTGTAAAAAGTATTGAACCGCCTCAAACCCTCGGGAATGCAGAATCCAGGTGTAAAGGGAGGCAACATCAGCTGTCACTAGCAGATGGTCTCTATTTAAAGATGTCCTCCTGAGGATATTGATAACATCCTAAGTGTCTCTCAAGTAGGATGCTGTTTTAACTACCGAGGGTTGCAAATAATAATCAATGTACCTCCCGATGTGTGAAGTGATGGAATCAATTCCGCTCACTATCGGACGCCCCGATGGGTGAGCGGAATCTTTGTGCACCTTTGGAAGGTAGTACATTACTGGTATGCGTGGAGCGGTAGGTACCAAATACGCTTTTTCTTTTTTATCCAAAGTTTTATCTTTAAACCCTCTCTCAATCAATTTAGTAGGGTCTCTTTTGAAATCCATGGTGGGATCCTTTTGTAGTTGTATGTATGTGTCTCTATCACTCAATATTCTGGACATTTCAGAACAATAATCACTCTTGTCAAGGATCACGATTCCGCCCCCCCTTATCAGCGGGGCGGATTACGAGATCCTTTCTTTCGCAGAGAGATTTCAGTCCAGCTTTGACCTGTGTATTTCCAGCTTGTCTCCCTGCGGGTAACTGAGCCAAATCCTTAAGAACCAAATCTTTAAACACATTAATGGAGGGTGCCACCTGACCAGATGGATTAAACACTGACGGGTTTGAGAGTCCTGAGTGCTTAACTTGTGAAGTATAAGTAATGGTGGAAGGGTTTGCGGGGTTAGATAAAATATATCTTTGGACATTTAACTTCCGGATATATTTTTGGATATCTATAAAGGTGTTAAATTTATTAAGAGGCTTGGGTGGAACATATTTAAGGCCTTTGTCTAGAGTCGCCAATTCATCTGGGGTTAATTCAACTTTACTCAGGTTGAAAATCCCAGACCCTATTTGGTCTTTTTTCTTCTTTTGCCTTTGAATCCTCCACCCCCCTCTAGTACCTCTCTTTGTTCTGCCCCTCTCTTCCTGTTGTTGGACTCACTGGGAAAATCCCATTGTTGGTTGGAATTGGAGGAGGGTTGGTTGTAATTAAAGGGGGATCCATGTTGATTATCTCTCCCTCCTTCCATATAAGGATATGGATTATTCCTATTAGTGGGTTGCCTCAGGGGTGAAAACCTATTTTGCATTTTGATACCATAATTGGAATGATGGGGCTCAGGTGAGTATGAATTGTAATACGGACCATAGGGGGGTGGGGAAGGTTCCCTTCTTGGGTTTGAAGGCCAACCCCCTCTAGGTGATTGTATATGGTGGAGATTAGGTCCCCTCCCATTTGGACCATTCCAATTCCCCTACTGTGTGTACTGTTGGGTAGTGGAGGTTTGTCCATTAGAGTTTCCTCTTTTATGAGGCCGATTTTTTGGGTTGGACTTACCCACCTTTGAATTAGGTTGCCGATTGGGAGTCTGTGAAGGCCTCTCTCTTACATTCTCAATGTGAGGGGTTTCCATGTCAACCACCTCATCATTGTTAGTGGTCAAAATATTTTTTTGCCACTGAAAAACAACTTTATTTTAATAATCAGAAACATCTCTAGAATATTTTTTCTGCTTTTTAATTTTTTTGCTCCCATTCCTCTTTCTCAAAAAATTTCTGTAAATTTAAAGATAGATTTTTGTACTCAGCTGTCATGTTAAACTGAGACGTTATTTTCTTTCAATTCCTTGATCTCCTTGTCAAGGGAGACCAATTTCTTCCATTTGATGTCGACCAGATGTTTTAAAAGGTTAAGACCTGCCTCATTAAAATATATAAACCAGGTGTCCAAGGCTAAATCTCCATTTTGAGGGGAGACCTCCCACCTTAAGCTCCTAGGTACCATAGATTCCAACAGATAATGTTCAAGGAATGCTATATCCCATTCTAGGTGCAACTCAGTGACCAGTACGTTTTTAAGGCGTAAAAACAGGCCACCAATTTCCTTGTCTGAGCTGGTAGAAACAAACACCCCATCAGAGGTGAATGTTCTAGCTGCTCTATACTCAAAGACATCCATAACCTTATGGGTAGTAACACACCATATATATGCAAGTATAGAATTAGTAAGCAGCAGTTAATGATGTCAATCTAACAGTGAAAATAAAATAGTAAATATACTGCGCTAACAAAAGAATGATAAAACCAGAAAACCTGCTAGCAAATCAACTGACATGTGTTGTAAATAAAGTGAAAAAATGGAAAATTGCAGCGCTAAACCAAAATAACAAACATCATGTGACTATAAGTGAATACATGAATACACAAATCAAATAAATGGTATATAGTTAAATGAAATATGAGGGTATCAAGTGTAGCCACTGAAAAAAATTCATAAAGAGAGTCCCAGGTAGTGATGATAGGTGTGCATCCAAATATTTAAAAACATTTTAGTTCTGTATTTAGCAGGGATGATTTTGCATCCTAGCAGCACACCACCTTTCTGGCGTCTATTCATGGTCTACACCAAGCTTTGCTGAGAGTTAGAGACCGTCTCTCATAGTGATGATGATGATGATGATCCATTAGCAAAAAGAAAAGGAACACTGCTGTTGATCAGGAAGTTAGTCTCTGTTATCATGCCAAATCATTTTTGGTTTTAAAGGAAACTGGTAGATCACTCCCACAAGAACACTGTCAAACATGACCACCATTTACAGGATGTATGGCCCATAACACGTTGCTATGCTAGGTAGGGGATAGGAATAAGAAATATACAAGGGTGTTAGCTCATTTACGTCAAGAGGCAGGTATAAGATGATTTACGACCCTTCAGTCCCAACCTCCCTAGTGTAGTGAATTTTCCGTCTGCTGGCCAGGAGATGTACAGGCATTGAGCACTCAAGCTTTAATGGAAATACATCTGATCTATTCCAGTTCGGCTCCCATATTTATGGGACATTTGAGCGGCAAAAACCAGTTTGAACTAGTGTACAATTCATGGGTCAGTTTAACAATAGAATATATCTCTACTAAACAATACATGAAAAGGCTTTTGTTTTCCCTATACATTTCTGTGAGTGTGGGGTGTCTCGTGTCTGAAATTGCGTTCATGGAAAAGCCGCTCCGTCTCTGTTCAGCTGTCTGATGTGTTACTATGTAAGCAATTGTCAAATGTGTTCAGGTGTTGTCTGTAATCTGTATGCGAAGCCTAACTTGTTAAGTGTCCAAGATGAATGAATGAAAGGTGTTTAATATGTAAACACCTATCAATGTGTCTGTAGTCTATATGCAAAAATCCAACTGCCAAGTGTTCAAGGATGTATGAATGAGGTGTGTTAGTATGACTCGTTAATGTCATTGCAAGAGCCCACATTCCATCGTAGAATGGGCACTAACTGAAATATACCATGAACTTTAATATTTCATCAAAGCACATTGATACACTCTTTCAAAGGGAAAAAGCAGAACCCTAAGAAAAGCTCCACAACTCAAATAATACAAAAAAAATTATAAATTTCAGCAAAAAATAAATTGTATTGTTTAAAACATAAATCAAACACCCTAAACAAAAAAATAAATAAAATAAAAACACTAAATTCCCATAATATATGTATGGGAGTATCCAACACTTAAACATGAGTATCCTTAAAGGTATCCTTATTTTGTTAAACCCCCCCAAAATGGAACAATTGTTCAATAATGTAAACCAAAGCTGCATCTGACCCACCAGCAAATCTAGCAAACCTAACAAAAGCACATAAAAAATGTATGACAAAGCAATAGTACAAATTAGTAAAATGCAGTTATTGCTCAATATATGCACAGTTAACAATATCAAAGCATTTGAAAAGGATGAATGCAGTACAAAAAATAACTACAGATCAGAAAAACAAAATATTCAGTATATGCACAGACAAGCAAAATTAGGTCTAAGGATGAAGTTCAGCTTCAGAGTGATGTACGATTCTGTCTGAACTTTGTCTGTTCAGCTTTCCAGCAGTTGAATATAAACTAAGGGGCAAGATGCTGGCTTTCATGGACATATTTGGTCAAAGACATCAGCCACCATCCCACTTCTTTGTTTACTATCAAGCTGCCCGCTGGTAAAATCTCAATTGCCATGAGTTTCTGTCAGGAGTAGATCATGTCGGTGGGCAGGCATTAATTGTTTTTGTGGATTGGCAGACATCGATCATCATGACTAACAATAGATCTGCACCACTAGATGATGTGATTGGTGATGGATTTACATTGTGGGACATTTTTCTTTCTTAAATAAAGGACTTGTCAAATGTGTCAATGTGTTTATTTACTTTTCAAATGTTTAAGGGGAATAAGTAACCGGGGGGAATATATACCCCTTGTTCATTCACGTAAGGGTAGGGCAGTATCCAAGGACACTAATATAATATAGATTCCCACATCCACAAGGCCAGGATTGCGTGGGAGAGGCCCTTATCCTCATCAACAAAGGAAAAGGGGTGCATGTACCCTCCCAATGTTAAGGGCATGTGGCCTGGTATGGTTCAGGAGAGGGGCTGCACACTCACTGCCCCTCTTTTCCTGATTAGCCAGGCTTCATTCTGGGATAAGAGTCCTGTGTGGATTTTTGGGGGGACCCCATGCTTTTTTTTGGTTTCCTTTTCAAAACTATACCAGACCCCCGCCAAGAATGTGGTATGTGTTTTAATGAGGAACCCCATGCCATTTAGTTTTCTTCTGCTTGGGGTCCCCTCATTAATATCTATATTTATATTGTATTTATCATTTAGGATAAGGGTCTTGTCAATTCAGCTGGGAAATGTAATTTACCGGTAACCTAAATGGTATTTTTTCTTCTGTGCAGTCATTTTGGCTGTATAACACTGAATACATCATACAGATGCACCACATCATAGGGCCTCCCCAGGCATGAGTTTTCAAGAAATTTTTAATTTTTAATGTCACCATATAGGTATTATTGTTTTTACGATTCAGTGCATATTGGTTTCAGTGAGGTTCAAAGGAAAGCAGGTACATTTGTTTAATCCCTAAAAAATGATTCAAAAGGGCTGCACAGATGAAGCTACAAGGTGGGAGCAAAGAAGGTGGGTGCTGAACCTAGGAAAGAACAAATAGAGAAGGTGACCAAAAATTACAAGGAAATAAAGGCGATAAGTTATCACAAGAGGAACTCAATAAGTGTCAAGATACCTCTTCATACTTGCTTTGCAGAACAGCAGCAGCCTGCCATGATGTTTAGCTTAGCTTATAACTTAGTTATTTTTTCAATGATAAGAGATATAGCCCATAATGAGTGGCTGTCATGTATTAGGTGGAGTATTAATGCCAAACTATTAAAGTAACATGAGGACCATACCACCAAAGACAAAATAGTCATTATTCTTGAATCATTGGCGCAATATTACTAGAGACTGGGGATGAGTGCTTTTGCTTTAACAAAAGTGGGACATTTTGTTGAAATTTTTCATTTTCAGTAAATGCATTTGAGCCAATAAAGAGGGCAAAATTAAAGTGTTTTATTGTTTTTTAAAGGTGCCTGGGGTTTAAATGGTTCTTGAGGAAACTTAGAAAATGTTCTTTCAACTATCCTGGAGGAAAAGATGTTTAATCATTACATATGGAAAGGTTTCTTCACAGAAAGTGCAAATATGGAACACAATTCCATAGAAGCTGATTCTAGCCAGCACAGCAGTAACACTATAATACTGAAAGTATTGGGATGCCTGACTTTTAGGGATGAGCTTCGAGTTTGAGTCGAACGTAAGTTCAACTCGAACATCAGCTGTTCGTGTGTTCGCTGAACACACGAACAAATGGGGTGCTTGGCGGGAAGTTCGCCCGCCGATGATTGCCCCATAATGCACTACACTGGGGGCAGTGAATAAATTACTGATGATCTGATGATTGGCCAAAGCATGCACTTGACCTGTATGCTTTGGCCAATCACAGCACAGTGTCCTGTCAGAGGCATGATTGGCCAAAGGCAGGCTGCCTTTAGCCAATCATGGCTCAGGGGCTAAGTCCATGCTCCACATTATATAAGGCTGCTGCTTACACGGCAGCCGTGTATTGTTTATAATTATAGAGGTTAGGCAGGTAGTTAGTGGATAGTGAGTTGAGTTAGTTTAGTGCAGTCAGTGTAGTGAACAGGCATACCTCAATTTTATAATGTATAGATATGTTGTAGTCCTGAGTCCCCTCTCGGTGCTCCCCAAGTTTTGTGCCCTTTACTTATAGTTTGTGAGCAGTGCCATGCCAAGCTGACCGAGATTTCTCATAGACGCCAATGTTAGACAGGTAACAGTGCCACGTCAAGCTGACCGAGATTTCCCATAGATGCCATTGTTAGACACCATTGTTAGACAGGGAACAGTGCCATGTCAAGCTAACCGAGATTTTCTATACACACCAATGAGCACTGAAAGATGAAAATTGGTCTAGGCAAGAAGGGGGTGAAAGTGCCCTGTATTTAAATGGTTAAGGGAAACCCTATGACAGAATTAAAAAAAAAAAAATGGTGTGGGGCCCCCCCCTTTAAAATCCATACCAGGCCAGTTGAAGGTCTGGTACAGATTTTAAGGGTAACTCCTCGCCAAAATTGAAAAAAGAAACGCCGTGAGCCCCCCCAAAGTCCATACCAGACCCTTATCCGAGCAAGCAGCCTGGCTGGCCAGGATGGAGCAGGGGGCAAGCGAGTGCCCCCTCCCTCCTGAACCATACCAGGCCGCTTGCCCTCAATGTTGGGAGGGTACTTTGGGGTGCCCCCAAAACACCTTGTCCCCATGTTGATGGGGACAAGAGCCTCTTCCGGACAACCCTGGGCTGTAGTTGTCAGGGTCCGCATGTGGGGGGCTTATCAGAATCTGGACGCCCCCTTTATTAAGGGGGCCCCCAGATCCCGTCCCCTGCTATGTGAATGGATATCAGGTACATCGTACTCCTACCCATTCACCAAAAAAGTGTACAAAAAAATAAAGACAGCAGCCAGTTTTTGACAAGTCCTTTATTCAAAAATAAAGACAGCAGCCAGTTTTTGACAAGTCCTTTATTAAAAAATCAAAATAAAAAAAATAGTGTCCCCCGAAGTAAATCCATCGTCAATCACATTGCACGCCGCGATGCTGTGACACCTCTTTTATAGGAAAGGGCAGTTTGAGCTGTGACACCTCTTTTATAGGAAAGGCGGGGACACCCGCTCCCTTATGATGTCACAAGTGCCCCATAATGCACTGCACTGGTGCAATGAATAAATTACTGACGTCACGTCAGAAGGGGCAGTGCCACTGGTGATGTAACCGGGTGTCCCCGCCCCTTTCCTATAAAATCGCCCCCCCCACCCATCCTGGCCAGCCAAGCTACTTGCATGGATAAGTGTCTGGTATGGATTTTGGGGGGGGGGGCCCCAGGTCATTTTTTTCTCAATTTTGCCGTGTCTGTACCAGACCCGAAGGGCCTGGTATGAACTGGGGGGGGGGGCCCCCACCGTTTTGTTCATGTTTTTTTTATCTGTATTGCCGGGAGCCGACAATACATTACAGCCTCAAGCAAGTTTAAATTAAATTTTTTCCTTTAGAAATGTCAGTATTGCTGAAGAAGGCTACATACATCATACAGATGCGCCATTTTACAGGCACATTAGGGGGACCCTCCAGGCACGCTATTTAAAGGACTTTTTAATTTTTATTGTTTCACTTTAAGCATTATTAAAATCACTGCTCTTGTAAAAACGATCCTTTTAAAAAAAAATGTTTTGCATCGATGCATGTCCCCCAGGGCAGTACCCAGGTCCCCATACACTTTTTATGGGTGGTGTTCCGCACATCACTACTGCCTTTACATGCACATGAACTTTCACGGTATCATAGTCTTAGTCTGTAGGGTTATATATTGAGTTGGCCCACCCTTTGCAGCTATAACAGCTTCAACTCATCTGGAAAGGCTGTCCACAAGGTTTAGGAGTGTGTCTATGAGAATGTTTGACCATTCTTCCAGAAGCGCATTTGTGAAGTCAGACACTGATGTGGACGAGAAAGCCTGGCTCGCAGTCTCTGCTCTAATTCATCCCAAAGGTGTTCTATCTGGTTAAGGTCTGGACTCTGTGTAGGCCAGTCATGTTCCTCTACCTCAGTCATGTCTTTATGGACCTTGCTTTGTGCACTGATCCAAATAATTTGGTAGAGGGGGGATTATGGTGTTGGGATATTTTTCGGGGGTTGGGCATGGCCCCTTAGTTCCAGTGAAGTGAAGTCTTAAGGTGTCAGGATACCAAGACATTTTGTGATAATTTCATGTTCCCAACTTTGTGGGAACAGTTTGGGGATGGCCCCTTCTTGTTCCAACATGACTGTGCACCAGTGTACAGACTAGGTCCATAAAGTCCATAAAGACATGGATGAGCAAGTTTGGGGTGGAGGAACTTGACTGGCCTGCACAGAGTCTTAACCTCAACCCGAAAGAACACCTTTGGGATTAATTGGAGCCAAGACTGCGAGCCAGGCCTTCTTGTCCACATTAGTGCCTGACCTCACAAATGTGCTTGTGGAAGGATGGTCAAACATTTCCATAGACACATTCCTAAACCTTGTGGACAGGCTTTCCAGAAGAGTTGAAGCTGTTATAGCTGCAGAGGGTGGGCCAACTCAATATTGAACCTTATGGACTGCAGAGGGTGGGTTAACTCAATATTGAACCGTATAGACTAAGACTGGGATGCCATTAAAGTTCATGTGCGTGTAAAGGTAGGCGTTCCACTACTTTTAGTTATATAGAGTATGTTTCTTTATGCACATATTATACTGAGCAAATACAAATATTTATATAAAAACACACTATATTGTTGATGCAAGACAATTCTAACTGCCTTAGGAGATCATAAAGGAATATTTTTTTCCCTGCTGGAGCAAATTGCGCTAGTCACGTATGCTCGTTAAATATACTTTTTATTTTTATATATGTCGTTTTTCTGTGCTTGCACATTGTTATATCTTTCCCCCTTTTTGTTTGGGGTTCACTTTAATTTGCACTTGTGCACTTTGTCACTGTTATAGTGTTTTAACACTTATTGGCAAACCATAGCCACCATAGAGTTTTTTGGTTGTTTCATCTCATAGGATTATCTGTCACGCTGTGACCCTTTTTTGCTTGGGGTTCACTGAGATTTATTGCACATTGCACTTTGGCACTATGTCACTTTAGTTAGTCACAATTTATTATTATGTGATATTTACTGTGTTGCATTTTTTTTTATTATTTATTGCTATTTATTTAATTTTTGTACATTTACCACCCACACCAACTATAATTATTTACACTCAGGCAGCGCCAAATACCTTCCTTCTTTTGCTCTCTGATTTCTATATTGGCTTACCTAAGGTATATGTTTGAAGGTAGTCTGCAGCCTATATACATTTTTTTGAGTTTTCCATAAGTGCGGATTCCCTCTTTATTCGCAAATTGCGCTATGTCTTTATTGTGTTTTTACCTTTCTATGGATCAATTGTAGATTTAGGCCCCTTTCACACAGTCGGACCATTCCGATCCGCCTGTCCGTTTTTTTGGCGGATCTGAATGGATGCCCCATGCATCTCTATGGGGCATCGGATGTCAGCGAGACATGTCCGCTGACATCCGATCCGTCAAATCTGGATGGATGGAAACCCTATTTTCCATACCCCATACCCCATAGAGAACAGTGGGAACCTGACAGCTCTGTCTCTGCACACAGCGCGGAGACAGAGCTGCCATCCACCTGCTCAGCGGGGGATCGGCGGATCAATCCCCCGCTGAGAAAAACTGAGTCCGCCGCCGGACTCTACAGTGTGAAACGGGCCTTAGGGTACTGTATATGCAGTTTTTTTATTTATTTATTTATGTATTTTTCTATAGGTTAAATTTGATGAACCTGTGCTTTTTTCAACCTGGTTATCTATGTAACTATGTTGCCTATGCATTGTCTCAACTGTCCATTTTTTGCCCACATATTGTTACGATTGTCATTTCTTGCCCATGTATTACCACAATTGCCTGTTTGTTGCCCACATATTGTAACCGACTTCACTATTGGTGCCCACATATTTTCATGAATACTAGCTTCTTACTCCTGTATTGCCACTATTGAATATTTGTTTACCATATACTATAACGACGGCTCATTCGTTTCCTGCATATTGTCACGATGGCCTATTTCTTGCTAGTGTATAGTCAAGATTTTCCATCTGTTTTCTGCATAAAGTAACAATTGCTGCTTGTTGCTCATGTATTTTCACAGATGCCTATTTTTTGGCCAGATATTATCACTATAAAGTGTTTGTTTCCCTTGTATTGTCAGAATTGCCCATTTGTAGCCCACTTGTTGTAAGAATTGACTGTTAGGCTGGAGATAGATAAGTGGGCTGTTCAAAAAAAAAAAAAAGGAAACAGATTCAAGGAGGTGAATTTTATTCTGACAGCAGGACTCCTCCTGCTCCAGCTGTAGCCGCTGATCAACAAACGTTTTACAACATTCCCATTTGACAGAAGTTGATTGTTAGATTGGCTTCTGTTAAGCTAAGACAGTCAAATATGGACGAAATTCAGCTGGTCCCTGCTGAACTGGATGAATTTCGATCCATCTATTGCCAGCTTTAGTTGCATATGTTTTTTATCACTTTTTCTCTATGTATTGTCACGTCAGTGCCAGCTACATAGAGGAGAATGCTATTATCCCCCATGTTATGCTGCAGCACCCTACATGCACAACTAATAAACCCATTACTTCACAAGGGCATTCTATGCATTAAACTGTGACATGGTGTGCATATCACACCACTTCAAGTCCCGCAGCCTTGGTCCCATCACCAACCTCGGTCTCGCTGATTTGGTTACTAGGGTAGCTTGGGGGGAGCTTGCGAAGCAACATAGGAACATTTCTAAAAGTAGATCTCTTTTTCAAGCACATTCTAATTATGTAGGGCCACCAGAGAAATAAAAGGCTAATTATAGTGTTATGTAAATATATAAGTGGTTCCTGCGCTATCCGGGGCAATTTCAATCACTTCTTAATGCTGCACCAAGATACTGACACGGTACATTGCTGCTAAGTTCTACGCGAGCCATCCGGATCCATCTTCGCACCTGAGGTCGTGGTAGCAAACAAAGAACCCGCGATACAAGGAGCCCCAATAAGGAGCCCCAGAGGTACATCGAGTATCGGGATTACATACAGGATCCCCTAGGAAGGTCCCGGGAGCCATAAGGAACCACGCCAAAGGAAAAGGCATATAAACACAGGCGGTTTATTTATTTATTTGAGGTGAGAATTTAGAGCACCTAGAAGTGACACCTGGTGGAGAAAATTAGTCACAACACCTTATTTGCACGGAAGCACTTTTTGGATCATTTATATTGGGATTGAAGACGCACATTTGTTCGATTGAACTATCTTTGATTATTTTAAAACTGACTTTTTTAATCACACAATTTGATAACAGTTTTTATACTTTGAAATTTATATAATTTGAAGCACCAAGCACTTTAGAAATTGGTTTCATCACGCTATAAATATTTTATCATAATTTGTATTGAAGCACATTCACAACTTAATGGGTATTAGGAAATTGGTTTAGTTAATAGAGATACAAGACCTCATCCAACAAGCACGACACCAACACTTATATATATTTTATAATAATTTATTAATTTTAATTCATTCTTGAAGCGCACCATCACCCCATTTGCTTAATTATAGTGTAAATTTACCAAAAACTCTACTCATCCTTACTAGAGAAACTGGGATTGATATACTAATTGCAGGGGGATTTCACTTTGCAAGGGAATTTACCATTAGCTTAGTGAATATGGTAAAAATCCACATTCCAAAGTACACTGAACAAAATTATAAAACGCAACACTTTTGTTTTTGCCCCCCAGTTTTCATGAGCTGAACTCAAAGATCTAAGACTTTCAAAAAAATTGTGGTAAATATTATGTTTTTTTTAATTTAAGTGTATTTTTTGCATAAAAAAAATTGCGTTTGAAAGACCGCTGCGCAAATACTGTGTGACATAAAAAAGTGCATTAATCGCACTTTTTTTCTAGGGTCTCTGGTAAAAAAAATATATATATAATGTTTGGGGTTTCTAAGTAATTTTGTAACAAAAAAATACTGATTTAAACTTTTAAACAAAAAGTTCCAGAAAAGGCCTGGTCAGCAAGTGTTTGTGAATCCTAATGTACATTTTTATACACTCTACGTTTTCAGTAGATGACCCAAAAGCGATAAATATGTAAAAAGTAAGAAATCACTTCTAAACATTTTTCTGCTTCTTTATTTTTTTCTCTGTTCTCTCCTTTCCTCTTACCCGCTTGCTATTTGACTGTAAGGCTCTATTGAATTTTACAATCCAGACAGTGTTAACAACCAGCGAGACTGAATCCAAATCAGTTGGCGATGATAGATGCACATTATCGTGGGGGGAGTGGGGTGTCATAAGTTTTTACCCTTGAGCAAGCAGTGAGATATAACCAAATTACAAAGCTTATCCTGTGTCTTCCTTCTCTAATGAACCATATTGATTGCTGCTTCATTGAATTATATATAACCTTGGCCTTTCCTGTTCCAGCCCTTCACATCTAAATGAAGCGGTCACTCTGATCGGCACTGCCTGCTTAATCCTATTGTAATTATGAGAGAGATGATCAGAAAATCAAGTTACGCAACTCATACAAGGGAATAGAAAAAAATGCCTCTCTCAGGGAGCCATGAACCTCTCTTTGCTTTAATGCACTTATCACTAACATCAAGGAAAAAGTAATTAAAAGTGATAAGATGTAGATCTTTGGAAAGAAGCAAAAAAGAGAAATCAATGATGGATCAGCAGTCTGAATACGTACATTCATGACCTAGGAATGGCCTTACTCAGAACTGAAATTATATCCACTTTGTTAATTTCTCCTCATCTCATATTTCCATTTATTTGACTGTTTATTTTATTGAATTTCTGCCAAGTAGCAATAAAATAAACAGTAATTGGAATTCAACATTAAAATGAATTGCTATAGGAAACAGATAAATATACTTAAAAATAAAATGCAATGCACTTTGTTTCGTACACTTAATATTTTTTTTTTTTTAAATCAGTGTTGCAAAAGCAACTACCTTAACCAGTTCCCAGCCATAAGCCAAATATATATGGCCTTGGGTTGAATTGGTTATACCAGGATCATGACTGCAGCTATAGGTATGATCCTGGTATGTGTTTTTTTCTTCTTCTTTCTAACAAAAGTGACATGAGCAGCTATATAGTCCCTGGATCACTTTTACAGGCAGCGGAAGTGGGTCCCCCCCCACCCGTGCTGCCGCCTGCTTCCTACCTTCCGTCCTATTGGGGAGCCTGATAAGGATGTTACCGGCCATATCCAATGATATACACAGAGTGGAAGGAACTGACATTGTCCCTTTCCTTCTGTGATGTCAGAAACCAGTAGCGACATAGCTTTTTGCCAATTTTGGTTTGTTGTTTAAAAGCCATTACAGGCTTGTGAAAGCATTTGATAACACCGTGTTTGGTTTGATCAGATGTTTTGGAGGCCAGAGAAGAGATATGGACCCCTATTAGACCCCAGATCTCTCCATAAAGAGGACCTGTCACAGCCCATGCTATCACAAGGAATGTTGTTCATCCCTTGTGTTAGCGATAAAGTTGATCCAAAAAAAAAGTACTCCCTGTGTTTACGAACAAATGCGAACGTGCATGTAAGTAGTCCAACACACATATGTAAATGGTGATCACACCAGAGTGAGAGCAATAAATCCAGCACCAGACCTCCTGTGTAACTTTAAACTGGTAACCTGTAAAGGCCTTTAAAGCACTAACTGTGGATAATTTAATGTGCTGTAGTTTATCGCCATTCCATGAGCATGCACAATTTTAACCGCTTCCCGCCGATCATATAGCAAAATGACGGCCACAAAGTGATTGCTCTATCCTGACTGGGCGCACAGAGTGGTGATCGGTGGTGCGGTGTGTCACTCTGACACACCGCATCTCTGATCCCGGTATAGTGCTGTTGATCGGCTTTCCTCAGTTCACGCCTAACAGGCGCGAGTAGAGGAGAACCAATCGGCGGCTCTCCTGACAGGGGGGTCTGTGCTGGTAATCAGAGCATTGATTACTAGTGCAGACCCTTGAGCCACCAGGGATTGCCTACTCATGGCCACCAGGGATGCCCACCCATTGCCACCAGGGATGCCCACCCTTGTCACCAGGGATGCCAATCAGTGCTCAGGGAGCCTGTCAGTGCCCTCCTCATCAGTGCTGCTGTCATTGCCATCTATCAGTGCCGCCCACCAGTCCCCATCATTGCCATCTATCAGTGCCGCCCACCAGTGCCACCTATCAGTGCCCATCAGTGCCACCTATCAGTGCCCATCAGTGCTGCCTATCAGTGCCCATCAGTGACGCCTATCAGTGCCGTCTATTAGTGCCCATCAGTGCCCATCAGTGCCATCTATTAGTCCCCATCAGTGCCTCCTATCAGTGCCCATCAGTGCCGCCCATCAGTGCCGCCTATGAGTGCCCATCAATGCTGCATATCAGTGCTACCTATCAGTGCCACATAGTGCCCATCAGTGCTGCATATCAGTGCCGCCTATCAGTACCCATCAGTGCTGCATATTAGTGCCAACCCATCAGTGCCACTCCATCAGTGCCTCCGTCCTCATCAGTGCCTGTCAGTGCGGCCTCATCAATGCTCGTCAGTGCAGGAAAAAACGTATTTATTCACAAAAAATTTTAACATAAACAAAAAAAACGTTTTTTTCCCAAACTCATCGCCATTTTTTTTATTTGTTTAGCAAAAAAGAAAAAACCTTGCAGTGATCAAATACCACCAAAAGAAATCTCTATTTGTGGGGAAAAAATAACATAAATTTGGTTTAGGTACAGTGCTGCATGACCGCGCAATTGTCATTCAGTGCTAAAAGCTGAAAATTGGCCTGGGCAGGAAGGGGGTGAAAGTGCCCCGTATTGAAGTGGTTAAAGCATGACATATTTAGTATCTAATTATTCGGCATAAAATGCTCTTTTACATTTTATAAAAAAATGTGTATTATATTGTGTTTGTGTTCACTAGATTTCACTAAAGTGTATATTGCCCAAAAATTTGCATTTGAAAAATTTTGTGCAAATATCGTGTGACATAGAAAATTGCAACACCCACTATTTTATTCTCTAGCGCGATAGATAGATAGATAGATAGATAGATAGATAGATAGATAGATAGATAGATAGATAGATAGATAGATAGATAGATAGATAGATAGATACTGCTGTATACATGTAAGTGCATCCGTCTTCAATAAATTTTATTTATCCTTAGGTACTTCACTATCGAGACCCTTCTTTCCTTCTGGGTGCGTTGTGTGGGAGACAATCCCCAGTTTTATTGGTATTGGAGGAGGAGTCGTTTGGAGTGATTTGAAGTCGGTGCCCATCCTGTTGCCTGGTGCCTGATGTTACATATACACCGCTTTATTGACCCCCTATAACTGAAGGGGTCCACTCCATCTGGTAAGCTTGTATACACTCTGGGTGTCCTTGCTTTCTGGTGGAGGTGTATTATTGCTACCAAGCGTCTTTCATCATCTTTATCCGGATATTCATTGTCACTTTATGGACTTTTACTTATTTATAAACATTTTTGATTAATTATATATTCCCAAAATTTCTGGATCAATTTTGTCTCACCATTTATATATTATATATTTATTGTATATAATTCTGTATATATTCATATATATATATTTTATTTGGCACAGATTAATTTATTTTTGCACACATATTGATATCTGCACTAGTGTTTTAGTTGAGCGCAATCTTTTATTTAGTAATAATTATTATTTTTTTTCACATTTCACGGATCACGTGTTGATTGCAGCTTCTATTTTTAGTATTTTCCTACTCCAATTTATTTATTCACTATTTATTCATTTATTCATCTGGTTTTTGTTTCTATATCCTTTTGCCTGGGTAGTTGGTTCATCACAATATATTTATTTTCAATAATTAAAAATCGCACAGGTGATCAAATACCCCCAAAATAAAGCTCTATTTGTGGTAAAAAAAAAAAAAGGACGTAAATTTTGTTTGGGTACAGCGTTGCACGCCCGCGCAATTGTCCGTTAAAGTAACGCAGTGCCGAATCGCAAAATAGGGCCTGGTCAGGAAGGAGGCAAATTCTTCCTTGGCTAAAGTGGTTAAAGTGTATTTAAACACTAACAATACATTTCTCTTATTTGCTCCTCTAAAAATACAATTAAAAGCATTTTATTTTGTTGGGCAAAAAAAAAATAAACTGTTCATGCAGCCAGGAATATTGGGAGATAACTTTATGAGCTTTCTGGACTGTTATCAGTTAGCATTGTTCCCTGTTATCCCCATGAACTACAAAACACCTCCCCCTGTTATGAAGAAGAGAATGAGGCCTTACCTCAACTCACAGATTTGAATCAAACAATTTTCTTTTGTAAATGAGGTCCTATTAATTGGATGTATTAAAAATGTATGTGATTTTACCTTTTACATTCTCTTTAAATGCCTCCAAAAAGTAAAAGAGGAAGTCTGATTTAGAAGGAGTTCTACTTTTTTTGTTTTGGGTAACAAAACAAAAAAAGTAGAACTCCTTTTAAATCAGACTTCTTCTTTTACTTGTTTGATTAAAATCTGTGAGTTAAGGTAAGGCCTTCTTCTCTTCTTCATAACAGGGGGAGGTGTTTTGTAGTTCATAGGGATTACAATGCAAACTGATAGCAGTTCAGAAAGCTCATAGTCATGTAATGGCCCATACTGGAAGTATTTAGCAGGAGTGGTAACAAACTCCTGCTAAATCCTCCCAGTATGGGCCATTACATGATCCATTCCCTCCCTTCCCTGGCAAGCTGGTGATGGGGGGTTGCTTCCACTCACCTTTTGTGTTTGCAGAACTGAAGTCAGCGATCGACTGGGCTGAGGTCTCCCTCCCACTCTCTTGCTGTCCTGTCCTCCTGGTTGGCTGGCTGGTTTTGTAGCGCTGTCCTGTTATATATATATATGTATATATATATATATATATATATATATATAATCAGCTTCACTTATTATACTGATTAGATTTAATGTACTTTTAGAATGATCATGCTCTTGTAGAGAGTGAGTAGATAGAGGATGGTGTGGATCAATACTACTTTTTTCAAATATGTCTTACTAAAATACATTGGGAAACAAAATAGTTATGTAAGCATTTGGTGTGTAGCATGTCAGCAAACAAGCAACTTACTTAAATGATTAGCTTCATGGGAACCATTGATTTTACCATCCGGGTGGATCTGGAGGTGGAAGCCAATGCCTACTCTGCAATACAAGCTGCCAGTCCTTCGCCCTGCTGTGCTCCACAGGGATGTCCTGGGCTCTGATGCCAGGAAACTTGCTGGAGATAGGGAGGAAGAAGAGGTTGCAGGGGAGAATGGGATGGTTCTCTTGACGTTGCTGGAGCCCTTGGCAAGCTGTCCTTTAATTTTATTCTGCTTGGGGGCTGCTGCTGATTCTGAGGTCCAGAGGTTGGTGGGGGCTAGTAAAAATAATATGACAAAACAGAAGGAAGGAAAGCTCATTCTTCCAATGAGGGGGTATCCCAAGAGCATTTTGCTGCCCCGGTGGCTCCTGCAGCAGCAGCCAGTTGGTGAGTCAATGGCTATCTTGCACTGAGCCAGAGGCTTGATGTGTGCGTGCAGAGATGGTGGGCATGCAAACTTGCCAACTGTTCCTTTTTTCCTGGGACAGTCCCTGCAAATAGGAGCCTGTCCAAGGTAATTTATATTGTCCCTGGAAGCGCCTGTTAATCGGGCTGCCCGTAAATGTTACGCAGAAGTAGTGCAGCTGAATAGGAGACTTATTCCAACTCTGCTACTGTGGCCTTAAGTTTGAAATTCCCTTTTTAATATCCTGTAATTCTCTCTATATTCTGACAAGTAGGCGAGTTTAATTATGCAGAGTGGGCGGAGCTTCAGTGAAGTGGGTGTGGTAAGTAATTGATAGCTGTGCTGCAAAGTGTCCCTGGAATTTTTTTTAAATGTGGCAACTATGGGCATGGCTCAGTTCTAGTGAGAGACCCAACCTGCACACTGGCACTGCTTGAGATATTTATAACACTGGTGATCTCATAGCTAGGATGTCTGCCTGCAGCAGCCAGATCAAGGAGGTTTCTTCTTCTACATGGCTGCCATCGCAGTGTTCTGCGTGCCCAGAGAGCCAGAGGACTGAGCAACTGAAAGGTTGTTTCCTGTGCTGGGACCAGAGATGGAGGGACCTGTTACTGTGTGTGCCTACAGCCAGGGAGAACCCATTAGAGTCTGAATGCTGGTGTTGAGCCTTGACCAAATTCCTGAGGACAGCAGACTGCCAAGCACTCTGGATGATATGCGCTGTATTCCAGGATTAAATAGTGATATAAAGAATGCAGCACAACCCTCCACTCTATGTAAAATCCTAACAGGTGCAAAATATATACAAGTGCAAATGTGTAAGTATATCACCTAATGAATAGTGGTGAAAACCTCCTCAACTCACAGTCTTATCCCATACCTAAAATTGTATATAATATGCATATATACAAACTCAAACAATGAAGGTATGAGTAGATAACATTAAGTGACAAGGTCAGTGGTGGCAGAACCCCCTAACTTACCTACTAACATGTACTGATTTCGCGATGCTGCTCTGAAGACACTGTCTTCTATCTTCCTGTATGCCCTGCAGATGAGATGACGTCTGCATGGGGTGAGGCTCAGGGAGATGCCCAAGCACTGCCCCTATGACGTCGGCCTTCCTGAACCAATTACAGGATAGCAATCGTACAGTGGGAGTGTTCGGGGCGCATCGCTCTGCGCCCTGAGGACACTCTGAAAGGACACCAATCAGCCTCAAAGAAAGAGACACATGATGTCAAAACCTCCACCCCTCTCCATAGCCAGCAGTGTGTCCGGCGCCCCGCTCCCATTAAAGGTTTTTTTTTTTAATGCTGATGTTACGGATGTGACTAGCCTTGGGGGGCGGCGCCCCATATTGACCAGCCGCCACTGGTCCTCCCATGTTTAGGGGTTCAAATGTTATTGGACAATTGAATATAATCATAAAAAAAATGTTGATTTTTAAAATTTGTTGAAAATACTTTACTGGCAATGCCTGAAGTCTGGAACCCATGGACATTATCAAAGAGTGGGTTTACTCCTTTCTGATGCTTTGCCAGGTTCTAACTGCAACTGTCTAAAGTTGTTATTTGTTTGTGGGTCTTTCTGCCTTTATTTTTGCCTTCAGCAAATGAAATGCATGGTTGAGATTAGGTGATTGACTCGGCCATTGCAGAAAATTCCACTTATTTTCCTTCAAAAGCTCCTGGGTTGCTTTTGCAGTTTGTTTTGGATAATTTTCCATCTGTACTGTGAAGCGCTGTCCAATCAACTTTGCTGCATTTGACTGAATCTGGGCTGATGTATATCTCTAAACACTGCAGAATTCATCCCGCTGCTTCTGTCACATCATCAATTAACATCTATGACACATAGCCACTGGAAGCCATGCATGCCCATGCCATCACATTGCTTCCACCATGTTTTAAAGATGACGTTGTGTGCTTTGGATCATGAGCTGTTCCAAGCCTTCTCCACACTTTTTTTTTCTTCCCGTCATTCTGGTACAGATTATTTTAGTTTCATCCATCCAAAGAATGCTTTTCAGAACTGGTCTGGCTTTTTTCAGATATTTTTTGGCAAAGTCTAATCTGTCTTTTCTATTCTTCAGGCTTATGAATGGTTTTAATCTTGAGGAGAACCCTTTGTATTTACTCTTGTTAAGTGGGCAACTTGCGGAACTTCCAGGTCAGCTGTCGACCACCCGGAAACAGTGAGTAAACTAAACATGGGTTGAAACTACCGCACGAGACGCACACATACGAGCATGGCAAAATAGATACGAAACGCACATTTCAAATGGATTGACACTAACCACTTAGGCACGTATGCACTCATACGAACTGTTTTTATATCACAAATTGCACAGGCATCTGTATAGTAGAGGCCTCATATGGCTAGTCGCTACTGCACAAAAAAAAAAATATATATATATATATATATAAACATTTTGTTTGGCTTAAACAGTGTTACTTAGCTCTATGTAAAAACACACGCCAACACCGCCACCTACTGTATGCAGCACAAACTACATGACTTCGGATCAATACTTTATAGCTTTTCTACCAGTCACATAGATTTTCTTGTTTACATGTCAGAACTACCACCAGTCCACAGCACCAGCTCAGATGCAAGAGTCCACCCGCATATGCGATCTGCATCACAAGTTTACATCCTGTGAGTTATGCTTCAACATTTGTTCTGGCATCAATATAACACAACCACTAGAGTAAGCTCCACTCAGTTCGATAATAAACTAATAGGAATACTAACCTATTAATACCATAGATTTACAAGACACGCACACCAACGTAGAACTACAACTACATGTGTATGTAGCCAAGAGACTATAAGACATATTATCGCCTAAAACAAATATACGTAAACACACATGCACACAAGGTCGAGAATTACTCGGTAACATCAAATGTTGGCTTACAGCTATAAGAATTTCACAGCCATAGGGTCCAGAAGTAACACTACATAAGTTCAACCCCTTAAAGCGGTTGTAAACCCAAAGTTCCAAAAAAAAAAAAAAACCTGCAAGACAAAGGCATAATGAGCTAGTATGCATCGCATACTAGCTCATTATGTATTACTTACCTTAGAACGAAGCCCCGACACGGACCCCCGGACATCGCTGCGGGCGCTGCCATGATCCCTCGCCATCTCTTCCGGGTTCGGCGGCTCCGGCGCGGTGATTGGCTGGAAGAGACGGCTCCGGTGCGATGATTGGCCGGAGCCGCGATTACGTCACTCCCGCGCATGCGCGCGGGAGTGATTTTCCGGCAAGCTCCCGGCAAATAGATTGAAGGTCCCCCCGGACCTTCAGAGCGCATGCGCCGCTCGCGCGAGCGGCTGCATGCACTGTAAATATTATTTGTACCTACAGGTAAGCCTTATTATAGGCTTACCTGTAGGTAAAAGTGTAAAAAAGCGGGATACAACCGCTTTAAGAGAAGTATCAGCATACGTAGGCGTTATATATGAACATAGCCAGACATTCAGTCAAGCCATAAAACCCCTTCTGACACTTTTGTCCCCCCGCATCGTTAACTGGCAAGTAGGGAACTGAAGCAGCCCCAAGTACAGGTTAAAATACTTTGTAGTTACCGCGAGACCAAAACCCATCCTCACACAGAGCTTTTCTCTTTCATCGGCCCAAAAAAAAACCTAGAGTCTCGCAACACTCTGCTAAGGGCATCACCTTCCTTATCCTTTTCTGTCTCATCGAGTTCTCCAGAGGCCTACACCCTGCCATCGTTCGTGGCACAGCACAGGGCCAAATCATAGACAGTGCCTCTACCAGCCACTTGGCAATTAGCAGGGCCTCACTTGTCCCATGTATAGCTAAGTTCTTCGCCACCCAGCATTTAAAAAAGACGCCAGTTACAGTGGCGGCTGGTGAAGTTTTAAGATGGGGGGCGCAAGACCCCGCCCTTCCATTTTGACCCCTCCCATTTCTCAGAAGATCCACCCCTTATAGACTCCACCCATTTTGTCCCCTGTATTTTGCTTGCCTGAACAAATTCTCCCAATATATCACATATTAAGGGGTCCATCAGTACTAGTATATCCCATAATAGGGAGCAGGGGCCCTATTATGGGATATACTGTGAGAGACACCCTATTATGGGATACACTGACTGAGAGTGGCACAAACCCCACAGTACAGACCCCCCCAGCACAAACCCCTCAAGCACAAACCCCACAGTACAGACCCCCTAGCCCAAACCCCAAAGTACAGACCCCCTAGCAGAAACCCCACAGTACAGACCCCCTAGCACTAATCCCACAGTACAGCCCCCCTAGCACAAACCCCACAGTACAGACCCCCTAGCACAAACCCCACAGTACAGGCCCCCTAGCACAAACCCCACAGTACAGGTCCCATAGCACTAACCCCACAGTACAGACCCCCTAGCACAAAACCCCACAGTACAGGCCCCCTAGCACAAACCCCACAATACAGGCCCCCTAGCACAAACCCCACAGTACAGGCCACCTAGCACAAACCCCACAGTACAGACCCCCTAGCACTAATCCCACAGTACAGACCCCCTAGCACAAACCCCACAGTACAGCCCCCCTAGCACAAACCCCACAGTGCAGACCCCCTAGCACTAATCCCACAGTACAGGCCCCCTAGCACAAACCCCACAGTACAGGCCCCCTAGCAAAAACCCCACAGTACAGACCCCCTAGCACTAATCTCACAGTACAGGCCCCCTAGCACAAACCCCACAGTACATGCCCCCTTCAATGTAGTGACCAGTATATATGCCCCCTTTCAATGTAGTGACCAGTATACATGCCCCCTTTCAATGCAGTGACCAGCATACATGTCCCCAATGCAGTGACCAGCGTACATATCCCCAATGCAGTGACCAGTGTATATGTCCCTAATGCAGAGATCAGCGTGCGTGCCTCCAATGCAGTAACCAGTATACATGTCCCCAATGCAGTGATCAGCATACATGCCCCCAATGCAGTGACCAGCATACATGCCCCCAATGCAGTGACCAGCGTACATGTCCCCAATGCAGTGACCAGCACACATGCCCCCAATGCAGTGACCAGCGTTCATGTCCCCAATGCAGTGACCAGCATACATGTCCACAATGCAGAGATCAGCGTGCGTGCCTCCAATGCAGTGACCAGTGTACATGTCCCCAATGCAGAGATCAGCGTGCGTGCTTCTAATGCAGTGACCAGCGTACATGTCCCCAATGTTACCCAGGCGGGGCCCAGACAAGAGTGTGCAGATATCATTATCATCATGGATGGATGGATGGATGGACCCAGGCCAGGCGAGAACAGGTAGGTACAGGCAGGTCATGGACGGTGCAAGAATAATATCAAATTACCCAGGCCGGGCACAGACCAGAGTGTGCAGATATCATTATATAAATCATCATGGATGGATGGATGATGGATGGATGGACCCAGGCCAGGCCAGAACAGGTAGGTACAGGCAGGTCACGGTGCAAGATTTATCAAGTTACCCAGGCCGGGCCCAGACCAGACTAGTGCTGTGCTTCATCATGGATGGCGGCAATCGCATTGGCAATTTGGCATGGCAATGGCTGCTGGGCTGCTGGCTGGCATGGCATGCATTTTTTTTGTGGAGTGTGGACAATGGACGGAGGCCTGAGGAGGAGGAGGATGACTGAGGACTCACTTACCGGGCTGCTGCTGGGGATCAGCCTTGCGCGGCCTTGCGCGGCCTGCGGAATTGCTGCGCCTGCGGCCTGCCTGGATCCGATTCTGCCCGGTCTCTCTCTCTCAGTCAGTCTGCTGCCATCTGGACTCCACGAACAAGAAGGCCCGCCGCCGCCTGATCCGAGTCCCGGTCTCCGTCTCCTCCTGGTGACTCCTGACTCAGCGAGAAGAACTGAGCGGACGCGACGTCTTCTCTCTCCGGCTGCTGCAACACACTGCTGCTCGGCCAGAACGGAAGCCGGGAAGGCGGAAGCAGTGATCGTGACACCGGGGCGGTGCACCGCCCCACGCGTCACGTCACCAGCTGATGTCCCACTGTGATTAGTCCAGGCTGGAGTCTGGACCAATCACAGCCCGGACATCAGAAAAGTGGGGTGTGTCGGGGCGCATTGCTCTGCGCCCCGATGACCCCCTGAAGAGCACCAATCGGCGCCTCTGCTGGCCGAGGGTGGGGTCAAAAACCCCACCCCCCCCCCCCCCCCATACCCAGCACTAAGTCCGGCGCCCCTAGTGGGCGAAAAAGTTTTTTTTTTGGAAATCTTTCTTCTTTCTTTTTCTTTTCCCTTGATCAGGGCCGATGGGATGGTTTATTTGTTATATATATACGATTTAGACCTGCAGTCTTTCTAGCCTTTTTGCAGCCAGCCTGGCAGGCTGGCTGGCGTGAATGACCACAAGGACCGGTTAAACCCGGGATATACCATCCCTTCCTCCCACCGTTCTTGAATAGGATGAGATGATATTATTGGTTCCTGCCTGAAGCCATTCATACACTGCAAAAAGGCTAGAAGGACTGCAGGTCTAAATCGTATATATATAACAAATAAACCATCCCATCGGCCCTGATCAAGGGAAAAGGAAACGATAGGTGGATATATTGAGTGCAGCCACCAGTGTGGTAACCATCGTGCTTCCACAACAGAACAGCTTTAGAGTCCTGACTATCAAGCTATAACATAGTGAGTGCCATCCTATTCAGCATAATAAGCGGTGCTCACTGCGGTGATCAGGAGGCTGGACACTTAGCCTAAAATAAATGAGTGAGTATATGTATACATTGAAGGCTATGCACAAATACTAAGGGGACAATATTTGGTGCTTTTTCGTGTCGCCACTGTCATCTTCCGAGTCATTGAAAAGGAAATACCGGTCTGTTATGGTCTCACAGGCCCTGAGGAAGCCTTGAGCGAAGCGCGTCGGCTTGCTGGGGACCTAAATTGACCGTATTCCATCAGAGACCTACTCTTTCCATCCTATACAGGCTCTTGGTTATTTCTCCCTTCTGGGATGTATTTCTATTCATGACTCCTTTATATCTGATTTTATCAATATTATTCTATGTTATGTTGTTTGTGCTAATATGCCCATGTTTTTTAAGAGGCAAATTTAATAAAATGTAAAATATTTTTAGAAATTGGTTTGTGCGTGATCCTTCTACTCCCACTGGCCCGCAAAGCCCCACTTTTCTCTATCTTTTGTGTTGTAGGCTTAAATTCACTAATACCTTCCAAAGGAATTTTCTTTGCAGTATGCCACGGTAGACAAGGCAATCTTGAAGGCCGGGGAAGCAGCTTGGCTTGGAAAAACTGATATCTTCAACGCCTTCAAGCTGCTTCCCATACACCCATCATTGTGGCATCTGTATGGAACAAAATGGAAAGGTCTTTATTGTTTCGCCAACTGCTTAATCTTCGGGGCCAAGAGTAGCCCGAAACTATTTCTGTTTGCAGAAAAGCTGTGCTGGCTCCTATTGAATATCAGCTGCTGTTCAGTCATAATTCAATACTTAGACGACTTTCTGACTGTAGAAAGCCTCACATCTACTCCTCAAAGTAAAGTCAAAACACTAGTACTTTTTTCCACATTTGGGCTGCAGGTAGCTATGGACAAAACAGTAGGTCCCACCACCAAACTGACATTTTTAGGCATTTGCCTAGACTCAGTCACAATGCAAGTGAGTCTCCCCATTGACAGAGTTCAGAGAATCAAAGCAGAAGTCGTGTTATTCCTCTTTAGAGGCACTACGTCTTGGAAAGTCCTCCAATCCCTCCTGGGTTCTCTGAACTTTGTCATGAAAATAATCCCACAAGGTCGCGTGTTCTTTTCCAGACTACTTAGTCTGCTACCAAACCTACCAAGCGACGAAAGCGTAGTCACACTGGACGGACAGGCTAGGGCAGATTTGTCTATGTGGAGCCAATTTTTGGCTCACTGGAATGGCATAAACATGTTCATCCCACCTTTTACAGAAAACTCCCCAGTATTATAGACAGATGAGACAGCCCACGCGGGGTTCGCAGCCATCTTTGGAGATAAATGGTTCAGAGATGTACGGCCAATAGAGACAGTAAATTTGCCTTAGTTCAACTTTACCCCATAGTGCCAGCAGCCCAAATGTGGGGCCATCTTTGCAAAGGACAAACAGTAAAATGCTACACAGATAACACTGTGGCATACAACATAATTAACAAGGGCAGGTCCTCATCCAAAACAATCATGAGCCATGTCTCCTACAGGTTTTCTACCAAGTACATCCCATAGCCGAGAGAATCCCGAACAGACCACCGCTATTCCAGGAACTCATCCTGGACTAGCAATACTAATGGGAGAATGATAGCACAAATGGCACTTTCAGCTAACACCAGGTGCTCGTACAATCAAGCTCTAACCATCTTCAACAGATTCGTTACAGAATACAAAATTACGAACCCAGTGTCATTAGATACTATGGTGGCATTTACCTCTTTTTGCCACCTAAATCTAAAACTCACGCACAACATGTTAAAACTACATCTAACAGACATACAATACCACGTCAAAAACTCATACCCCAGTCACAGTACCTTCATGTCTTCAAACCCAATAAAGAACAAATAGGCATCCTACGACTAGAAGGCCCACTGACAACATCAAAATTCATGGTATACATAAAAACTCTGTTATCAAAAATAGGTTGCGATCCATCAGCCTTCACCGATCATTCATTTCGTATAGGGGCAACAACAGCAGCCTCTAGTCAAAACATGTGCAAAAAAGCTATCAGCGCAGATATGTGAAATAAATAGAAAAAGATTTTTTGAAAAAAATATCCGGCAGCCACCACCAGATAGTGTTATCCACTTCCACAATATAAGTAATTAAAAAGAAACAGGTGCTGCGCCAGAAAAATGAATAGTGAATATGTCAAAAACAAAAAATTATATGTATAATGACAATATGTGTAAATAATAAGCAAACTCAATGACCTTAAATCATAAGTGCTTCCCAATATCACACAAAAAAAAATCAAAAAATAATTAAGTGTCAATAAATCAATAAGTGCATACACTCAAAATCATGAAATTAAATGTCCATAAATAGGTGCATTCCAATCCTCAGAGTAATGTCCACCACAGACATGATTAATATATGATATTGTGCTTCACTCCACCGCCACCAGAGATCAAACCTCTCACTTTAGGATTTGACCCAGAACACTGAGTCAAAAACAGCTTTTTTACCCCTCTGGGGTCACATGCAGATGTCGCCAAATGGTAAGGAGGTCTCAGGTCTGTGCATCCGTCTGAGATCTCAAGAGGTCAAATCAGCATTAAATTGATAACAGATCCCACATGGATGGATGGATGGATGGCTCTTCCTCTCACACCTCAGCAAGCCTCAAGCCTCACTCTCGCATGAACCACATGCCCCAAAAGTGGTCACTGGATCACTACTCATATACCGGTCTCAGCAGTAAAAACACATACCAAGGAAAGAGCAAGGAAATCCCATAGTGAAGCATTGTTTAAAAACATTAACCTCTTCCTGCTCGTGCTATATCTGAAAGACGGCTACAATGCATGCCTAAATTGCTGGGAGGGCGTCCATGTACATCCACCCTTGCATGTGCTGCCTGCTCTGTGATCAGCAAGTCCATGACATCTGGCCCTTTAGCACGTGATCAGCTGTCAGCCATGGACAACTGATCATGTGATGTAAACAAAAGCCGGTAATCTTCTTTTTTTCCCCTCAAGCTGAAGAGGAAAAAAAAAACAGCTTGTGTAAATGGGACATCAGTCCCGCACACAAACACCCACTGCTGCTAAGCAGTGCCCATCAGTGCCACCTACCAGTGCCCACCATTGCCACCTAGCAGCACATATCAGTATTGCTAAGCAGTGACCACCAGTGCCACCTACCAGTGCCTACCAGTGCCACTTATCAATGCTCACCAGTGCCACCTATCAGTGTCCATCAGTGCTGCCAATCAGTGCCCATCAGTGCCACATATCAGCGTTGCCTATCAGTTCCACCTATCAGTGCCCATCAGTTCCACCTATTAGTGCCCATCAGTGCCACCTATCTGTGCCCATCAGTGCCACCTATCAGTTCCCATAAGTGCCACCTATCAGTGCAGCCTCTTCAGTGCCTCCTGGTCAGTGTCCACCAGTGCCGCCTCATCAGTTCCTCATCAGTACCACCTACCACTGCCCATCAGTGATGTCTTATCAGTGCAGCCTCATCAGCACACATTAGTGAAGGATAAAAATAACCTGTTTGCAAAATTTTATAACAAATTATGAAAACTGATTTTTTTTTTTTTTTAATTTTGTGTCTTTTTTTGTTTTTTTAGCAAAAATAAAAACCCCAGCCTTGACTAATACCACCAAAAGAAAGCTCTATTTGTGTGAACAAAATGCTAAAATTGTCATATGGGTACAGTGTAGCATGACCACGCAATTGTTATTTAAAGATTGACAGCTGAAAATTGGCCTGGGTAGGAAGGGGGTTTAGGTGCCCAGTAAGTAAGTGGTTAATAAACCAAATGGGTACTCACAAAACAGATAGTATGACAAGCATATCGCACAGCACCGCTGACTCTCTGGAGAGAACAGAAGTAAAAGATTGGGAGTTGGAGTCTACAAAGCCTCCTGGCTTTAATGACAGACTCAGCTTTGTTGCTTTTTTTTAAATAATTGCCTTTAAAAAAAAATATATTGTGTATTTTGGTGAAATTCAACTCACTGGAGTATTTGGATAATTAAAAAATAATAGCAGATTAATGGTGAATATTTGATGTGTAATTATTTGAATTACCATTGTCTACTATAGGCAGGAGGATCACCTATCTGAGTATTTAAGGACATCATGCTATTCTATAAAATGCTTAAATTATAATACGTATGATATATGTATAAACATATAAGCTTTATATTGTAATAAAAATATATATTTTTCTTTTTGGGTTTTTTAATCTTTATTCTTGATGTGTGTTTTTTTTTTTCTTTTTAGGTATATGTCTCTGACGTCCTGGATAATGGCTGCCGCATCATGTGCGCGATGATGTAACATGCGTGCGTGATGCCGTGTGTGCAATGACATCACGTGCTTGCACGACATGATGATGTCACATGTTTTGGTGCCGTGGCTGTCATTTTCAAGCTGGATATAAGCAGATGGGAATCCTCCTTAACCCCATTTGCCTCTGAAGCAGCCAGCCTGTGTCCAACGAAACTGGTCAGGCCATTCAGTCTGTCCACCTCCTCACTACCTATCACTGGTGATCCCTTATGGCTTGGGAGATAAAAATAGTGCTCCAGGACAAAGGATAACATTCTTCTGACTGGATATTGGACCAAGATTCCCACAGGCTTCTGGAATCAATAGATATCTATGAATGCTATTATATGGATTGCCTAACAATATAATACTTATATGAACTATATGAACTTTGTTTGCGTGTCAACCAGGATATAAACAGCAAATTTCATAACGCTGGTCTAAATGTGTTTATTCTATGCAACTTGGAATTACAATTCAAGGTATTTACATGTTTGAAATACAATCAAATGATGATTTTTTTCAAGCCCAGTGAGTTGAAGTAAATATTTTTTCATAACTTTTCGTTCATTATATCATTTTGAGAGTTGGATGTGCAAAATCAGGTTTTTATTGAATTCGGTTGTGTCCATTTGTCTTTACTTTAATGGCTCCCACCATGTTAATTTGCATTTTTGTAGTTATGGAGAGGACAATGAGGGGGTAGTGCTTGGAAGGTCCATTTTCAGTGTTCACACCGATTAGGAGGGTGAGCTTAAAAAGAAAGCAGATCAGGAAAGAGTGATGATAAAAAAAAAATTACTCTTTGAGCTAGAATAGTTGAAGATTCACTGTGAGTTCTTACTGCTCTTGATAAAAAATTGAAGATAAAATATTATATTTTTCTTTCTGTATTTAAGAAATTAATTATTATATTAATTATATTATATTATTAATTATTAATTATTAAATAATGCATAATAAAATACTTTAAATAATTATTTTAGTAAGTAAATAATATTACTTCCTAGAAGACTATTTTTTGAGTTGCATAGCTGAGTGCGTGAAAATATGCAATCTCTGCCATACAAAATATGAGTCAATTGGGATAATTGATGTAAATCAAATTAACCAATGGTTGAATATAAAGAGATAACCAAGAGGATATAGAGGGATGCACATAGTATGATGAGGTAACAAATTTATGATTGCAATGGAGCAAGGGGTCGGGGCACACCAGGACAACGGCGATCAATTAAGTTAAATGGATATACATTAGCATAAGGAGATTATGAATATCAAGTAAACAGATAATTATTTGGATATTGTATAATTCCTATTATTTAATATTGTTTTGTCCTTTTGTTGAAAGGACGTTTGGAATGTTCGTTTTTATGCACATATTAAAATAAAAAGAATTAAAAAAAAAAACAAAGTATGAGTCAAGATTTATGGTGCAAATTCTTTTTTATTGATGCTGGATAACACACTGTCATCACTCTGTTATTAGCTTCACTGGTAAATATAACCCATTAACAAAGTGGACTTTTTAAATGAGCTCTATGAAATATGCAATTTTGTGTACAAGGCTTACATTTATCCAGATTTGTTTACTCCTGTAGTCAGTTTACCCCGTCTCCATTCCCATGTAACTTTTTTGAATTAAAAAACTGAGCAGGGCCTATCTGATTTTCTATTTCTCAGTTCCAAGTATGATGATAAAAGCCGAGTACTGTTAATTGTACCAACAGAATATTTGAACAATGAACAGGAAATTAAGAAAAATGAAGTATCATTAGGCAAAATTATAGAGTTTATAGTTTATAGAGTCAGTTTAAGCAATGGAAGCAAACGTGTCATTAATTTTGTGCAACTACAACAGAAAACAATGAAATTAATTTTTCAAACCTGGCACAAAAGGAATTATTATTAATGATTGTATATTTTATACAGTCAACACCATTTCTTTGTTCTGCTCCAAACAACTCAATAAATGAGGAAAAGACATCAATAAATTAATGAAGAAACCACCTTTTTACATATTCTCAAGTCAGATCCTTAGATGCATCAGAAATGCAAATTTTAACTCAGGCTTGTTTTTTATGCTAACTGTATTCTTTAAGAATAAACTGTTAGCAGGGTTTGAACAGCTTATACTTGTAGTGCCATTCTAAGCAAACAAGGAAGATACATATTGTCCCACTTGTGCTCAGAAAAGCGCTGCTGGTATGAAATATCACCATCCAGTAGTGTGTAGTATGCTTGGAAAAGTCGCCACTCTCCCTGTCCAGTCTATGTTGTTAACAAGTGTGAGATGTCCTCAGCCTTACACCACTCCACAAGCCACCGTGGAGTGGTGTAAGGCTGGGGCCATCTCATGCATGTGAACAACAAAGACTGGATTGGTAGAGCGACAATTTTTCTAAGCAGAGTAATAACAATTACAAGCCGAGAAAATATTAGTCTCTTTGGTCCTATATTATATAATGAACAACAATGTCTTATGCTGATACTAAGCAAATGAATAATATATGTTGTGATTATATATGCCATAAGTGTGAAACCTGTAGGTCTCAAGGGCCAGACTCTTTTTGAGGGGTTCTTAGCTCACCATATTACAATATAGTGTACTGTAATCTAAAATGTTTGTGACAATTGAGCATCATTCTTGTGTATTGCAAAAAAATGGTTTTGTATCTTTAGAGGGCTATATCAATATATACAGTAAAAATGCAATTCCTTACAAGAATTTTGTAGAAGCTAAATCTAGCCAGCACAGTAGTTACACTATATTATCGAAAGTATTGAGATGCCTGCCTTTACACGCACATGAACTTTAATGGCATCCCAGTCTTAGACCGTAGGGTTCAATATTGAGTTGGCCTACCCTTTGCAGCTATAACAGCTTCAACTCTTCTGGGAAGGCTGTCCAAAAGGTTTAGGAGTGTGTCTATGGGAATGTTTTACCATTCTTCCAGAAGCATTTGTGAGGTCAGGCACTGATCTGGAGGAGAAGGCCTGACTCGCAGTCTCTGCTCTATTTCATCCCAAAGGTGTTCTATTGGGTTTAGAACAGGACTCTGTGCAGGCCCTTCAATTTCCTCCACCCCAAACTTGCTCATCCATGACTTTATGGACCTTGCGTTGTACACTGGTGCAAAGTCATGTTGGAACAGGAAGGGGCCATCCCCAAACTGTTCCCACAAAGTTGGGAGCATGTAATGTCTTGCTATGCTGACACCCTAACAGTTCCCTTCACTGGAACTAAGAGGCCAAGCCCAGCCCATGAAAAAAAAAAAAAAACACCATAATCCACCCTCTACCAAATGATTTGAACCAGTGAACAAAGCAAGATCCATAAAGACATGGATGATCGAGTTTGGGGTGGAGAAACTTGACTGGCCTGCACAGAGTCCTGACCTAAACCTAATAGAACACCTTTGGGATGAATTAAAGCGCCGACTGCGAGTCAGGCCTTCTCATCGAATGTCAGTGCCTGACCTCACAAATGCGTTTCTGGAAGAATGGTCAAACATTCCCATAGACATACTCCTAAACTTTGTCGACAGCCTTCCCAAAAGAGTTGAAGCTGTTATAGCTGCAAAGGGTGGGCCAACTCAATATCGAACCCTACGGACTAAGACTGGGATGCCAATTAAGTTCATGTGCGTGTAAATGCAGGTGTCCCTAAACATTTGACAATATAGTGTTTATACATAAAAACAAAACCATTATAGTTTCCCTTTCAAACATAACTTTTTTTTAACTCAAGAAGTTAAATATGAATCTGAACTATTCACGAAAATGGAAGGTCCCTTTACTAATGCCCCCCTACTACTGCCCAAATACAAATAGCTTAAAAATTTGTAAAAAATAAAGTTAAGAAATGTTAACATAATACTTACCTTAAAATAAAATAAGATAAAATCGATTTTGGGCCATCCGCTTGCTAAGGGGGACCTGAAAAAGAAATGGATAATGGCAATTTTTTTTTTGGTCACTTACCTTATTATAGAAGAAAATATACTCACCTTCCTTCCACTTCCTCCCTCTGCGGCCGCGGCCCATGCCGTCACTTCCGGTTTGCGATGATTCCTGGGAGCTGAACGTCATCGCTCCCAGGAATCAATGCGCCTGCACCGGCCCTGCTCGTCACTTCCGGTGCTGGCGCGGTATTCACTGCTAAACAGCTTCTGGGCATGCCTGCACCGGAAGTGACGAGCGGGGCCGGTGCAGTGCATTGTGGGACTCCGATGTCACGAAGAGGACATGGAAGAGGACACGAAGAGGGACGCTGCGGCTTCAGCTGCCCACTCCTTAGATGGCAGCGCTGGAGAAGAAATTTTCAAGGTAAGTATTTCTTCTTACAGGTAAGTGCGACCCAGGACAGTTCAGAGGCTATCCATTATGGAATGTACTAGCCCTGACCGTCCCGGGGGGTTATTTTTAGCTCAAATTGACCCCGGAGGCCGGAACTCTGCTTTAACCCAAACTTCCAGAGCCTCTGGGAGGTGTGGGTGATGCCACAGTGCCTCGCCACTGCCTCCTGGGAAAGCTGGGAAAATGAAATTCCCAAAGAATACATTCCAACCCATTGCAGAAGCATATTCATGTAGAATATTGTGTGCCTAGCTTTCCTGAGAGGTAGTATCAAGGTATATATATATATATATATATATTTTTTTTTTTTTTTTTTATTATTCCATTTGTATTTGGGTGTAGGGAGCTGAAGGTAATATGGACCTTGTGTTTTCATCACACATCCGCTTTTAATGTCTAACTGAATCTTAGGCACAGATAGTAAAAATGACATAAGGGTGCAGCTAAATAATAAAAGCCCTCAATTCAAAAATTCTTTCCTTGATGTAAGCTGCAGACAGGACTACAAACACACTTATCAGATCACCAACCTTTTCTTCAGCAGTCCAGCAACACCCCCGTGAATCTTATCTACAGCTGTCCAATAAGCAATCCTTGCTGAGGACAGCACTGCATCATTTATCTGCACCTTAAAGTGGTTGTAAACCCTTACATATACCGAGTGAAGTGACAAGCCTCAGATGATACACAGATATGAAACAAATCCACCAATATAAGGTGAACCTGTTTATCTACAGTCATCTGTCCTGTACAGCCTTCCAAAACACACAGATGAAAATATTTTTCTCATCAGCAGAAATAAGGGGTGGGGACACCACATACACTGCAGAGTTAGAGCACAAAGCTGAGTGTAATCTGAAAGCTGATTGGATCCGAGGGCATGGGCAATCTGCTGTGTGCTGGAGGCAGGGCAGGCTGTCTTTAGGGAGGCTGAGGAGTTGGCTTATTCAATTAGGAGGGAGTCATTCAGATAGTAGAGAGAGGAAGAAGACATCAGAGAGGAAACACTCTGTGCTTTGAATTCCCTTGCTCGGGTCAAAGGGATATACTTTGTTCATTTTTCATGTTTGAGGTTTACAACCACTTTCATTTCAGTTTTACTATTTGTACTGAAGCTTCAGTTAGACTTGGACGATGTCTGTGCATCACCAGCACTGTATTGTATGTAGCTTGTACATATAATAATTAATTAATTATTAAATAAGCCATTTGGAAATGCCAGCACAAAGGTTATAGTGTCTACAGTTAGAGTAGAATAAGTACATCAATTTGGCAGCTTTTAATTGATTTTTGAAACGACAAATTGAAGCCTGATAAGCATGCAGAACATAAGCCTATTTAACGTACATTCACTTGAAACAAGAGCGGTAATTACACTTTCATTATGACATTAAGTTACAAAGAGGGTTTAATTGTCATTTTGACAGACATTTAGAGTAAGTCTGTGTTTAAATGAACACATTTTAATGAACAATAATATCATATGTCGATTTTTTTAACTCAATTTAATATTTGATCTAATTAGCTTGAATGAAAGATGTACCTGGCATACAAGGTTTGATTTTTTGCTGCGAAACAGTGAAGGCTTATTTAAGTAAGTGTACTTGTGAATATGGACAGAAAGAAATGCACAATTACTATGCTGTCAGCTCAGTGTAATGGCTTAGTAATGATAACACAGTGTATCCCCTCTCTACACAGTACAGCTGCAACATCCAACACTTTCATTTATTCTTATTAACCTGTAGAGGAACTGTAGCACTAGAAAGTATGAAAAACTTTCCATCGAGTCATAAGAATCCTTTATTTTTAATTCTTAAATATAAATGGCATTCCTATGTAGGGCAAAAAACAAACTTTTTTTAAACTTCAATTAAAATTGTATTGCATGAAAAGCATTATTCAACAGGTCTGACTGTCATTCTGTGTTAGCCATAGCCAGTAGGGATGGGTGAATTGATCAATGTTATTTATAAAGTACCACAAATCTAATTGTATCATTGAAGGCAGATCATTTCAGATCACGAGTACGGATGAGTTTCAGGTGAGGGCAGGGGCAACTAGAGGTGGCCCGGAGTTTTGGCTTTAATTTTTTAGCATCTTTATTATCTTGCATGTCAGAGAAGCTAAACCCTGTTGCATCTTTTATACTTAAACATTATTTCACGGGTATGTTTTAAAACCAGGGCCGCTGATAGGGGGGACCACTAGTCCTCCTGTAGCAGGCCCGAGCACGCAGGGGGGCCCCAACAGCACAGGGAATTGGTGCGGAGGGGCAATTAAGGAAAAAAGCCCTGTGTGGCTCTTGGCAGCAGCTGAAAAGCCAGTTTCTTCCCCTCCTGCCAGCTTTCAGCTGCTGCGGGAAGAGACAGACACAGGGCATTGTTCCTGTATTTGCTTCTCCGACACCAATCCCCCTCTCTGTTTTGCCTGCTTCTTATCCCCCCCTTCCCCGTGTGCCTCCCTTTCACTGTGTCACCCCCTCCTGCAGTGCTGCGGGCTTCCCTGTCCTGTAAAAAGCTAACAGATTGTAAAAAAAAAAATAATAATTAATTATTGTAATAAATAATTTAAAAAAATTGTAAAATAAAATAATTGTAAACATTTAAAAATATATATATAGAAGTAGCCAGGTTAGAGAAGTAGTGCTTCAAGTGGAGGGTATTTACGCTAAAGCGCTGTTCGATACAGGGGCTCAGGTGACATTGCTCTATCGAAACTTTCATCACAAGCATCTGAAGCACATCCCACTTTGCAAATTGTAAGAATTAGAAATCTGGGGCTTGGCACACCAAAAGTTCCCCTATGACGGGTATATTCCAGTGAAAATCTTGTTTCAGCCAGCAACGGGAGAGAAGGTGGAACTGTTTGACACCCTAGCTGTAGTGTGCCTACGACTCGGAGTATTGAAGGAACAGAAGACATCTGTTGAAGAGGTGGGGAAACTGTGGCGTCTGGACTCTCGAGAGCGGGTGTTGCAGCCAGGAGAGAGGGCATGCATGAAGGCCATGGTGAAGTTGTCATGGGACCAGCCGGGTCTCTTTGTGATGCTGGAAGGTGATTTGTTGGGAGAGGACAGTGGGATAGAGCTAGTCCCAGAAATAGTTCCTACCAAGGCCTTATGACGAAGTAGCAGAAGAGTTTCTATCAGTGTTCAGAATGTTACCGAACAGCTAGTTAGTCTGAAGCCCCGAATGGTGTTGGGGCGGGTGAGTGCTGCCACGCACATATCTCCGACAGAGTTGGCTGAGGAGTAGGGAAGTGAGAAGGGAGCAGAAGTTATTCTCCAAGAATGACTATGATGTTGGATGTGCTAAGAATGCTCAGCATCAGATCCGGCTTAGTGAAGACAAACCCTTCCGGTAAAGGGCTAGGAGGATACCGCTGAGCGGTCTTGAGGATCTCAGGGAGCAATTGGCTGAGTTGAAGAAGTCTGGTGTTATCAGGGAGTCCCGCAGCCCTTATGCCTCCCCTATAGTGGTGGTTCGTAAGAAGAATGGGACTATTCGGATGTGTATCGACTATCGCACCCCAAAATTGCAGGACTATTCCAGACCAGTATACTACTCCCCGGATAGAAGATGCTCTGCAGTGTTTATCCGGAGCCAAGTGGTTTAGTGTACTGGACTAGAAGAATGGTTATTACCAGATACCCATGCACCCCAACGACCCAGAGAAAACTGCCTTCATCAGTCCGTTAGGTTTCTATGAGTTCGACCAAATGCCTCAAGGATTTCAGGGGCCCCAGCCACCTTTCAACACCTCATAGAAAACACTGTGGGTGATATGAACTTGATCGAAGTCCTTGTGTATTTGGACGATATTATCATGATTGGAAAGACATTGGAAGAGCATAAAGCTCGTTTGGAGGAAGTCTTTCAGTGGCTCTATGAAGAAGGATTGAAGTTATCCTTAGAAAAGTGTCAGTTTTACCAGACGTCAGTCACCTATTTGGGGCATGTGGTATCTGCTGCAGGAGTAGCCACTGATTCCAAGAAGCTCGAAGCTGTCACTACTTGGCCAAGGCCACTGAATTTAAGTCATTTTTGGGATTCTGTTCCTATTATAGGAGATTTGTTAGGAACTTTGCCCAAATAGCCAGACCCCTAAAAGAACTGTTAAAGAAAGAGACAGGAGAAGAGGAATCACTTTCCAAAGCCAAGGAAATGCCCAGAAAGGGGCCTCGGGGGTCAAGGGAATCTATTCAAGCTCAGTGGAATCCCAAGTGTGAACAGGCCTTCTGGAAGCTAAAAGAAAGTCTTACTAAGGCCCCTGTGCTAGCCTATACGGACCTGACGAAGTACTATGAGTTGCATGTGGATGCGAGTCGGGATACGCTAGGTGGAGTGCTGTACCAGGAGAATGAAGGAAAATTGCGTCCCATAGCGTATGTTAGCCGCAGTCTATCCCCCTCTGAGAGGAATTACCCTATTTACAAATTGGAGTTTTTGGCTCTCAAGTGGGCTGTGGTAGATAAATTGTGGGACTATCACTATGGGGCTTACTTCATGGTCAAGACTGATAACAACCCCTTGACTTATCTGTTAACCACAGCCAAGTTGGATGCTACTGGGCATCGATGGTTGTTGGTTCTATCTGAATTTCAGTTCAGCTTGAAGTATCGACCCGGAAGAGGGAATCTAGATGCTGATGCGTTGTCCAGATGTCCACATCCCACTTACAAAGGAGAATGTGAGTGGGCGCATCTGACCTCAGAGGGAGTGCAAGCTACCTGTCAAGGGGTAGAGTACCTTTGAAAGGGGCTTTAGGAGCGAGATGGCGGGGGTCTCCCCCTCAGGAGTGCCCCGATGTTATTGCGACTTGACTCAAGTAAGAAGCTCAGAGCTTCCCCAGTTAACCAAGGAAGATTTGAGGAGGGAGCAAAGGGAAGATCCCTTGGGTGCTCTGGTAAGGAAAGCACTGAAGGCAGAAGATCCCAGAATTCTATTGGAAAGCTCTATCATAGGAGCCAAAGTAATCCACAAAGACTGGGAGAAGATGAAAATAAGAGAGGGAATCATCTATTGTGGGAACCCAGTGGACGACTCTGAGGGAGTTTGTCAGCTGCTGTTGCCTGTGAAGTATCGGTTGATGGTCTTAGCTGTCCTCCATGATTCTCATGGGCACCTAGGACCTGACAGAACCTTCCAACTAATAAGGGGATCGATTTTACTGGCCTTTTATGAGAAACGAAGTAGAGACTTATTGCCACTCTTGTCTTCGATGTATGCAGAGGAAGACTCTGCCGTACAGAGCAGCTGCCATGGGCCATCTGCGAAGCCAAGGACCTATGGAGCTGGTGTGTATTGACTTCCTGTGTCTTAAACCTGATTTAGGTGGGTGTAGCAATGTTCTAGTTGTGACAGACCATTTCACTAGGTATGCTCAGACTTTCCCTACACGGGATCAGAAGGCCAGTACTGTTTCTAAACTTTTGGTTGGAAAATGATTTGTTCATTATGGCTTACCACAACGGTTACACTCTGACCAAGGTCGAGACTTCGAAAGTAGATTGATCAAAAAGTTGTGTGAATTTTTGAACATACAAAAATCAAGAACTACTCCATACCACCCACAAGGAGACCCACAACCTGAAAGGTTCAATCGCACCTCGTTGAACATGTTGGGGACATTGCCCTCTGAAAGAAAGCAACGTTGGAGAGAACACATTGCGACTTTAGTGCATGCTTACAATAGCACAGTGAATGATTCTACTGGGTACTCCCCTTACAAGTTAATGTTTGGGAGAGAAGCTTGTTTACCTGTGGACCTAGCTTTTGGGACTTCCCCTGACCATACTTCTCAGAGTTCCTACAAAGGCTATGTGGATTGACTCCGAAGAAATTTAAAATTGGCCTATGAGAAGGCTATGGAGGCCTCTTTGACCTGGGGATAGAGTTTTGTTAAGGAATTTGGGGGTGCCTGGAAAGCATAAGTTGGATGACAGTCGCGCCGACAGTGTTTCATTATCCACAAGAAATTACCAGGTTTACCTGTATACCAGATTCACCCTGAAGGGAGGATTGGACCTCTATGAATGTGGCATCAAAGTAATCTGTTGTCCATTACTGATGCTGTCAGGGTACCAGTAGAACTTGATGAAGATAATGTTCCTAGAACCCCAAAACTACGGCTTAAACCCAACAGGGTTCTCAGTCTTTGAGTTCGCCAGAAGAAGAAGACAGAGAAGATGAGATTATATTTGATTGGTGGTGGCCTTCTCCTGTAAAGGATTCTGTTCAGGAGAATCACCCTTCTGTAGATGATTGGCTTCCCTTGCCACTACCTGAAAGGAAAAAATCCCAAGTGTTGGATCCATCCGTACCACAACCATCATTGGCTCCCATTGTGGGAGGAAATGAGAGGAGGGGTGAAGATGAGAGTGATAAACCTTCGGATGGGCCAACATGTGAAGACTCTTCGGTTGCTTCTCCATCTCTTGACCTGGGAGTGTCCCCTAATAAAGATGTAGGTCACTCCCCTGTAGAAAATGTGTGAACTCCTTCAGAGAATGTCGGGATTCGAACCTGTGACCAGCCACATCCCAGGCGGTAGCCCTGCTTACTAGGCTACCATCCTCTCTGGACATTCCTCCCTGAACATTCCTCCTTGAAGCCTATTATTTCAACCTTAGTCTTGCCAAGCCTTGCTCATCACCCTTGATTCCCCACACCTGGTACTTCCCTATATAAGTCCAGCCCCTTGCACTCCAGCTTGCTGATTATTGAGCTCCTGAGCCTTGATCAAGCTACTCCTCACCTGCTGCTCTTATCTACTACCACAAATCCAACGCTGACCAGGAATTGACTACCGACTACTCTTCTGCTTTGTCCCTACCTACTGGACTGCTACCTCTGTTGCCGATCCGGATTGTCTGACCACGCTTACTGCTGCCCGCCCCGACCTTTGGCTCATCTGACTTCTCTCTGGTTATCCCTTGTCTGCTCCTCCGCCTTCGGACCGAACCTGCACTCTGCCTGGCTGGGTGATCCTGAGGACCGCGTCCTGGTGTTAGCTTGCAGCGCAGTCTATCCCCACCATCAGGGGCTCTAGTGAAAACTAGCTAGCACTTAGTTTCTGCACCTCAGGTGAACCCGTGTCCTCATCAGAGTACTACGCGGTGTCCATCCGGTATCCAGCACCTACTAACTGCCTGCGGTCTTTGCCACTGGACTCCACTCCTACCTCCAGCCAGCAGTCCTCTGACTCAGGTGAGCCTGTAGGATTGTTACAGAGAATGAGGATTCAGCTTTACAGGAAGTTGGAGATTCTGAAAACACTCGGGAAGAATCGGAAGAACCTCAGCCAGGTTGAAGTTCATGGGGGCTGGAAGTTGAGCCTGAATTTAGCGAGAAAATGTCATAGAGGTTCGGGAGAGAAATACATCCCCCAAAAAGACTGACTTATGATACTTTGGGAGAGAACTCCAAAGAGCAAATTATAATACCTCAACGTTCTACACAAGTAACAACCTCTTCCATTGGAGTTCCAAAGTTGACCCTGTTCCACCCGCTGACACTATTAGGTTGGCCACTGATCTTTTGTTGGCCTATTGTGAGAGTGACTCAGACCTTTCCAATAGTTTGTACAGTCAACTGGTTGAAGGTGCTTTTATTGATCAGTTATGAGCTGTCCTTAATTCTGCACAAGATTGTTATTAGTTCAGTTTTATAATGTTTTATAACTCAGCAGATTATTCTCTTTAGGAGTCCCCTCCATCTCTGGGGACCAAAGACATTTAAGTAGGGGGGAGGATTTAGCCAGGTAGAGAAGTAGTGCTGCGGTACAATATAAGCCTGGAGTATTATTTCTTTAAGAACTCCAAATAATATGGGTTTCTCCTGTGAGAAGAGTGAACTGGATTATGGGGAATGTAGTTGAAAGAAGTGTGAAGACTATGCAGGACTGGCTGAACTACACTCCCAGGGAGCTGAGGCATCCCCAGAGGATTATGGGGAAGAAGTTGAATTGGGGGCAGAGCTGAATGCAGGGAGAGAGACCGGAGGCTAAGGCCTGTGTCGAGGTAAAGAGAGAACACATCCCAGAGACAGCGGGAGTCACGGTGAGATGACTAGCCCTGCGTGGAGGCCAGCGGATTGGAAGCTGTTCAGAATTGGGTGAGGACTGACTGCCGCCAGTGCAGAGAGAGAGTCTTTGATTCAGCAAGGAAGGAAGGAGATCCTGAGAGGCTGTGACGGTTGCCAATGAACACTGCCCAGATCCTGGAGTGCATAGCGATTTAAGAGACCCGCAAGTATATTTAAAGTAGCACACACTGTTTATATTTAAAAGCAGACCCTGGATATATTCATACCCCCTTTTACTGTGGATTACAAATGTCACTTAGTTAAGTGATCAGAGCTCCAACTGCCGGCGAAGAATTACAAGGCCTTGCTAGGACAGTGACTCTAGCGATTCATCCCTAAAGGGGGCCCCCCTATAGGTGTTACAGTGTGATTATCACTATTTTAGATTTGAATGCTATGAGTATATTTAATTAGATAAACTGATATTGCTGAGTTATACCGGTAGTACAAGTCGAAGTCATACACATTTAGTAGTTGGTATATACATACAGTATACGTGTGTTCATAATCTGTTATATTGTTGTTTTGAGATTTTGTGTCCTAAGGCCTCAAAATCCTATTTTGGGCACAGGGATACAAAGTCCTGCCATAACCTTTCATTACTAGTCCAGTTATGTTGAACTTAAACCTGTTACCTTTTGCTTGAATTCAGTAAATTATCATACTGATACCTGAGTGTCACGAATATTATTATTTCAAAATGTCTGAACCTGTAGTGCCTAGCAAGTTGGAGTTACCTTAGGGTCAAGGGAGTGCGGAGGAAGTGCAATTACCCAGCAGCCCCCATGGGGGTCGTGCTACATATAATTAAAAAAAAAATGTAAAAAACAATTAAAGAAGGCTAATTCACACAGGTGCTGTTGTGTTTGTGTTCACTAAATTATGATTTTAGTGTATTTTTTGTGAAAATAATGTCTTGACATATTCGGGAGGGGGCTGCTAGGTAGGCTGTATGGGGCCTCCTGATTTCTAACAGCATCCCTGTTAAAAACTGTTTAAAGCCCAGTTGCTAAGAGGACACTGCTTGGCCAAGGAGCTTACAATCTATTGCAGTTTTGAAGACAAATATTATTGTTCAAAAAACTGTGCTTAAAGTGATACTTTATGTTATAAATTTAAGATACGTCTCTTTTGCAATAAAGCTACTTACCTGCCTGTCTGCCCCTGTACAGTGAGCTGCGCGTGTACAGTTCATTGTACAAATTTGGCAATGCCGAGCTGAATGAATGCCCATGCATGCACAGGAATAACATCGCTTCCTGGACAATGAAAGCGGCTGGAAATCAATACCCCAAAGATGTCAGCAGCCTTCAGGATGCCACATTGCTGGACTGAAGGTGAGTATAGTTCAGATTCAAGTGTACTTAAACAGTGAAATGTACCTTATTTTCTCCTTTTTGTTCTGTTAATTATGCACTGAAAGTATTTGTCCTTTGCTGCAATTTCATCAGTTGACATGGTTCCCAGCTGTTTCTGTGAACTATGTGTAGCACCCTCTTGTGTGTGCTACTAGTGTGAGAGTAGGAAAAAAGCATATTCTGGAATAACCTGAGTCATTAAATTGGATTAAGGTTACTAGAAACAAGGGCTGGATCACTCATCCTGGCAGCTCTCTGGTGCCACCCCCTGGTGTCTGGAAGGTTGGAGAACCTTCTAGAACTAGAGGGTGAGGGTTAGGAGGAGCTTCCATGAATATTTATGGGGCCCCAGCCAATCCCCAGTGGTGGGCTGGCAGAGCACTGGGATAACCCCATAAATAGGACATGTCAGCACGGGGAGTCAGGTGGAAGATGGAGATAGAGTGTTGAGGAGAAGGCTGTCGGTGGCTCTTTCGGAAACCCCTGCTGGGGAGGGTTGGTACCTCGGCTTGGCTGCCCAGGAAATCTGGCCTGGAAACATCCAGACACAGGAGGCAGTGGAAGGATCCATGCATGGGAGACAGTGAGAAGGAGAAAAGAGAGACAGTAAGTAGCTCAGCACAGAGCAGGGACAGACAATAGGAGAGGCTGCCATCTGCAGCAGGTCTCTCTTAAAGACCACATAGTGCCAAATCTTCATCTAACCTTGCCCTGGGTGGTCTCCATGTGTGTGTGCCAATCAGACAGGACTGGGTAGAAAACCAGTCGGGCAGGAAGTCAGTTTGGAGGACTGGGATGAAGATCAGCCACGTGTGGCTGGTGACAGCCAGGTGGTCTTGAATTTAATGACGTTGGGATCAGTAGTCAGAGGGAAGCAGAAGGAGGAATGTCATGCTGTTTGCTCACTGCACTACTTTGTCAAGGCACTGAGAGTCCCTGCCTGTAATGGGGTAAGAGTGCTATTCTGAAAAATCAAGTTTGTGCAGGAGGAAGGTTATGTTACTGGCAGAATCACCTAGTGAAAATAAAGGAAAAAAATCTTAAAGCAGTAATAAATCCAAAAGCAAACATTTCTCATATTGCAACTTGCCAGTTCTTAAATGTAATGACTGTATTATTTTGCTTTTTTTAGGCTTTTTTTCTTCTATTTTCATCTGGTGATCTGGCCAGTAGGTCTGTTGTTTTTCACAAGCTCGAGCTCTCTAGCAGAATGTATAAGTTTACATGGATAAGACAAATCAAATAGCACTGGCAGGGGTAAGTAAGATGATCAACTTTTATTTATTCATGCAGAACCTTCATCCCAAAAGGAAAAAAAGTTGTTGTAACTGATTATAAAGTGTGTGCTGGAGTTTGACTTCAATTTGCTAATGTATCTAAATCTGCTAATACATTTAACACTAACCTCCCCCCCCCCCCCCCCCCCCACCATGCTGCTGTCTGCTGTGCCTCTTGTTCTCGTTCATCCAGAGTTGTGTCTCACTAATACTGGAGGTAAATTAATGGCCAAATCACCAGGTAAAACAGATGGATGGTTTGATGGTCCTATGTACAGTATAGGAGAAAGAGACTACTATGGATACTGCAGACCATTACTCCCAGAGTAAAGGCTTTACTGGTTGTTATTTTACCAGCATATACCTCTGGGGAGTTCATTTAATTCAGCTGGTGGTGGATTGATATTCATATGGTGGTGTGCTGATTGTTTGAAGATTTTTTTCACATTGTTTAAAGATTTCACATTAATTCAAGAATTTAAAATAATTTTCAATAGCTATTTGGCTTTTCTTTGCACTATATGTATTTATATGAATTTTGATATATCAGATTATTTTATACTTTGAAATGTGTTCACATGAGATTTAGAAATTAAAGTGTTACTAAACCCAGGACCCTGCATCACTATATCTGGTCTCCCACCGTACACAGAACATGGAAATGCAATTATTTTAGTAAATATAAACTGCAAAATACCTTTTCTTATCAGCAGTATATAGCATTCTTGTGACTTCTATGAGTGTCTGGTGGAGCACTGGTTAAAGCTTGTAGGAGGAGTTTTCTTTCCCCTCTGACTGTGCTATGAGGCTGCTTGACCCCTGACTCTGTCTGGACAGTGCTGATTTGCCCTGTGTTGATCACATGCACCATCCCAACACCAAACTGAGCATGTGCAGAGTGCCCCCAAGGCTCTGTACTAACAGGAGATGGATTGGGGACTGTGGAAGAAGGGGAGGATCAGAGAAGGAAGAATCAAACAGCCTTTTTACACAATGCAGAGGATTAACCCTTAGGTTCTTCCGTGAGTATAACAAGCAGCCTTTACTGCATATACAGACTGATTTTAATGTTGTGGGTTTAGTAACACTTTAAAAATTACTTTTGCATAAGGAAATGGCTTCCATCTTTAGAGCTGGTTCTGCACTATTTGATATGCTCCAAGGTTGAAATTACATATATAAAAAAAAATTATTGCTTTTGAGGAAAACTATTGGTTTCACTTCTGCCATTTCTGCCACCACACTGCTTACTGAAGAGTCCCATCCCATTTACCATTATACAGTTTTAAAAGTTCACACTCCTAGCAAAATGTATTTGTGCCTTCGGAAAAGGCATCCAAAACTCTTGGATACTAAAGGTAGGGGCTGTACTATAAAATATATTTAGCCACTACTAACAATTATTTGGTCATGACTCATGCAACACTATACCCAAATTATTTTATATGGTATTTAAGCACTTTTGGACCAGAAGGATTTGCCCCCTTAATGACCAGGCCATTTTTTGCGATTCGGCACTGCGTTACTTTAATGGACCCTAATAAAATTGATATCCTTTTTTCCCACAAATAGAGCTTTCTTTTGGTGGTATTTGATCACCTGTGCAATTTTGATTTATTTCACTTTAAACAATTCTGAAAAAAAAAAACAATATTTTTCACTTTCTGCTATATAATATTCCCCAAAGAAAAAAAAATCAAATGTTTTCATCCTTTTAGGCCAATTTGTGTTCTGCTACATATTTTTGATAAAAAAAAAAAAAATCCCAATAAGTGTATTTTGATTGGTTTGCGCAAAAGTTATCGCGTCTACAAACTAGGGAAAACATTTATGTCATTTTAATTTTTTTATTTTTTTACTAGTAATGGTGGCGACCTGCGATTTTTAGCGGAACTGCGACATTGCGGCAGACAGATCGGACCCCCTAATTTTTGACACTTTTGGGGGGACCAGTGACATTACTACAGTAATCATTGCTAAAAAATGGCACAGTTAATGTACTAATGACACTGACAGGGAAGGGGTTAACCCAGGGGTGATCAAAGGGTTAAGTGTGAGCCTAGGAGGGTTTCCTAACTGTATGGGGGATGGGACTTGTAAAATTAACATAGAGACCTGTGATCCTAAATAGGAGGATCATAGGCGCTCTGTGATCATTTCAGAGAGAACAGTCTGCTGTGTTTACATCAGCAGACCGTCATTCTCTCTCAGCAGAGAACGATCGCTGGTGCCCGGAGGCAATCACTGCCACCGGTCCCGTGGATCGGCATCCCCGTTGCCTAGTCTGCGGCGTGCAGTCGGCAAGTGGTTAATCACCACTCGGTTTTATATTTTCTTTTTTCTAAAATTTAACCCAAAATCTATACTGATGTATTTAATTAGAAGCATGGTAATTCTTTTGAAAATCACATTTTTTGCTACAAGTTTTGTTGAAAATGAAGAAAGAGAATGAAAATGTATTTTTCTTTTACACAGAGATGTAAATGAATATGATATTTCTACCACACAGCATGAGAATGCTTGAAATCACACCCATTCTGCTACTCTTTCCAAGTATAGGGATACCACATACATGAGACTTTTTCTCAGCCTAGCCACATAGAGGGGGTTGAAATCCAAGGAGCATCTGCAGGCTTTTAATGGGTATAAATGACGCATCTTAACCCCTTTCATACCGCGCCATAATAAAATGACGGCGGCAGGAAGTCTTTCTGGGTCATATGACGTCCGCCCAGTCTCGCCACTACTGCGCGCCCCCGCGGGCGCGCAGCATGGCGATCGGGGGTGAGGCTCGTCCCTTGGACTGAGCCCAACCCCGATCACGGTAAACAGCCAATGAAATTGGCTGTTTACCACGTGATCGGCTGTGTCAATCACAGCCGATCACATGAGCGGCTCCAGCACGAGCCGCTCGTTCCCTCCTCAATGCGCGCTCCCCAGGGGGCGCGCAGCGCGCCGATCGGGGACGAGGCTCGTCCCTCGGACAGAGCCCATCCCCGATTTAGGTAAAGAGCCAATAAAATTGGCTTTTTACCACGTGACCGGCTGTGTCCAATCAAAGCCGGTCACAAATGTCAACAGAGAACACGGTAACTAGCTGTCACCGTGTTCTCCTCCTCACACACTGATCCTGTGTGAGGAGGACATTGTGGTAACAGCTAATTACCAAATACAGTGCACCCCAAACACACTGATTGCCGCCCCCCCAATAAAGAGCACCTGTCACTAGCCCATCAAAGTACCTGTCACTAGCCCATCAAATTACCTGTCACTAGCCCATCAAAGTACCTGTCACTAGCCCATCAAAGTACCTGAGTACCTGTCACTAGTCCATCAAAGTACCCGAGTACCTGTCACCAGCCCATCAGGTACTCTGATGACAGGTACTCGGGTACTCTGATGGGCTGGTGACAGGTACTCGGGTACTCTGATGGGCTGGTGACAGGTACTCGGGTACTCTGATGGGATACAGAGAGGTACTCGGGTACTCTGATGGGCTGGTGACAGGTATTCGGGTACTCTGATGACGGGTACTCGGGTACTCTGATGACGGGTATTTGGGTACTCTAATGACGGGTATTCGGGTACTCTGATGACGGGTACTCGGGTACTCTGATGACAGATACTCGGGTACTCTGATGACAGGTACTCGGGTACTTTGAGTACCTGTCACCGGAGTACCCGTCATCGGAGTACCCGAGTACCCGTCATCGGAGTACCCGAGTACCTGTCACCTACCCATCAGAGTACCCGAGTACCTGTCACCTACCCATCAGAGTACCCGAGTACCTTCCACCTGCTCATCAGAGTAACTGACACCTGAAGTACCTGAGTACTTGCCACCTGCTCATCAGTACCCATCACTACTCATCAGTAGTCATCAGTACCCATCAGTACCTATCACCTATCAGTATCAGTACTGATCACCCGTACCCATCAGTACAGTATCACTATCACCTATCAGTATCAGTACTACTCATCAGTACCCATCACCTGCCTGTCATCTGCCCATCAGAGTACCCGAGTACCTGTCACCTGCCTATCGGAGTACTCGAGTACCTGTCACCTGCCCAGCAAAGTACCGAGTACCTGTCACCCTTCATACAGCCACCATGTCCAAGTCCAAAAAGGTTTATATACGTCCTCCGTTTAAACCGAAATACCGGTGTTATGGCAGCAGATAGCTGCCATAACCCTGGTATTTTTTTAAACAGTGGACGGTTGGCTTTCCGATAAGGGTGGTCCCAGGTATCCCCCCCTCCTGCCGCGTTCCGGTCCTTCTCCCCGCTTACCGGACCCGCCGGCAGCGGGGGAAATGATCCGGTCCCGGATCCTCACAGACAGGATGTTGAGTGAGGGCAAGCTTGCCCTCACTCGACTCTATGGTCTTGGAGGACCGGAGCTACGGCAAATGTCTTTGCCTAGCAACCGGTTTAAAGGTCCCTTTTTTTTTTTTTTCATTTTATTTTTTTTTTTCTATCTTTTAGTGTACTTGTGAGATCTGAGGACTTTTTGAGCCCAGATCTCACAAAAAAGAGGTCCTGTCGTGCCTTTTTTCTATTACAAGGAATGTTTACATTCCTTGTAATAGAAATAAAAATTATCATTTTTTTATTTTTTTTTTAAAACGGTGTAAAAATAAAAAATAATAAATAAAATTAATAGTAAAAAAAAAAAAAAAACATTAAAGCGCCCTGTCCCCGTGAGCTCGCGTGCAGAAGCGAACGCATACGGAAACCCGCCCACATATGTAAATGGTGTTCAAACCACACATGTGAGGTATCGCCGCAACCGTTAGAGCAAGAGCAATAATTTGAGCCCTAGAGCTCCTCTGTAACTCTAAGATGGCAACCTGTAGAAATTTTTAAAATGTCGCCTATGGGGATTTCTAAGTACCAAAGTTTGTCGCCATTCCATGAGCGTGCGCAATTTTGAAGCATGACATGTTGGGTATCTATTTACTCGGCGTAACATTATCTTTCACATTATGGAAAAAAATTGGGCTAACTTTACTGGTTTCTTATTTTTTAATTCAAAAAAGTGAATTTTTTTCAAAAAAATTGCGCAAATACGGTGTGATAAAAAATATTGCAATAATCTCCATTTTATTCTCTAGGGTCTCTGCTAAAAAATATATATAATGTTTGGGGGTTCTAAGTAGTTTTCTAGCAAAAACAACAGATTTTATCTTGTAAACACCAAATGTCAAAAATAGGCCTAGGCAAGTGGCTAGGATGCATGATGGTGCTCCTTGGATGTTGGGTCCCTCTATATGGCTAGGCTGTGAAAAAGTTTCACACATGTGGTATTGCCATACTCAGGAGGAGTGGCAGAATGTATTTTGGGGTGTCATTTTTCTGTGTACATGCTATGTGTTAGGAATATCCTATAAATTGACAACTTTGTGTAAAAAAAAAAAGTTTTTATTTTTTTCCCACATTTTCCAAAAACTTGTGGAAAAAAATGAGATGTTCAAATGACCCATAATGCCTCATAGAATATACGTTGGAGTGTTTGCTTTACAAAATGGGATCATTTTGTGGACTTTTCCATTGTATTGGTGCTCTAGGGCCTTCAAAAGTGTGATAGGTAGTAAGAAAGTTTTATGTGTATTTATGCTCCTAGAACGCCTGAAGGTGCTACTTGGATGTGGAGTCTCTTTTTGTGGCCAGGCTGTGTAAAAAAGGGGGGGGGAGACCAGCGCTATGGATTATTCCAGAGAGGGTTGCTTTTAAGACAATAGGAAGCAGCCACCAACCAACACCTAAAAAATTAGGGGTCAAGATTTATAGGAGATGGGGAAGGTAGTTGGAATCGGCGCTACCTTATAAATATGTAATGGGACAGTAATGTCTCCAAACCATAGAGTATCACTCTATAAATTAGTGCAGATAAAAAGTGCCAGTGCAAAAGTGTATTTGAATCAATAAAAAGCCGTGCGGTTAAAATTATGGCTGGGTAAGTTAAAAATCACAAAGTGCTGGTGAAAATATTTAATGTGAAGTGACAGATAAAGTGATAATAAAATCAATAAAGGTTGGATAAAAATTGCAAGCGTGTGCTAAATTAAGTGAACAAAGTGCTTGTGATAAAGAATCGAGTGCTTGCGTTCCAATTTGTCCACTAGGGGTCGCACTCACCCTTCAACGAAAATACCAGCAATTAGCTATAGAGATATCCACCAGAGGGGTCCGTAGTAAACTCCCAGATATGTCTCCTGGAGGTCTTCACAGACGGGTCCCATCTGGGTGTTAAAACATAGGAGCCCCATGGTGCAGTATATACTTGGTAAATCACAAGAAAAGTAGTAGCAACTCACAGTGAGGAAAGTAGCCGATCGATTCAGCGTGTAGTGAGCAGCGCCGGGAAGCTTCCGCGTTCCAACCACGGGCGACTGCAGATGTGGTGTACCTGGATTTCGCTAAGGCATTTGATACAGTTCCCCACAAGCGCTTAATTTATAAAATAAGGTCTGCAGGCATCGACCGCAAGGTTTGCTCTTGGAAACGGAACTGGCTAAAAGGGCGTGTCCAAAGGGTGGTAATAAATAGCGCATACTCAGACTGGTCTGAGGTGGTAAGTGGGGTCCCCCAAGGCTCAGTCCTGGGACCAACCTCAATTTATTCATAAACAGCATTGAGAACGGGATCAGTAGTTCTATATCAGTTTTTGCAGATGACACAAAATTGGGCAGGGCAATAACTGCACAGCATGAAGCAGATATCGTACAGAATGACCTGGACAAAATAACAGATTGGGGCAACGACATGGCAAATGAGGTTTAATGTGGAGAAGTGTAAGGTTTTGCACTTGGGGACTAAAAACATAAAAGCACAGTACACTTTAGGGGGGGAACCTTTGGGGGAATCAAAAATGGAGAAAGATCTGGGAGTCTTGGTAGAGGATAGACTAGGCAATAGCATGCAATGTCAATCGGCAGCTGCCAAAGCTGGCAGAATATTAGCATGCATAAAGAAAGGGATGTATTCCGGAGATAAAACTATAATCCTTCCACTTTATAAAACTCTGGTCCGACCACATCTGGAGTATTCTGTCCAGTTCTGGTCGCCAGTCCTTAGGAGAGATGTGTTGGAGCTGGAGAGAGTCCAGAGAAGGGCAACTAAACTAATTAGAGGATTGGAAGACCTTAATTATGAAGAGCGTCTGCAATCGCTTGATTTATCCTTACTGGAGAAGAGACGCCTGAGAGGGGACATGATAGCAATTTATAAATATCTCAATGGTGATCTCAGCATAGAAAAAAAGCTATTCAGTCGAAAGGATTGCATGAAGACTTGAGGGCATACAATGCAATTAGAGGAGAAGCATTTTAACCTCAGGCAATGTGGGTGGTTCTTTACTGTTAGGGCTACAAGATTGTGGAATTCTCTACCACAAGAGGTGGTTTCTGCGGGAAGAATGGTGGGTTTCAAAAGACTATTAGACGTACATCTCAAGGATCAGAATATTCAGGGGTATGAGAGATGATTACGGCCACACACACCTACAAAGGTTGAACTGGATGGACTATTGTCTTTATTCAACCTCACCTACTATGTAACTATGTAACTATGTTACCGACTTTTTTTACACAATGTGGAGTCAGTTCTCCATTTTTATTTTTGTTTCCTGCCAACCATCCCTGGAGCTCTGATCTACCGAGAGAAAGAGAGGGTGAAGGGATGCCACAGTCGGGTTAAAGAGACCATCCAAGTGCTTTTGATCCTATTGCCATATGGTAAGGAGGATCAGCAACATTTGGTGAGTGGGCAATTTTACACTCGCTGGTCGCACTGGGTGTCATCATTCTTTTTGATTATATCTATTCACGTTTGGGATGCACTAATACAGCACGGCAAGAGAAGAAAGCGTGTCTCTCTAATAGGACACAGAAGTTTATATATGAACTACTGTCATTGGACTTTTTTTATGCACTGGGCACAGGCACTATTTAACACATATATATATATATATATATATATATATATATATTTATTTATTTAATTGTTTCGTTTTTCTTTTTTTTCTCCTTCTTTTTTTCTGTTTTGTGTTGCACAAATTTTTCACACATTTTTGTTTGATATGCCTATATGCGGTTTATGCTGATAAGTGAACAGTTATGTTTAGTTTATGAGCAAGCGCTGTTGCTTGTTTAGAGTCTAGTACTCTGGCAGATTTTATAGCTGATGACACTGGGCCTAGTGTGGCAGCAATTAAGAACACTGTTACTGGCTCTACTAGAGTTTGGGTCAATGGCACTGGTTTGGCAGTGATCAGGAACACTGTTGCGGGCTTTTAATGGTTTGGTGACACACGCCCTCTAGCATGTGCAGTAGTGCGCCCTGTGATTGCTGTGTCTTTCAGACTCAGAAGATCACAGAGAGGGGTACAGGACCAAACAGTAGAGGATTTTTCTTTTCACTTAGAACAATGTCACCAGAGCAGCCACCCTGTGTGCCTGATCACTAGCCACCCCACTACAGTGTTATTATGTCAGAGAAAAGAGCGTGCCCCGGAGGATTTCGTGCTGTCTTCCTCTTCACTGTGCGACCAGCCCAGGGAGGCTTTCTGCTAACCGTGAGTAAACCGATGAACTGTATTATTGCTGTCTCTCATCGGCCCACCGTGCACCTCACGTGTCACCCCTGCGGTTCTGGCTCGTCGCATAAAAATTTGGCGTCACGAACAGGATATTAACCCCTGCGCCTTATCTAAAAGACTGTCGCAGAATAAGCCCCTTTGCTTTATTGAAAGACTGTTTACTTATTGCACACTGTGTGGGGCCACAGAACTGTTTAAACTGTTTCAAAGTCGCATGGAAGTGTTATCCCAGTTATCAGCATAAAAATCGCAGCATCCAAAGAGAGGAAATCAGACATTTGTGTGTCAACAAAACTGCTTGCTGTATTTGAATTGACTGTTTCTATTCACTTAAAATGGCTGCCGGAGACCTTCTTGTTCAAAAATGTCTGCGCCATCACTGTGGATAAGTTAGTGACACCCCCTGAAGAGCGGGAAATTTTGGTGCCACCCATTTATGCAAAATTGTCCGGCCAGCCCGCCTTACCTTTGCTGTGTCAATCCTGGGAAGAGAGTGTGACAAGCGCACGCCCCAGAAGTCGCAAGACTTTGCATGCGAGCAAAAGAATAGAAAATAATTGCATTGCTTGCCGTCCGAGCAGTAATCGCAACCTGTAATTTGCCTCTACTAACTATAAGCAGCACTAATAGCAGGAACTCTGCCAGAGACCCAAAATCAACATTGCTGCAACATTGTATTCAGCCGGAATTAAATTCTTAAAGGGCCATACACCCGCAAGGCAGCGGTCGCCCATAGCAACGCCGCACAAAAAGTGTCTAAAAACACATTTGACTTGCCTAACTATAATTCACCTGCTGTTACCATGTCTGTGCAGGAAGATGACGTGCAGCCTGACCTCAGCGGACCCCCTGCATCAGCCACAGTCGGACCCAGTACAATACCAACCGCTGCAGCACCAAGCTTAATGCCTTTAACCATGCCTTATTATTTTGGGGCCCCCTGGTTCCCACGATATTCTGGAGAAATTCATACTTTAAGGGACTTTAAAGAAAAAATTCTTGCTGTGTTCAGATTGTACCCTGTATCCTCAGAGCAACAGATGGAGATTCTTCTTGCACAATTGGAAGGAGCTGCGCTCAGAGAAGTGAAATCTTGGCCGAGCTCAGAGAGAAAGACCATGGAGCAGATTTTTGAACGTCTCTACACCACCTTTGAACCCAGAACCGTGTCAGAGGTCAAGATGAGGTTCTTCAGCAAGAAACAGCAATCTGGTGAGTCACTCAGAGACTTTGCATTATCTTTGCAGGAATCCCTTAGAGCTGTTATCCAAGTAGACCCCCGTGAGGCAGAGAATCAGGACAAAATCCTGAAAGAACAATTTATTGAAGGCGTCAATACAGACAATCTAAAGAGCCAACTAAGAATGTTAGCCGCCCAACATCCAAGAGCTACCTTCTTAGATTTTAAAGAATTAGCTATCAGCATACTGGGAAAAAGCCCACCAACAGAACCTGTTAGATCTGTTGAAGTGCCTGTATCACAGCTGGTTACCCCTGCAAAGTCTTTACCTATAATCAGTCAGGCAACCCAAGCTCCAGTTACTGACGCAGTTGCTGCCTTGACTGAGCAAGTCCATTTAATGACTAAAAGTCTGGAGAAAGTCCATCAAAAGTTGGAACAATGGGAGAAACCATTAATGCTAGAGGATGAGAAACCTGTGTCCAGAAAACTTTTCCCCTCTAATTATAGAGAGACTTTTTCCAGAAATTCTGGCGGACGCCCCCCTGACCGCACTAGTACCCCTAAGCGGCCAATCTGCACATACTATCACAAACCAGGCCATACAGAAGCAACCTGCTGGCAGTTAAACAGGGAAACCCCCGAGGCCAAGGACCACCCCTCGGGAGTTAAACCAATAGGTCCAAAAGATCCCCACTGGATGCCAAGATACGTTGGATCCCGTCCTGAAGTGGCACTTCAAATAAATGGAGTTCCTTTTGTTGCCCTAGTTGACACCGGATCCCAAGTCACCACTATCCAACAAGCAGCCTTTGAAAAATACTGGGATCAAAATCAGCTTACCCAGCCTCCAGAATCCTGGCTGAGTCTCATAGCCAGTAACGGCAAACCCGTACCAGTCCATGGTTATTGGGAACCTACCATTCAAGTAGGAGGAACTACACTACATCGACAAGGCCTTATTGTGGTACGAGTCAGAGACAATAACCCTAACCCTCCAATCGTCCTAGGAATGAATGTCCTCAGGAACTGTTATGTTGAGATGCTAGAAGCCTTTCACCAGTTAGTGCCTACTGCCTCTCCTGATTCTAAGAAGGTGATCCAACAAACCATCCGTGTACTAAATGCGCAACAGAGATTCACCAACGAAAAAGGAGAAATTTGCTGTGCCCGCATCCGGGATAAGCAACCTGTGATCCTCAAACCCAACACCGAAACTCTCTTGTGGTGCCGAGCTGTAGTCGGAATTCAAGGTCAAGACTACCAAGCCCTGGTAGAGCCTGTTGTTTTGGAAGACTATCCTCTAGTTAGAGCTGCAAGGAGCCTAGTAACCGTCTCTGAAGGTAAAGTGCCTATACGACTCCTAAACTTGAGTGATAGCAGTGTAACACTAACAAAACACCGTCCTATTGCACAGTTAATTCAAGTCACTTTTCAAGATGTCATCAGTGTGGCTACAGCTACCACAGAGCAAATTACCAAGAGACAGAACCCACAGGACCAAAATGTAAACACATCCTGGTGGAAAGAACTTCATGTGGGAGATGCTTCCACACCAGCAAACCAAATTGAGGGAGTACTAAAAATTGTGAAGGAGCTTCACCGTGCCTTCAGTAAGCATTCCACAGACTATGGAGAAGTGGATATCATCAAGCACTCCATCCCTACAGGTTCACACCCACCGATCAAGGAAAGATATCGGCCTATATCACCAACTATGTACCAATCCGTAAAGCAAATGATCCAAGGGATTACTAAAGCCTATTAACAGTGGATCAGCAGAATTCCTCTATTTACCCAGAGACTGTATTCTATCTGGATGTTTATGCTGCAATCAAAACCAGTCACAGTAAAAGTTGTGAGTTGTATCCTACCACTGTCTACCTCATTCTTCACTATTGCTATTACAACTGGTTGTACCACCATTAACGGTACTGGCGTCACGACAAATACCATCAAGGGACCCAGCCACCACAAGCACTCTAAACACCGCTGTCATCACGGGCACCTCAACCACCATCTTGGCTGGCGTTTCCCTATCACAGAGCGTGCCCCGGAGGATTTCGTGCTGTCTTCCTCTTCACTGTGCGACCAGCCCAGGGAGGCTTTCTGCTAACCGTGAGTAAACCGATGAACTGTATTATTGCTGTCTCTCATCGGCCCACCGTGCACCTCACGTGTCACCCCTGCGGTTCTGGCTCGTCGCAAGAGGAACAAACAGGGATTTCTTCAGAATAACAAAAGGTAGGAATCTGCAACTAAGGTTGTTATAATCCTTGTACATAGATCACCCAGAGGGGAATGTTTTTTTCTGAACAAAAGTGTAGTTACGCTATAAAGAACCATGATCACACCAAAAATGGACAGAAAAACATGTGTGGGACAAATTTCACTGCTAGCATCAAGTGTAGGTTCCAAATGGAAAGTATAGTATAAGCTACTTTATCTCATTTAAAAGAAATATTCCCTTTCCGTTGTTTAACCACAGAATCACCCCCTTCATGATCAGACGATTTTTTGCTATACAGCACTGTATTATGTTAACTGACACTTGCGCGGTCGTGTGAGACTGTACCCAAATAAAATCAATGTCCTTTATTCTCTACTAGAGCTTTCTTTTGGTGGTACTTGATCACAAAAAAAAAAGACTGACAATTTTGAAAAAAAATATATATTTTTACTTTCTGCTATAAAACATAGCCAATAAAAAAATTGAAAAAAAAATCTAATATCTTCACCAATTTAGGCCAGTATGTATTCTGCTACATATATTTGGTAAAAAAAATCCCAATAAGTGTATATTGATTGGTTTGCGCAAAAGTTATAATGACTACAAACTATAGGATATTTCTATTGGTTTTTATTTTTTTACTAGTAATGGTGGTGATCATCAACTTTTAGCGGGACTACAATATTGCACCACTGCAATATTGCAGCTGTAATTCTGACACTAGCTGACACTTTTGACACTTTTTTGGAGACCAGTGACACTAATGCAGTGATCAGTGCTAAAAATATGCACTGCCACTGTACTAATCACACTGGTTGAGAGGGGTTAACATCTGGGGCGATCAAAAGGTTAACTGTGTGCACAGCCTGTGTTTTTTTGTAGTGTGAGAGGTGCTTTCACTAGGGGAAGACATGGATCCTTGTCCCCGCCCTGCAGGAACACAGGATCCATGCCTTCCCTACTGACAGAACGGTGATCTGCCTTGTTTACATAGGCAGACCGCGGTTCTGCTTCTGTACCCAAGGATCAGCGGGTGCTAATCAAGTCCGCAGTATAATAAAGCGAGAACGAGCCACCGCTGGCACATAATCGCGCCCACTACACAGGAGATCACAGTGACCCCTGTGGTGGGATGACTATTGCACAACATAACTATACCAGAACTTGCAGTAGAATTGCAGAATGTTTGCAAAGAAAGTTGATCTGGAGTCATGCAATGCGGACTTGTTGCAGTTTTGCAACAAACTTGTGAAGCCTGGCAAGTCTAGCAATAGCTTAGCAAGTCATACAAATTATGGGATATTTTTATTTTATTTATTTATAAATTTTTTTACTAATGTAGCGCCCTTCTAGGTAGGTGCTAGAGTGAGTGTATATAGTTTTTGGTTTCTGTGCCTAACAGGGAGACAGCTAGGCAAATTTATATGCTGTCTGCTTAACAGAGAGCTGTGATTGTTTAGCAGAGGCAGCTGTGTGCTCTTGTGCTGCTCATGCTGTCTTGATGTTTCACACTGATCCATTAGCAATGGAGTATACTGGATAGTGGGTAGAAACCTGGCAGATGAGAGCATGGAATGTATATGCAGCCAAGTCCAATGTTTATACAGCCAAGTCCAATTAGAAGGGAATGTGCCCTAAGGCATGCTGGGTGACTGCATTTATATCTGAAGAGCACATGTGCTCAGGACCAGTCCTCCTCTACAGAGAGAGGTCCAGGAGGGGAGGAAGCTGCAGCCTCTCCTCAGGCGCAGGCCGACATGCGACCTCAGGTGGGTGACCTGAGGGCCTGAAATACTTAGGCTGAAACCCATGGTTCTCTTGCAAGCTGACTGGGGAGTCAGGGAGGATGTCCACAGATCCTGTCTGCTATCACAGAGGAAGGTGACCTGCGGCCAGGGCATTGTGAGTACAGACCCCCTAAAGGGATCCTAGAGACTGTTGTTGCTAAAATCCCCCTCTTTGTACTAGAAGTCAGCATATTGGGTGTAAGCTAAAGGAGACACTGGCTAATGTCTTGAAGAAGCAAGGTCCGCTAAATTCCTTCTACTGACAGTCTGCTACACAGTTCTATTAAAAAAAGTTGTCCTTGCTTGTGAATAGTTAATTTGGAGTATACCACCAAATCCCTTCTCCTATCCAAGTTCTCCAAATAAAATACAACAACACATCCCCTAGACTGGTTATTGGAGACAACGAGCAGAAGAGTGTGTGCACCTTGCTGTGTGAAAATACTTTGTAACTGGATGAGGATTTATCAGCGGGAGACCCGGGTACAATTATTCAAGTGGCTCCACGGGGGTGGTGCTACACTAGTAATGCCATACTGACACCCAAGAGAGGCGAATCATATATATACTGTATATATATATGTGATCTGGTGCAGTGGTGCCACCCTATAGCAGTAAAACTGCTGTAGGATAGACCTTAAGCGGTCAAAGAACAGGTAGTGCTTGACTCAAGCAAGAAAGATGGTTTTACCATAATTCTGTTGCAATCATTTTACAGCAATTGTGTCTAATCTGCGGTTCTACACAAAATCATAAACTTACTTAAAATTGTTGCTTAGTTTGTTAAAGTTTTTGTAAAAATGTGTTTACACTTAGCAAAAAAAAAAAAACAAAATGCGGAAAAATTTGACAGTGTCTCTTTACTGGACTTTTTATAACTTTTATCTTCCCAAAGAGAAATATTTCACTCCTCACAATCACGCCTCGTTTTTGGCAGCAACTATTTTTATGGAGCACCTTGAGAGTTCATTGAGAATTGCTACTACATCCATCGAATCAGAGATTAATGCGTTAGTTTATCATAAACAGTGTCAAATATCGCACTCGTTTTATGTGGCCATTTTTTACTTTTCTAAAAATAAATATTACAAAAAATGAAAGTTTATTACTCTTATAGATACTTTTTATACAGTATATATCAGTGATTGTTAACTTGTGATATCCCCCACTTTTTCTGCTAATCAGCTAGTCTTATTGTTAGTGTATTTTATGTTTGGCCCAAGACAACTCTTCTTCTTCCAATGTGGTCATAAGGTTGGATACCCCTGTTTTAGAGGTAGCCCACATATTTAAAATAAATTAAACAAATAAGCCATCAAGAAAATGGTAGCTGAACTGGTGTTTGTTTTGACTCTAGAGTGGTAAGACAGGCACTGATCTAGGAGAGGGATTTAAGAGGGATTTAAGAACATGTGGTCTGGTATCTCAACTACATGCTCTTTGAATTTTTTTAGAGATAGGGATGTACCAGCGGTTGTACTGGTCTAGCCCACAGGAGCAAAGCCTTGTATTTCACAGGTAATAAATACAGTTCATGGGTCTTTATTGGGAGATCAGATGTAATCTTTAAGTTAACTAGGGATGTCTTGTTCGCCTGACGAAAAACATTAGTGATTGCCACTGCGTATTCAATAACACAACTTAGAAATGTAATAATATCAGAATCACATATTATGGGTACTCAAGACCTGGTGTAAAAGGTAAAGTTTAGACCTCTTTAGTCCCTGACTTTAGGAATGCACTAAAATTGGGGTATACACACAGGGGCTATAAGACGCAAACCCTCCTTATCATCCTCCTAGGGGCAAATGGCTGTTGGCGGCCAGCGTTGGGGCCTAGTCTTCTTTGGACACCTCTAAACAGAGTTCTGTAATCCCTCACATGAGAGCAGCAGGCCTAGAATGCATAGAATGTAGCTGCCACAGCAGTGCCTTGCTCAGTAGTATTACAGCAGGATAGTCTCTATCTGAATTAATGCTCAGATGCAGTCCATCCCCAGATTGGCAGTGGCAGCCCCAAGCAGTAGTGATTTAAAATAATTAAGGTGACATACAGTAGTCAGTCTCTGGTGCACACAGCTGCAATGGTCTTGAAGAAGCAAAACAGTCTGATATGCTCTATTACTGCCTATCCTGCTATGTACACAGCACAGCATAGAGGATCCTCTCTCCTCCAGCAGCCTGTGCCCTTTCTCCTCGAGCTCTCTGCAGCACACACTGTCCTCTTGTAGGAAGCTCAATGCCCTCTTTGCATACAATTAGAAACTATACACATAAATAGGGTTTTTAAAACATTAACAAATTGATAGAATAATAAACACAAATCCGAGAACTAGAAGAAAACCTATCCTTGAGGTTAACCCCCCCCCCCCCCCCCACCACCCACTTCAAGGGTCAAGGGCTAAATGCTGGTATAAAGTGTCAGAATAAATAACTTCTTCTATGCTTTAAAGTGGTAGTAACCTCACTGGGTTGATTTTTACCTATAGGTAAGCCTATAATGAGGCTTACCTACAGTAAATATCCCCTAAACATGCACTGATTAGGAGATATTTACTTTAGCAGCAGCCGGTGACATCACCTACGCATGCGCTCTGAAGGAACGGCATACCGTGCTGCTCTTCAGAGCTCTGTGTCATGGTCGTGACTCCCGTGCGCATGCACGGGAATGATGCCATCGTGGCTAAGCCATTTATATAGCTGAAGCCCGCAAACCCAGGAGGAAGACCGGGTGAAGATGGAAGCTCTGTGACCCGTGACAGTGTGCCGCTGGAGGGCTTTGTTTTTAGATAAGTCTGTCATAATGTGCTAGTATGCTGTGCATATTAGCACATTACCCCTTAAACCACCTAGGGGCCCATTTGTTTTTTCTTTTTTTGGTGCCGTTTACTACTGCTTTAACTTGGTCACTTCAACATTATGAATGGTCCTGGTGGCAGGGCCTAGGAGGCATATCAGTCTGACGCCCCCATAAAACGACCGTACTGCTGCCAGTATGATAATACTGACTGGCGGCCAATGACTGGCTTGACATTTGGACAGAACGGTGGCCGCACTTAATACAACTGGTGGCCACCAATACTAGTGAGTGTGGCACTGGCAGCAAGTCTTAGCAGCCTAATGCTCCACCTATCCTCCTTTGCAGCATACCGTGCTTTTGTAGTCTTCTGGAAGAGAAGTAAAGTTGGAACATATACTTTTTTTGCTCATGTTTTTTGAAATCTGCTCATTTCTCTTAGGTTTTTCTCTATAGAAACATCTTAATGCCAGTTAATCCTGTTTGCAAAATGTATTGTAATTAAACATACACAGGTAAGATCTTTCAGCCTGTGTTTTGACATATTTTGGGGTCATTTTTGGCCTGATAGAGTCCTAATGCTTTGACTAATAAACTAGTTTGTGAATGTCACATGACCACCTTCAAATGGGACTGTAGTTGGGCAGGTCCCCATCCCCAGTGTTCCTCCTGAGATAAGTGGCACTGACAGCCAAGAGCAGTACCTATGCTGTCAGATCAACATTGTATGTCCAATAATCCACAAATATGGATTTAGTCCAACCCAAGCTGGCCCAATGTGATGTCACTTAGGGGTATTTTAGCACGTGAATATGAGCATTTGCCACATTGGAAGTGCATCTGTTATCACTTAGGCATTTGTTCTGACATCAGTTTGAGATGTTTCAGTGCTCATTCAGAATTCATTGCACTTGACCTCCTTCTGACCTGCATTTGCATGTGCTTAATGCAGATTTTGCATTCCAATAGACTTTCATAAGTATGGAAAACCTACTTGAAGCAAGCAAACAGAGCTTAGGGTCCATTCACACCAGCCGCTGCGTTGGTGAAGCCTAAAGAGGAAGGGGTGTGGTTTGCAGATGACAAGGGGGTCGTAAACAGGAAGGGGTGTGACCTTGGCAGGAAGGGGTGGGTTATATTTAAATTGGGGGTGCACGAGTTTACTCAGGCCTAGGGCAGCACAAACCCAAATATACCACTGCCCCCTAGACATAACATTCATTTAAGCCTTGTACTGTGGAGGGTCCCCACTGCAATGGAGAGCTTTTTCAAATTCTTGTGATTGGGCTTTAAAGGATAAGTTCACTTTTAGGGAAAATCACGAATGCACATATTTTTTGCATGTAAAAACATGTCCTTCAGCAGCCTGCAAAGCAATGCACCCGTGGTCAGTGAATAATGGGGGCAATGTCAGGCTCCTGCAGACACATCCTCTAGCTTTCTGCCCACGCCTCTGTACAGGCATTTTGATTGAAAGCTTGAGGAAGTGTCAATGTACTATGAGGGCGTCCATTGAGGACTACAAGCCATCTGCCGCAGTGACAAACAAGACCTGTAGTTTCTTTATTCACAGATTACTGATATGCTTTAGGGCCCGTTCACATCTGTGCAAAACACAATATGTGCATTTCTAGCACTTTTTTAATGCTTCACGTGTAGCCCTCTCTAGCGTGCTACTTGTGGTAGTGTAGGTAAAATATTGTTTGGCTCAGGGCTAAGCCTTAGCCATGGAACTTGGATCAGGGTTCAATAGAGTTCAGGGCAGGATGACTCATTCAGGCAGCTCTTTGATGCCTCCCCCTGGTTCTAGAATGTTGGAGAATTTTCTTGAAATTAGTGGGTGGAAGCTAGGAGGGCTGTCCTGCATATTTAGGGGCCCTTAGCCAATCCCCAGGAGTTGGACCTGGCAGGGGACTAGGAGAGCCCTTAATTAGAGATGAGCCATGCCAACAGAGGAGTCAGGTGGACGATGAAGAAGCAATGCTGAGAGAGACTGTCGGTGGCCTTCGAGGGACCCCTGCCTGGGAAGGGGCTCTACCTCAGGCCGGGGCTCAGGTGGCTGGCGCGGAATGATCTTACCACAGAAAAAGTTGGAGGAGGCTTTCCTGAAAGTTCAGCGGGAGCAAGGAAGGACACAGTGAGTAGATCAGCAAGATGCAGGGACACACAAAGGGGAGAAACTGCCACTTGAAGTCTCTTTTGAAGCCGGCAGTGCATTAGGTCTTTATCAAACCTTGCCCTGGGAAATCTCCAGTGTGTCAGACACGTAGCCTTGGAAGAAGAAGCAGCCAGGTGGGATAGCATTTCCTCCAAGAAGTGAAGCTGGGACCAGTGTCTACGGGGAAGTTGGAGGTGTTCCAGGAGGCAGTTCACTCCACATGCGCTACTTTTCTAAGGGACTGAGAGTTCCTAGCCTGTAAGGGGCTTTTGCTAATCTAACAAGAGACTCTTAGTTTTGAAAGAATAAATCAATTGGGGTTCTGAAGAGTAAGTCAAGAGGAGCTTTACAGAGTATCAAGTTAGGCTGCGCAGGAGGATCAAGTGGAGCTGTAAATAGGGAGGAAGTTGTCTCTGGTTTGTTTTTGTTACTGTTAAGTTGAGCATTCTATAATCCCTATCCATCCATGTTATTATCCCATCAATAAAACAACAAAAACAAAGCTCGAGAACAGTTTTCTGAGTCTGGATGTGAGTTGAAAATGCTATGCGACTGGCTGTGCAGCAGTCGGTAACCTTGACATTTGCAAATCTTACAGGGGTACTGCTATTTACGTTAAAATTGAACACAAAGTGTAAATGTATGTAGTGTTCGGATTACTTATGCATATTTCTGAATGTATTGTCATTGAGTGTCGGTTCCCACTGGTGCAATGCCAGACATTTCATGTGATTTGCATTGCATTGCAGATCACATGCGATGTCTGTGCAATGCAATTTCAGCCATACAAAATGTATGGCTGAAATCGCATTCGCACCAAAATGGTGCAGGACACTTTTTTGGTTTCCACTGGAATCGGATCGCATGGGTGTTGATCACACTGTGATCTGCAAACCAACCTGGGGGTGTCATTAACTGTACATTAACACCCCCCAGCGATTCGCAGATCTCAGTGTGAACCATTGTGCGATTCTGGTGCGATGCGGGAACCGGCACTGATGCGCAGGGATTCCCGCATCGCACCAGAGTGAACCTGGATGTTTTTTACAAATAGGGCACTGAAAAATGCAGCAAGCGGTACTTTACAAAGGCACAGCACAGCGTAAAAAAATAAATAAATAAATATATTAAAAAATCAGCACAGATGTGAACAGTTGGGTAAAAATTTGACTTTCTTGATGTGCTTTTAACGAGTTCTGGACCTGAAGGATTTGCCCCCTTAATGACCAGGCCATTTTTTTCGATTTGGCACTGAGTTACTTTAACGGACAATTGCACGGTCGTGCGACGCTATACCCAAATAAAATTGATTTCCTTTTTTCCCACAAATAGAGCTTTATTTTTGTGGTATTTGATCACCTCTGCATTTTATTTTTTGTGCTATACACAAAAAAGAGCCACAATTCTGAAAAAAAACTCAATATTTTTCACTTTCTGCTATATAACATTCCCCCAAAAAAAAAAAATCAAAATTCTTTAACATTTTAGGCAAATTTTTGGTAAAAAAAATCGCAGTAAGCATATTTTGATTGGTTTGCACAAAAGTTATCGCGTCTACAAACTACGGGAAAGATTTATGTAATTTTTATTGGTTTTTTTTTTGCATTTCGGTGCATTTAGTGCGTTTTACCGTGTTCCAGAACAGTCCAGTGCAGTAAAAATGCAGCATGTTCTACTTTTTTTTTCTGGAACTGGAATGCACTGGAACTGATTTCACTGGTGTGAACTATGCCATTGAAAACCATATAAACTACTATCCATGCATTTTTGATGCAGAAAAAAAAAAAAAAACTCACTGGACTGCATGTGGTGTGAACTGGCCCTTAGAAAGGTGTGTTTTTTCAGGTGTGTTTCAGCAAAAGTGCACAGGCCTGAAAAGGGTCTTAAGCTGATCTTTTCTGTCCCTTTCTAAAAAAAAAAAAAATCATCAAAAATGCTTAAAATTCTTTTAATAAGTGGCAATGGAAATATTTCGTTAAAATATTGCATATTTACTGACCACAAGATGGCAGTATAGGCCATAAAAAGGTCACAGTCACAGGAAAGAACTGATCTGTTACAACATAATTTGATTAGCCAACAGACTTTATCTGGTCTATTCCTGTTTTTACAGGAATTTAGAATCTCAACACTGTGGCTCCAAAAAACTTTTACATACTTGACTTTGCAATAGCAAGCTATACTGGTATTGAGGAATAGATGGTTAGCCAATATATTATACGCAAATACAACAGTAAAAACACAAGCAAACTAAATCATTTTTATTCCCATATCAAATGTTTAATCCTATGGGTTTAACTGCAACCAAATCACTAAAAAGTAATTCTTGAATCAGTGAACTTTTTGGATGTTTGCTCTTCCAATTATTTTTCTTAAAAATGTATATATTAACCACTAGAGGGGGCAAAAACATTGATGCAATCGCTTCGCCTGTTTTCTTGGCAACTAGAAGTATAGGACATCTACCTAACAGGAAGGTTTTTTTTTGTTTTTTTTACCACCTCAATACTGGGCACTTTCACCCCCTTTCTTCCCAGACTAATTTTCAGCTTTCTTTGCTCTCGCACTTTGAATCACAATTACTCAGTCATGCTGCACTGTACCCAAATTCAATTTTAATCATTTTGTTCACAAAAATAGAGCATTCTTTTGGTGGTACCACTAGGTTTTTTTTATTTTTTGAGATACAAGCTAAAAAAAAAATTTGAGAAAAAAAAAAACTATTTTCTACTTTCTGTTTTAACCACTTTACGACTGCTCACATTGCTGCTACTGCGGCAATGTGGCTCGTTATCGTCCAGCGACGTGCGCGCGCCCCGCTGGAGGCTCGCTCCCGCTGTATTCAGTTACAGCGGGAGTCGGGCCGATCGTCGGGGATCGAGTGTGGAGGTCCGCCCGCTTGTGTAAACAAAGCGGGCGGATCTCCTAAATGACAGGCAGGGTCAGATTGCAGGGTTCAGCATAGCTGAACCTGCGATCTGCCCCTGTGTCACATAGTCCCCTCCCCCCACACACGTCAGTAAGCACCAGGCATACATTAACCCCTTGATCACCAATAAAAATTAACCCCTTTCCTGCCAGTGTAATTTTTACAGTAACAGTGCATATTTATAGCACTGATTACTGTAGTAATGTCACTGGTACCCCCAAAAGTGTCAAAAATGTCAGTCAAGGGTCCGAATTGTCCGCCGCAATGTCGCAGTCCCGCAAAAAAAATTGCAGATCGCCGCCATTACTAGTTAAAAAAAGAAACAATAAAAATGACATAAATTTCCCGTAGTTAGTAGCTGCGATAACTTTTGCGCAAACCAATCAAAATAAGCTTATTGCAATTTTTTTTACCAAAAATATGTAGCAGAAAACAAATTGGCAAAAAAAGTTAAAAAAATTTGATTTTTACATTTTTTTGGGGGGGGGAATTTCATATAAAAAAATGTGAAAAATGTTGTTATTTTTTCAAAATTGTCGCTCTTTTTTTTTGTATATAGCGCAAAAAGTAAAAATCGCACAGGTGATCAACTACCACCAAAAGAAAGCTCTATTTGTGTGGAAAAAAAGGACATGAATAAATTTGGGTACAGCATTGCATGACTGCGCAATTGTCCGTTAAAATAACGCAGTACCGAATCGCAAAATATGGCCTGGTCAGGAAGCGGTCTTAAAGCAGTTAAAAATACACTCATTGAGAATTTTTTTGTCAAAGACATGTAGCTAAATACATTTTGGCCTAAATATATGACAAAAATTGAATATATTGGATATTTTTTAACTGTCAAAGTAGAAAAATATTGTTATTTTTTCAAAATCGTCGCATTTTTTTTATTAATATCGCAAAAAATGAAAAGCGCAGAGGTGATCAAATACCACTAAAAGAAAGCTCTGTTTGTGGGGAAAAAAAGGACGCGCAATTGTCAGTCAAATTCGCACAGTGCCGAATCGCAAAAAGTGGCCTGGACGTAAGACAGCAAAATCCTCCGGTGGTAAAGTGGTTAAAAGAAATCCAATAAAATCAAATTTCGTCATAAATTTAGGCCAGAATGTATTCTTCTACATGCCTTTGGTAAAAAGACCCGATACACTGATAAGTGTATGATAATAGGTTTATGTGAAAGTTATTGAGCCTACAAGCTAGGCTACGTATCATTAACCACTTTACCACTAGAGCATTTTGCTGTCTTACGTCTGGGCCACTTTTTGCGATTCGGCGCTGTGTGACTTTAACTGACAATTGCGCAGTCATGCGACGCTGTACCCAAACGAAATTTACGTCCTTTTTTTCCCACAAACAGAGCTTTCTTTTGGTGGTATTTGATCACCTGTGCGATTTTTACTTTTTGCGCTATAAACAAAAAAAGAGCGTTTATTTTGAAAAAATAACAATATTTTAAACATTTTTTTATATGAAATTCCCCCCAAAAAATATGTAAAAACCAATTTTTTATTAAATTTTTGGCCAATTTGTTTTCTGCTACCCATGTTTGGTAAAAAAAATCGCAATAAGCGTATTTTGATTGGTTTGCGCAAAAGTTATTGCGTTTACTAACAAAGGGAAAGATTTATGTCATTTTTGATGTTTTTTTTTAACGAGTAATGGCGGCGATCTGCGATTTTTTTTTTGCGGTACTGCGACATTGCGGCGGACAGATCGGACCCTTGACTGACATTTTTGACACTTTTGGGGGTACCAGTGACATTACTGCAGTAATCAGTGCTATAAATATGCACTGTTACTGTAAAAATGACACTGGCAGGGAAGGGGTTAATTTTATTGGAGAGGGAGGGGTTAATGTATGCCTGGTGCTTACTAACATGTGGGGGGGGAGGTGACTGTGTGAGACAGGGACAGATCGGATGTCCAGCTATGCTGAACACTCTGATCTGTCACTCCCTGTCACTTAGGAGATCCACCCGCTCTGTTTACACAGGCGGGCGGATCTCCAAACTGGATTCCCCGACGATCGGGGCAGAGCAGCGGCGATTGCCGCTGCTCCTCCCCTGGCCCCACTCCCGCTGTGAATGAAAACAGTGGGAGCGCGCCTCCGGCGGCGCCTGGAGCGCGCCTACAGGGGAGGAGTCTGGCGACGTAGGTCTACGTCGTCAGACCTACAAGAGCCACTTTGCCGCAGTAGTACTACGGTACTCAGCGGTAAAGTGGTTAAAAATTGATTAAACCTTGTGTATTGACAACCTATCTCATTTCTTGAGACCCCAAAATGTCAGGACAGTACAAATACCCCCAAATAACCCCTTTTTGTAAAGAGGACAGTTCAAGGAATTTATTAAAAGGCATAGTGAGTTTTTTTGAAGTTGCAATTTTTTGCCCACAATAGTTTGGTTAATGAAGAACTTTTTTTACCACAAAATTGTCATAGTAACATGTTATTCCTTACACATGGCATAGATAAACTTGCAATTACACCCCAAAACATATTCTGCTACTCCTTCTGAGTATGGTGATACCCCATGTGTGAGCTTTTCCACAGCTTGGCCACATACAGAGGCCCAACGTCCAAGTAGCACCATCAGGCGTTCTGAAGGCATAAATTACACACTTCATTTCCTGAGTACCTATCACATTTCTGAAGGTCCTGGAGCACCAGGACAATAAAATTACCCACAAAATGACCCCATTTTGGAAAGAAAGCATCCCGATGTATATTCTATGAGGCATAATGAGTCTTTTGAACATGTCATTTTTTTCCAAAAGTTTTTGGAAAATGTGGAAAGAAAATTAAACTGTATTTTGTTTACACAAAATTGTCAATTTATAAGATATTTCTAACATATAGCGTGTGCATAGCAATAATTATACCCCAAAATACATTCTGCTACTCCTCCTGAGTATGGCGATACCCCATGTGTAAGACTTTTCCACAGTCTGGCCACATACAGAGCCCCAACATCCAAGTAGCACCATCAGGCGTTCTAGGAGCATATATTACACACCTATCACATTTTTGAAGGCCCTGGATAATCTTTTAGCCATGTGGACAGATGTGCACAGATGATTCCTGGGACAGATGTTGATCACTGGGATGTGGCAGATGTTCACTGGGACAGGTGTGGCAGATGTTCACTGGGACAGATGTGGCAGATCACGGACAGATGTGGAAGATTACAGACAAATGTGGCAAATGATTACAGACAGATGTGGCAGATGATTACAGATATGGCAGATGATTACTGACAGATGTGGCAGATGTTCACTGGGACAGATGTGGCAGATCACGGACAGATGTGGAAGATTACAGACAAATGTGGCAAATGATTACAGACAGATGTGGCAGATGATTACAGATATGGCAGATGATTACTGACAGATGTGGCAGATGTGCACCAGATGATTACAGACAGATGTGGCAGATGATCACTGACAGATGTGGCAGATGATCACGGACAGATGTGGCAGATTATCACAAACAGATGTGGCAGATGATGACAGATAGATGTGGCAGATTATCACGGACATATGTGGCATATGATCACGAACAGATGAGGCAGATGACCACAGACAGATGTGGCAGATGATCACGGAGAGATGTGGCAGAAGATCATGGACAGATGTGGCAGATGATCACAGACAGACGTGGCAGATGATGTGCATCAGATGATTACAGACAGATCTTCCAGATGATCATGGACAGATGTGGCAGATGATCACAGACAGATGTGGTAGATGATCACAGAATGGCATGGCAGATGATGTGTGCCAGATGATCACAGACAGATGTGGCAGATGATCATGGACAGATGTGGCAGATGATCGCGGACAGATGTGGCAGACTATCATGGACATATGTGGCGGATGATCATGACAGATGTGGCAGATGATCACGGAGGGATGTGGCAGATGATCATGGACAGATGTGGCAGATGATCATTGACAGATGTGGCAGATGACCACAGACAGATGTGGCAGATGTTCACTGGGACAAATTAATTTACCGGGACAGACATGTGACAAATGTTTTTTATGGTGTTGGGGACACTGTTTTGGGGACACTGGCTAGGTGATCAGTGAGTAAAAAGCAGTAAAAGTGCTGTAAACTCACTGATCCCGGGCTGGCAGCAAAGATCCGCTCTCCTTCTTCTCACTGACAGGCTCTGCGTGAGGAGAAGCAGAGCTGATCACCATTACAACGGCTGTGTTGACATTACATGATGGCTGTGATTGGAAACAGCCGTCATGTGATCAGGAGGGCCAATCACAGAGCCCTCCTGCCAAGTGGTGTTGCGCTGTGTCGGGGGGACACAGGCACACCGGGATCGCGCAGCTGCGAGGACATGTGGTCGTGCGATTGCCCTCCTTCTGAAGGAAGTTCAGGAACATCCACTCAGAAGGAGGAAGCTCCCACCCGGTCGTTTATATGCAGTGGCCGGGTGGGATGTGGTTAAGGCTGAACTCTGGGGGCTCAATTCACTAAGAGGTAAATACTGCATGAGTATTTGCATTAAAATAACTCATGCACTATTTAATTCAGGAACATGCAATTTATTTTAAAAAAAGCACAATGATACCGCATGAGTTTGTTTTGTTTATTTTTTAGTATTTAACGTGTGTTTTTTTATTTTAATGCAGACTGGACCTCCATCTGCAGCTGGAGGTGAAACATTTAGCAGTGGTGTTCCCACCACTGTTAAGCCTAGGTTCACGCTGGCGGGTGGAAAACACTGCATGTGACTCGCACAGGAATCACACTGCATCCTGTATTTGTTTGGTTCAAATCATATCCCTGCCAAAATGGTGCAAGACCATTTTTTCCTCCACACCTGAATCGCATAGCATGGGTGTTCACACCCATGCGATGTGATTCTGGCAGTCACATTGCATTTTGTGATCTGTTTCAGGGTGTCCTTATTCTAACATTGACACACACAGCAGATCGAATGAACGCCTTGCGATTGCCAAGGAGTGCGAGATGCGAAGGGTACATATCTTGCAGGGAAGGGTAACGAATCTTGTGCATCAATGTGAACCAGGCCTAAATGTGACAGTTCAGCTTAGAGCTTCTGGGTGTTAAGGAGCCGCCGGAGTCCTAACAACCATGATTCATCCCTGCTGTCGGCAATCCCTGATAGCAGAATGTAAACAAAAGAGCAACCAGTAAATCTAAACTGAGCTCGGTCCCCCCCTCCCCCCCAAAATCCTTACCAGGCTTCTTGGGTCTGGTATTGTTTTTTGGGGGACCTCCTGCTTTTTTTTGCCATGAGTTCCCCCCCAAAAATTCATACCAGACTTGATGGGCCTGATATGGATTGAGAGGGGTTGCGTGGGGATTTTTTTAACATTTTTGTCTTTTGTTTACATTAGTCACTGGTTGTTAGGACATGGCGGTTGTCGGCACCTTCTGGTTGATAAGGATGCCGGCAGATGCTGGTTACCGAACAACCAGCTAATGATTGTATACATTTGTTAAATAGCGGGTGACTAGTCTATGACTTATTTAACAAACATATTTGTTTATTTATTTTATTTTTTTAGTGAATTGATTTTTTGACAAGTTCATATGATATTTACCAAGCATTCCTTAAAGCGGAGTTTTACCTTTCCTTTGGGAGGCTAAAGGTCCACTTTAGGTTTGTGATAAGTACTGCATAGACCTGTAGTAAATTGACATTTTTATTGTTGCATGCAATATCCTTTAGAGAATTGAGACCTGGGAGAGGTAAATATAGACCAAATACAAGTCATGTTTATTCTTACTTGAATCGTTGTGGTATTTATGCATTTATTCCAGATCTGTGCAGTATCCAGTGTGAAATCTCGTCTCTGTGCCGGAACTTCCTTTATTAAGACCAGTCAGTGCTGCTCTCTCCTTGTGCAGGGTGACTGGTCTTGTCTCCATTCCTCCTGTAGTTTTCTGCAGAAAGCCTGTACTGTGTGGAACTTGCAGGGTACCTCCTGCAACTCTACTCATGGCATATGCTATGTACAGCACAGTGATGATGTCACTGCTACTTTTACAAGGTAACATTTGGGTTTGCAAAGACATTTGGGTGCACAAAAAGTGGATGTATATATACAGTCATGGCCTAAAATATTGGCAACCCTGCATTTCTGTAATGCACCACTTTACCCAGAAAATTATTGCAATTACAAATGTTTAGGCATTCTCATGTTTATTTCTTTCGTTTGTATTGGTATGACAAAAAAATGGAGAAAGAAAAGGCTAAATCTGACACATTCCACGCAAAACTCAAAAAGTGGACTGGACAAAATAATTGGCAACTTCTCAAAATTGTTAAAAATAATTGCATTCCAAGTGTGTGATGCTCCTGTAATTTGTAATTAAACATACCTGTATCAATTAACAGGTGCTGACAATATAGAAATCACATCGGCAACCAACTATGATGAAAAATTGACTTAACCTTTCTGTTGTGTGTCTCTGTGTGCCACACAGAGCATGGAAAAGAGAAAGAGCGGGAGGATTTGAGAACAAAAATTGTGGAAAAGCATGGATAATCTCAAGGTTACAAGTCCATTTCCAGAGATCTTAATGTTCCTGTGTCCACTGTGTGCAATATTGACAAGAAGTTTACAGTCCATGGCACCGTAGCTAATCTCCCTGGAGGTGGACGAAGGAGAAAAATTGATCAAAGATGGCGATGAAGGATTGCTTGAATGGTGGATAAAGAACCTTGATCAACTTCCAGACAAATTCAAGCTGACCTTTGGGCACTATACATCGCCATCTGAATAAAAAGGAATGCTATGGTAGGAGACCCAGGAGAACCTCACTTCTGACACAGTAATATAAAAAAGCCAGATTGGAGTTTGCCAAAATGCTTTTGGGAGAATGTGCTGTGGACAGGCAAAACAAGGTTACAGCTTTTTGGTAAAGCCCATCATTCTATTGTTTTCAGAAATAGAAATGAGACCTTTAACCACTTGCCGACCGCTCTACTGCGGCAAAGTGGTTAGTTCCCGTCCAGCGACGTAGACCTACGTCGCTGGACTCCTCCCCTTGTGAGCGGCGCACGCGCGCCGCCGGAGGCTCGCTCCCACTGTATTAAGTCACATCGGGAGTCGGGCCAGGGGAGGAGCGGCGGTGATCACTGCCGCTCTTCCCTGATCGTCGGGGAATCGAGTTTGGAGATCCGCCCGCTTGTGTAAACAAAGCGGGCGGATCTCCTAAGTGACAGACAGGGACAGATTGCAGGGTTCACCATAGCTAAACCTGCGATCTGTCCCTGTGTCACTCAGTCACCTCCCCCCACACACGTTAGTAAGCACCAGGCATACATTAACCCCTCCCTCTCCAATAAAATTAACCCCTTCCCTGCCAGTGTCATTTTTACAGTAACAGTGCATATTTATAGCACTGATTACTGTAGTAATGTCACTGGTACCCCCAAAAGTGTCAAAAATGTCAGTCAAGGGTCCGATCTGTCCGCCGCAATGTCGCAGTCCCGCAAAAAAAATTGTAGATCACAGCCATTACTCGTTAAAAAAAAAACACCAAAAATGACAGAAATCTTTCCCTTAGTTAGTAAACGCAATAACTTTTGCGCAAACCAATCAAAATACGCTTATTGTGATTTCTTTTACCAAACATAGGTAGCAGAAAACAAATTGGCCAAAAATTTTAAAAAATTTAGATTTTTACATTCTTTTGGGGGGGAATTTCATATAAAAAAATGTGAAAAATGTACGCTCTTTTTTTGTTTATAGCGCAAAAAGTAAAAATCGCACAGGTGATCAAATGCCACCAAAAGAAAGCTCTGTTTGTGGAAAAAAAAGGACGTAAATTTCGTTTGGGTACGGCGTCGCACGACCGAGCAATTGTCAGTTAAAGTCGCACAGTGCAGAATCACAAAAAGTGGCCTGGACGTAAGACAGCAAAATCCTCTGGTGGTAAAGTGGTTAAAGAAATAAATACAGTCCCTACAGTCAAACATGGTGGAGGTTCACTGATGTTTTAGGGTTACCTTGCTGCTTCAGGCACTGGATGTCTTGACCATGTGCATGGCATTATGAAATCTGAAGACTACCAAAGAATTCTGGATTGCAATAGGGCCCAGTGTCAGAAAGCTGGGTCTCTGTCAGAGGTCATGGGTCTTACAGTGGAACAATGACCCAAAGCACACATCATAAAGCACTCAGAGATGGTTTAAGACAAAGCGATGGAGAGTACTGAACTGCCGAGCAATGAGTCTAGATCTAAATCCCATAGAGTACCTGTGGAAAGGTCTCAATACAGCAGTTGGGCAAAGGAACCCTTTCAATCTGAGACGTAGAGCAGTTGGCGAAAGAGTGGTCCAAAATTCCAGTAGAGAGGTGTAAGAAACTCATTAATGGTTACAAGAAGCAATTGATTTCAGTTATTTTTTTCCAAGGGGTGTGCAAGCAAATATTAAATTGAGGGTGACAATAATTTTGTCCAGTCTATTTTTGGAGTTCTGCATGGAATGTGCCACATTTTGGCTTTTTGTTTCTCCACTTTTTTTTCATATCATACCAATACAAACAAAAGAAATTAACATTAAAATGCCCAAACATTTATAGTTGCAACAATTTGCTGGGCAAAGTGGTGCATTATCTGACAGAAATTCAGGGTCGCCAATATTTTTGGCCATGACCGTACATCCTCAATGACAATTGACCACATGCCGACCAGCCACCGCAGTTATATGGCGGCTGGTTGCCAGGTTCCCACGAATTGCCGTACCTGTACGGTGGCTCAAGAGAGCAATCCTGAGGGCGCGCGCCCACTCACCAGTAGGAAAGCCGATTCACGGGGCCGACACCCGCAATTGCCGCCAGGCACCCGCGTTCGCTCCCCGTGAAAAGCGATCAAACACAGCAGACCGTTGTTCTCTCAGCTATCAACACAGATCTCCTGTGATCCTCCAATTTAGGAACACAGGTCTCTGTGTTGATTTCACAATCCCATCCCCCACACAGTTAGAAAACACCCCCTAGGCTCACATTTAACCCTTTGGGCGCCCCTGGGTTAACCCCTTCCCTGCCAGTTTCATTATTACAGTAACAGTGCATATTTTTAGCACTGATTACTGTAGTAATGTCACTGGTCCCCCCAAAACTGTCAAAAATGTCATTTAGGGGTCGGATCTGTCCACCGCAATTTCACAGTCCCGCTAAAAATCAATGATTGCCGCCATTACTAGTATGAATAAATAAATAAATAAAAATAACATAAATCTTTCCCCTAGTTTGTAGATGCGATAACTTTTGCGCAAACCAATCAAAATACGCTTATTGGGATTTTTTTACTAAAAATATGTAGCAGAATACAAATTGGCCTAAATTATGAAAAAATTTGATTTTTACATTTTTTTTTTATTGGGAATGTTATATAGCAGAAAGTTAAAAGTATATATATATATATTTTTTTTTTTCACAAAAAAGTGCTTTATTGAGGTAATAAAGAATGAACAATAAAACATAAAAGTTCAGTAAAGACTGTAACATATCAAAAAATATATAAAAAAATATTGTCTCACACTTCTACAGCAAAGAGAATAAGAAAAGATAAAAAAATACAGTGTATTCCGCAATTATGGGTCTTATGTTGCAGGTAACTTGCCAAAGTGGCCTAACAAATTGCAGTCGGCAAATATGTAGATCTGGTCAATCTTAGAGAGAAGTGTGAATACGTAACATTATTAAGTAATTATCCTTAATCGTAAATGCAACAGTTGTAGATCTATGAGTGGTCACCTTAGGATAGGAGTAGAAAGGTGACAATTTGAAAGGAAAAAGAAAGAGAAAAAGAGAAGTGAAGAGAAGAAAGTTGGGGGGGGGGGGGGGGAGAGAAGGAGAGAGGGGGGGAGGGATGGCATGGGGATATGGGGGATGGTAAAAAGGGTTGCTATCTCCAGAATGGTGCTGCAGGCACCCTTGGTGTGTGCAGTGTCAGGGGTTAGCTCTTTATGTGGTTGATTTCAAAGTATCATATTCCTGAGAAACAGAAAAGAGTGTCCAGTTAGCCCAAAGTTTACGGAATGACTCGTGGAGTTCCATTTTCAGAGCTATGGATTTTTCCATCTCGTAAATTTTCCCTATCCAGTCCCGAATTTGGGGGGTTTCAAGGGAGTTCCATTTCAATGGGATTAAACTCTTGGCCATGTTTAATAGGTGTCGGGCGAGGGACTGCTTATAGGCTTTGTAAGTCATTTGGTTTATGTGCAGTAAGAAGGTTGGGGCGTCAAATGGCAGACCCGTCCCAGTAATGTGTTCCGTCCAGTGTGCAACTGCTCTCCAGAACGGGATCAGTTTGGGGCAAGACCACCAGATGTGGAGGAATGTGCCCTGTGCTTTCCCACATCTCCAGCAAGAATCTGTGAGTCCAGGGTACCAATGTTTCAATTTGACTGGGGTTCTGTACCACCTTGTACGAATTTTATATGCAGCCTCCTGTTCTTTAGTGCTAAGGGAGCATTTGTGTGAAAAGATGCACGACTTCCTCCATTGAGCAGCCGAAAATTGTAGACCTAGGTCTTTCTCCCATATTGATTGATAGGGATCTGTTTGGGATTGGGAGGGCGTGCATAGCCATTTGTACGCCAATGAGGTCACTTTCCTCATCGGGGTCCCGCGATAGGCAGCATTTCTCAAAGTCTGAGAGGTCCCTAGTAAATTGGGATTTATGCTTGTTATTTTGGAGGAAGTCATGCATCTGCATGTGGTTCCAAGAATTTAGTGGTTTTTCGGTGGAGCATATATTTCTCAATTCCTCGTATCCAAGGAGTTTACGGTTACGAAAGCAATGGAGTGCAAGTAGTGGTCTATTCTTGTATTTATTAGCCGATGTGAGGAAGGTTTTGTTGGCCATCCCTGGTGGGAAGGCAGGATTGTTATAGAGAGACGTAAGTGGACTCGGAGAGGAGGAGAGTTCAGACCGAGCTAAGGTTTTATGGAGTATGTTCAGAGTCGTGCCAATCAGGGGGTGAGACCTGATCTCTGGGGGGATCATAGAGTGATCAGACCAAGGTAGAAAATGTGTATCGCATTTAGACCAGTTCCTTTCTATATCTACCCAAGCTTTGGATGAGCCATGGCAGTGCCAATTATATATATATATATATATATATATATATATATATATATGTAAAAGGGTGTATACTATAAGTGTTAGAGCATATAGCCCCCACTATACCGACACACTAGCAGCGCTGAAAAAGTCCACAACATATGTGAACTAAAGTTGATAAATAAATAAGTACAGGAGAAACCGAAAGTTCATGCATAAAGTCCCTGTGTTAGGGCGTGGTCACGCGGTCACGTAGGAAGCTGATGTCAGACGCCAGACCCGGAGGCTCGAGACTGGGCGCCGAGCAGCGGGCCATCACGACGGGATACGGCTGCAGGACGCAGGTTTTCCTTCTATTGTTTTACGCTGATATGTACATGGTTTTGTAAGTGCAATGTGTGAGGGATTTTCATGTGTGGGGAAATAAAGTTAGTTATGCAGGATTACGCTATGTGACCTCATTACTTTACATGCATTACGGATGCTATGCTGAGGAGACCATCGGTTGGCAGTTACCTACCTTGTCCTCACCCTGGTGAATCATCCTGCTTTTGGAGGTGGTCGGGAGGTCCAATGTACCATTTGATTTGGCGCATTTACAGTTTGTATCTGGTGAGTTCCCAATCTTAAGGGTGCACACGGTGGTGAGGTGGAGGTCTCCTGTATACTCGGTTGGTGATGAGTTTTTTGAGGATTCACAGTCTTCTGACCCGCATCCTTTGGATAACACTGGGACTTTATGCATGAACTTTCGGTTTCTCCTGCACTTATTTATTTATCAACTTTAGTTCACACATGTTGTGGACTTTTTCAGTGCTGCTAGTGTGTCGGTATAGTGGGGGCTATATGCTCTAACACTTAAAGTATACACCCTTTTACATATTGTTATATTTTATAGCAGCAGCTTATTGTTTAGGTTAGTTTTTAGGTTGAGCGCCGGGTGAGCAAGGTTATATACAGTCCAGGGCTTCCCTTTCTCTTGCTCCCTTTTGTTGATATATATATATATATATATATATATATATATATATTTTAGAATTGTCGCTCTATTTTTGTTTATAGCAAAAAAAATAAAAATCGCACAGGAGATCAAATACCACCAAAAGAAAGCTCTATTTGTGGGAAATAAGGACATTAATTTTATTTGGTACAGCATTGCAAGACTGCGCAATTGTCCGTTAAAGTAACGCAGTTCTTTATTCTTCCGGTCCAGAAGGGGTTAAGGACTATAGTTAAATACATTTTTTTGTGCCCAGAGTCCAGCCTAATGATTTGGCTAACTTTAAGGTTTGCATGATTGCAAAGAGCAAGGTAGAACTATTACGTACAAACTTAAGTATGCCACAACCTTATAAATAGGTCCTTTAGGATACAAGTCGCTACAGTTTTGCTACAGCAATCATCAGCCATGATCAAGGCCAGGACAAGGGGTGGGCAGGAGGGACGGCTGCTCTGGGTGCAATAGTTTATTACAGAGATGTGGGTGTCCTTACCCTAACCCTAAGGGAAGGGGGGGGGCGCAGTTTGGCATCTTTGCCTTAGGCGCTGGATGGCCTTGTGCTGGCACTTGCCATGATTGCCCTTATATTAGATAATGACATAGGAAGCACAGTTCACAAGAATTCACTAGGATTTTTATATTGGTCACATCTAATTACTGTTTTTTTCACTGGACACTTGCTTATTCAATACATTGGATTATTTATTTAATTCACCACTGGGACTTGATTTAAAATTTTCACCTATTTTACGTGGAATTAGACACATTGTTTTGGACTATTTATATTAATTATATATTGGATGTATTTTTCTTTTCTCACATAGGTTTAGACCATACACTGTTTTCAGCGCTGTGTTTTGTTGCACATATGATATAGCGATTAATCGTTAATGATAGCACAATGCTCCAATTTTAGTAGTGTGATTGCAATTTTAGTAGTGTTATTGCGCTAGCAAAAATTATCAGTGTGCACCCCGCTTTAGAGACTCAGGCAAGGTAAGGTTTATGTGTAGAACCACTCTATAGAAACCACACACCGCTCCAGGTGGAAATGCCTTCAAAAATCCTTACAGTAACAGCACAGGCGCAGGGTGCAGGCTCAATGTGCAAGCCATATAGAACAAAAAGTGTGTCTGGACAGCCGCACTTCAATGCAAATATTTATTTAAAAGAGGATAAAATACCACAGCATACAGAGGTACGGCTCAAAGACAGCTGACGCGTTTCACACTACTAACAGTGCTTAATCATAGCTATTGTTCTATAAAGTATATGTGGGCCTTCCTAACAATACTTTATTACACTTCACTGAATAAGGCTGGATGTTTGACATCATTACTGGCTGATTTCATTTCACTGCACCTCTTTTGACACTTGAGTAATTCAGACCATACATCAAGGTAAAGTGAGCATGTAATGTAAAGTTTGTCCTTGCTTATATTCCCCTCTGATAATCTCTGAAAGGATCCTTTTTACCTTGGAAGAATGTTTAGTGCAGCCACAAATACATCTAATTTTACATGTCCACTCATTTAGGGGAATTAATTAAATATTTTCTGAACAAGATACATGTATTGATATAAAGAAATAGGTCATTTATGAGCTATTATTTTTTTTTTCTGCTTTTCTGAGCCAGGCACATTATATAAATATAGAAACAAATATGAGTGAGGAGTGGAAGGGCTCATTTACACTTGCACTAAATATAAGTGGATGAGCCGTGTGTTTAGCGCCCCCCACTGCCCCCTTAACCAACAAAGGCAGCTGGATTTGGATGTACACATGCCATGGCTGAAATGCTTTGCTTCATTGCCATAGCAAAAATAATCTCTCCTGTTGCATTTGGCAGGCAGTACAGCCTCCTGATCATGACCCATTCGAGCCAATAGGGCATGCAGTTGCAGTGCAGTGGCGCAGCATTTTTGGTGTTAAAACAAGCAGTCAGGAGTCATATCTCCGTTTTACTGCCTGTCAAATGCCTCAGAAAAGTGGTCCACCATCGACTGCTTTTCAGAGTTGCAGCAATCTTAACCACCTGTCTAAACCTAGGCTAAAAGTTTTATTTTTTATTTTTCGCGTGTAGATCTACATGTTTGTCTGAAACACTTTTGTGTTTTGTCCCATTTTTTTATATACATGTGAAAGTGCACATTTTAGGCCTGAAGATTATTTACTGTATATATTTTTTGAAAGCAGGGACCCCGGAGAATAAAATGGTGGTAGTTTAACTTTTTTTTTTTAATGTCTTATAATATTAGCACAACTGTTGCTAATATTATACTTTATTACTAAACTTATATTTTTAGTAACAGAAATACATTACAATTATTTTTAGTGCACACACACACACTATATTACCCAACTCTTGGTAAAATATAAAAGTCAAGGTTTTATTGAGTAAACTGATGCCAAACATGCCAAGCCTTGGAATTGTGTGCATCTGTGAAACGCCAACAAACTTTAATATTGAAAATTGTCCATAGAGGCTTTTAAAGCCTTCAAAGTTCATCAACTTAAGAGGCAGCCATGAATGTTGGTGCTAAAATGAGTGCTCTCACACTGGTGTTCTCAGCAATGCCTTCTATTTGTGGCTCAATTATAATTTTTTTTTATACGTAAGAGCACTCAGCATGAATGTATATGTTCAAATGGGGCGTGTATTTATCTCTGATTTCAATTAAGCAGGGGTCCTCAAACTACAGGCCATGGGCTGCATCCGACCCGCCAGGGTCCTGAACCCGGCCCACCTGCCTGACATCAGGTAAGAGTGCCAGGTCCGCGGCTGAGCGGTGTGAGGCTGGGGAATGGTGCTCCGGGCTCTGCACTGGATTTCATGTGTCAGCCACTCCCCATCCCACTGCTCCAGCCTGCTTGTGTGTCACTGCTTTCTCAGCCCCTGGGGGAGGTGGGAGTGCAGACTGAGCCCATCCTGCCGTGGCTAAGGGAAGGGCACCACCTACAATTAGTTGGGTGGCACAGTTTACCTTTAATTGGCCAGGTGTGGGAGTCCCCCCATAGACATGTGTGTGTGGGAGCAGACCATTTTCTGGGTTTATGTGAGGAAGGTCGAGGAGGGAGAGGTCCACACTTCTGGAGGATTCCTCTGTATACACCATCGAGCTGAGGGGACCTCACTGTACATATACATACACATCTGCTTGAGACTTTCACTCTCTCCTACCCTCTTTCTCTCTTCCCCGTCCCCTTCAATGTCTTTCCTTCTCTCTCTCTCACCCCCCCCCCTCTCCCCTTCCCCTCACTAGTTGGGGGGGGGGTCAGATCTTCAGCTCTGAGAGGTTCATACAGGCATTGCTTGCACTTTAGTTCCTGAGGCCATGGTTTTATATATTGTATTGTTTTTCCTGTTTTTTGTGCACTACAAATAAAATATGGGTATAGGAATTTGTTCATATTTTTTTCAAACTATAGTCCGGCCCCCAACAGTGTCCGTGGGACAGTGAACTGGCCCCCTGTTAAAAAAGTTTGAGGACCCCTGCATTTAAGTATAGTTTTTTTAACTTTGTTTTCAACTAACCGTATTGCTAATACATAGGGGGGCTAAGAAGACCCCTATGTGAATGCATAATGCAACTGGCAGGTTCTCTTTAAAGAGACATTGGGTGTCCCTTTTGCACTCACTCCACTGAAGCTTATCAAGCACATATTGTGCTTAACTAGCTTATTCCCCAACCACAGTAGGTAATGACAACACTGAAACCAGAAGTGATGAAAAAAAATTAATTCCATGGAGTTGCGATTTGCATAGCTAATAGAGTCCCATTCAAACCTAGTAGTGTGATCCAAGATAAAGAAGGCAGATATGTGCTCGTTCATAGCAAAATAAACTATCATGAGGTCATGTTCGTCTCCTACTATGCACCTAATATAGGACAATTGGCTTCCTTTCAGGACATGCTTCGAATGGTGATGCCACATGCAACAGGCCATGTCATCTTTGAGGGAGATAGCAATCTTCTATTAGATAAAAGATAGAAAAATTTCCGCGCTAATATGATAAATAAATGATAAATAAATATCAGCAGCCAACACAAAATCAACCAACAGTGACTCAAATTAACAATAAACATAAAAGTGTAGCGCTAAAAATATTGATGATCACAATAATGATAAATAGTGTCCAAATGAATGGAAAAAACTACTAATCACAATAATGTGTATAAAGGAAAAAAAAGGAGGAAAAAAAAGGGAGTGTCCAAATGAAGAAAAGGAAGAAAAGAAGGCGAAGCCCATAGCGTAATCCCCTTTAAAAAATATTATTCTACTTTATTAAAAAATATTACTCACAATATATCAAGAATGAACAGGCTTGTCAAATCGCTAGAACAGGGGATGAAGGTGCGGCGTCCCGCGAACAGTCCCAAGTAGCAAAAGATAATGAAGGCCGGCTAATTTCCAGGGGGCGTGTGGACGTTGCGTCTGGAGTCGCCTTCTTTTCTTCCTACATGTTCATTTATGCTTGATGAAAAGTACTGAGGAGCACCAATCCCATACTGATCCCTTACATACTTCTTGAGAGGTGGTCTACTTGCATCGATAAAGTATTCATCTAACACCAGATCTTCAGTGGTCTTGATTAACAGCTGGGAGAGGCTGACTCATTAAGCTGAGCAGCCAAGGAAATCTGGTAAGCTGCTTAACATATTCCATCACCGAGGTGTTCCCTTCCTTCACATACCCGGGGTGTCACGGTTGAATCACTTCTTGGAATATTGTGCACGTGGATTTATGACTTCATTTTACACCATTTATATTGGGACTCATTCATTTGGACACTCCCTTTTTTTCCCCCTTCTTTTTCCTTTATACACATTATTGTGATTAGTAGTTTTTTCCATTCATTTGGACACTATTTATCATTATTGTGATCATCAATATTTTTAGCGCTACACTTTTATGTTTATTGTTAATCTTCTATTAGACCAATTATTGGATAAATCAATATTTACCTTCATAAGGTGTTTGACTCCTTATCCTGGGAATACTTGTTACAGACGCTTGAGAGATATAGCTTTGGGATTCATTTCCTCACGCTAATACACACTTTATACAGGGAACCTGTAGCGAGATTATCTATCAAAGGTTATAGTTCAGAGTACCTTAACATTCATAGAGGAATGCGCCAGGGGTGTCCATTGTCCCCCCTCCTATTTATCCTAGCACTAGAACCATTAGCTATCAAGCTACTCCAAAATCCCAATATCCAGGGTATCCCCTGCGGCAACAGAGTGCACAAGTGCACGCTCTTCGCCGATGACATCCTACTGTATTTATCTACTCCATTGGTTTCTGTCCCTAATTTGCTTAGAGAATTGGAATCCTACACCGCAGTCTCGGCTTTGCGTGTGAACAACTCCAAATCCCAGGCCCTGAATCTGACACTAGATGACGCCACGGTCTCAGCCCTTAAAACTAACTTCCCTTTCAAGTGGCAGGACAAATCACTACCGTACCTGGGCATCCACCTTACTGTAGACACACTCCACGTATCTAACTACCCAACCTTGTATAAAACGTTGCAGTCAGATCTTGCTAGATGGGCGGATAGCCCCCCGTCGTCGTTCGGCAGATTGCATTCGGTAAAAATGAATGTTTTGCCTCGGTTGCTATATCTCTTTCGAACTCTAGTGATATCGATCAATATGCCGGAACTCAAAGCATTTCGAAATAGGATTGTGCAATTTATATGGGGGGATAAGAGGCCTCGAGTGAACAAGTAAACTCTCTTTACACCTAAATTGCGAGGAGGTCTGGGGGTCCCGGACCTGGTAAAATACTTTTATGCTGCTCAACTTACCCACTTGATTAGATTCCACTCCAAAGGATCTCACCCAATATGGATGCAGCTTGAAGCCACACATTTCTTTTGCATGTGTGCGCTATTCTTTTTTAATATACATGTCTTTTGGTTCATAGCTGCACCAGCTTTAGAAATACATGGGTATGCTCCCCCAAATTTTTTGCTTGTTTATTATGTATTCGGTCTGACCAGACTACCGAGGTTGAGCAACCCATCCCACCCCCCAAACACACCTGTATTCTATCAGTGTCCACTATCAAGTGGATATAGGAGGAGTCCCCTGTAGTGCATTTGCACATCTTTCCCAGCAAGGAGTATTGTCTCCAAGGGTTAGAAAGGCTGGATTCATCTCTTTTTCATGGATGGTGTAGGACCCACTGATAATGGGGTACTTTGACGTAGTGGTGGGCTTGAGCACTATATGGCCATATGGTGGGACCAAATCCCCATTTTTATTTATGGATTGTCTTCAAAGTTGGTAGTAATTTCTTTTGCATGTGTGCGCTATTCTTTTTTAATATACATGTCTTTTGGTTCATAGCTGCACCAGCTTTAGAAATACATGGGTATGCTCCCCCAAATTTTTTGCTTGTTTATTATGTATTCGGTCTGACCAGACTACCGAGGTTGAGCAACCCATCCCACCCCCCACACACACCTGTATTCTATCAGTGTCCACTATCAAGTGGATATAGGAGGAGTCCCTTGTAGTGCATTTGCACATCTTTCCTAGCAAGGAGTATTATCTCCAAGGGTTAGAAAGGCTGGATTCATCTCTTTTTCATGGATAGTGTAGGACCCACTGATAATGGGGTACTTTGACGTAGTGGTGGGCTTGAGCACTATATGGCCATATGGTGGGACCAAATCCCCATTATTATTTATGGATTGTCTTCAAAGTTGGTAGTAATTTCTTTTGCATGTGTGCGCTATTCTTTTTTAATACACATTTACCTGCTACCTCTATTAACCATTTGATGTGGCTGTGACCCAGTGACCGCCCTGGGGTTCTGTGCCCCACCTTGTCCCTATCCTGGGATATATGGAACAGATTGTCCAAAAGACATGGCTTCAAGTCCCCCCACGCTCCACTTGCTCCCTTATTGGGCAATCCATTGTTCCCTCTGGGCCTCTGTCTTCCTGCTTTTGAGTGGTGGATGAACAAGGGATTTCTCTGGTTGGCAGACCTTTGTGATAGGAAGGGTCTGCTCCCTAGAGCTGTTTTACTTGACAAACATTCTCTGCCAGTGAGGGAATATTTTCGCTACACCCAGATTTCCCATTATGTGAACTCTTTGAAACATATTTGTGATATAACTACCTCGACCCCCATGGAGCATCTCTGCAACAAGATCAATAAACAGACGGGCTTCATATCCCAGATTTATAATATGCTGCACGAGGACAAAACTAAATTGTCTTACATGAAACGTTGGGAGGCGGATCTGGGTGAGGAACTGGACAGACCTGAGTGGAATACGCTAGCACAACTAAATTTGAAAGCTTTGATTAACACATCTCTGATAGAAGCTAATTATAAAGTGTTCTTGAGGTGGTACATGGTCCCAGTCAGACTGGCTGCAGCAGTCTGAGAGGCTTCTCCACAGTGTTTCAGAGGGTGTGGTCAAAGGGGCACGGTCCTGCACATATGGTGGACCTGTCCTAAGGTCCAGCGGTTCTGGATCCGCATTTATAATTTTGTATATTCCCTCACACATTAACTTGGTTAAATCGCCTCTACAGGCGCTTTTGCGTCAACCTATCGAGAAGGCTCCAAAATATACAAAGCACCTAGTGACATTTATTTTTACTGCAGCTAAAATAGCTATAGCCTGTTCCTGGAGATCTCCGGTGGTGCCGATCGAGTTGCTTAAGGCTAAGCTGACCTGGATCATGATCAATGAGAGGATGGTGGCCATCCAGGATAAAATGCACCTCTTTGAGAAGACTTGGGACCCCTGGGTGAGATACCTGGCATGCACCCCATGAACGGGGGATTATCTCCCCTTTCACGTGATCAGGTGGCTTATTTCAGTCAACCCTTTGCGGACCTGGACACCAACTTTCTGTTTCATCTACTCCTCACTCCACTCCTTTCTATTCTTTTATATTTCCTCTTCTTTTTTCTTTTTCTTCTCTTTTCATTTCCCTCCCCCTCATCCCCTCTTCCTTTCTTTACTACACAGTGATTTATGCAGACATGGTTATCCTGCCATGTCAGTGGTTCTTTTGTATCAATGCTGGAAGTGCAGACCTCCCATACTCGCAATAGTTCAGTGGGCTGGGTGGCTGCTTCCCCCCTGGAGGCGCAGTGGTTTCTCCTGGGGGCGCCGGAGGGGGTGTGGTGGGGCCCGGCCCAGACCGCTTAGCTCCGGCCCACGGAAAGAGCCAGCAATATGTTGTTTCAGATGTGTGTGACATAGCCTTAAATTCTTCTGCTGACCATGCCGAATGTTTAGTGTTATTCTTGTTATCTTGTACTATGGTTGTTAATTGTAAGAACCTTTGTGTGTTCGTCTTATAAAATTAATAAACATATTGAAATCTAAAAAATGAATTCCACAGAGGGACAATCTCTCACAGCTCACCCAGCTGATACTTCAATGGCTGTCCTGGGCACCCAGAGGGAGATACATGGCTAAGGAGGAGGGTTTAGGCTTGGGGTTACATGTTACACCCGCCCAAATTACTTCCACTAGAAAGTTAACAGGCTGAAGAAGAAGGGGTAGGACCTGACAGGGATAAAGGGCTTACAATGGTCTGCCTAGCCAGGAGGCCTGGCAGACTCTGTTCTTCTAGGTCAGCCGAAGCCGACCATCGTATACTTAGTCGAGGGGCTCTCCTGAAGAGAGACCCCCCAAGGGCAGGGGAGAAAGGAGCCACACATCCTCCCCCTAGACATCAAGGCAAGCCCTGAAGACTCACACTCTTCATCCTTGAGAAAAACAAACACACACATAAGTGAAGGTAGTGACAAACAGTGAGAGAAAAATAAATAGAAAATAAAAAAATAAAAAAGTGCCCATGCAGATTGTGCACTGGCCTGAGGCCTAGTAGACAAAAATTGCCCCCGGACTTGCCTAAAGGCCTAGCCCTAAAAGGCGCAGTGCAAAATGGAGGTGTTTAGTGACGATGACCATGTGCCTTTTTACACAGAGGTATCCCACACCCAAGTGTTACTAACAGAACCCCTAGGGCGACCACTCTTAGGGGGAACAGACACCGCAGACCTTCTGCCTTCCCAGCCCATGGCCAAACAAGGTGGAAATCAGGAGGTAATGGGCTCTTCCAGCTTTCCTGGGGGAATTACTCCCATGCCCAAACTGTCTACGGGTGCCCTGATTTCTGTTCCAGCTGGTACTAACCTTCCAAGTCCCCACTCCAGCAGGTTTGCATAGCCACCGCCCCAACTTTGGTCAGATCAGGATGATAGCACAGCGCCCCCACTCGTTCACTGATAGGAACTGATTTTTTTTTTTTTTTTTTAAAGCCCGTAGCGTGTGAAACACACTCAAAAGACTTCACCCGGTGCATAAAAAAGTGCACACACACAAACGTGAGGAACACAAAAAGTGCACAGGGTGTGCGAACACAAATGGTCTTCCCTCCGAAGAGGTAGGACCCGAACCTCGATCCCCCGGGGCGCAAGACTCCTGACAGGGATTTAAGGTACTCATGGTCTGTCTGGCCGAAACCAGACCGACCCCGTTCTTCAGGGGGACTGCCGAAACAGCCCCTACCGAGTACTAAGTGGGGCTCCCCCGAAGGGAGACCCCATGAGAGAGGGCGAACTAAGCCAAAAGGCCATATCCACCCCCTCCCAAGACTCAAGGCAGGGCCCGAGGACCCACACCCTCCATGTCGTGCAGTGAAAAAAAGGTGATAAAAAATGACAAACTACAAAGAAAAAAAGCACACACAAACAAAAAGGTGGGGAAGGGGAAGTGGAGAGGTGAATTAGTGCCCTTGTGAAAATACAAAGGCAGGCCTTCCGGCCGGAATAAAAATTCCTCTGGTCGAAGCCAAAAGGCCTTGCCCAAGAGGCAGGTGCTTAAAAAAGTGTGTAGATGCAGTGACCATGGTGCCGAAAAACTCAAGGCGAGCTGCCCCTCACCAGTGAGAATTAAGGCACCCCTGGGCTGCCACCCCAGGGGCACATACACTACGGGCTCTTTCTACCCCGGCCCAAAGGCCAGACCCAGTGTAGCCCTTGCCTACCAGGAGGTTTGGAACATGTACAGCTTAGGTAGAGCCTGCCTACAACTGGGGACAAGCCTTTTGCAAGGCCAGATTCAACCCAGGAGGAAAGGCCCACCCACCGCCATCCACATTCCTCACCAATTACATCTGGGAGCAATACTAACCGTCTTTCCCCAGCTTTCTTGCTCCCTTCAAACTGGTAGGGGCGGACCCATTCAAATCAGGAAGGCATTGGAACCATCCGGCTTTCTCTGGTTTGGCCTACTCCGGTCCTCCAGTTACGCCCAGAGCGCCCCGGTTAACTTCGGCCACCACCGATACTAACCTTCAGGTTCCATTCCAACACTGATAAGAACAGATACTACACTTGATCTTAGCCAAAAGGCCGAGAAGAAATAGCTTTAGCAGTCCAGGAGTTAGTTTACAGGCAGGTGGTGCCACCCATAAATGGCTTAAATCGATGACATCAAAAGAGTTTAAATCACTTACTGCTGAGTGACTCTCTATCTCTTCTTTCAAAAAAAACTTTATAAGATTAATTGTTAATTCTCCTCCTGCTAGAGTGAGGTCCTGTTGCTGTGTACCTACTCTTAGCTTCATAATAAAAAGAGTTCCCACCTGACCTTTCTTCACATCCTGAGTAGTGATGAGCCGAACACCCCCCGGTTTGGTTTGCACCAAAACACCGCGAACAGGGGAAACGTTTGTTAGAACATGCGAACTCCATTGAAGTCTATTGGACCCGAACATGAAAAATCAAAAGTCCTCATTTTAAAGGCTTAAATGCAAGTTATTGCCCAAAAACGTGTATGGGGGTCTGGGTACTGCCCTGGGGGACATGTTTGAATGCAAATGTTTTTTTTTTTTTTTTTAAAAAACAATGGTTTTTACAGGAGCAGTGATTTTAATGATGCTTAAAGTGAAACAATAAAAATGAAAAATTCCTTCAAATATCGTGCCTGGGGGGACCCCTTAATGTGCCTGTAAAGTGGCGCAGTTGTGCGATGTATGTAGCCTGCTGCAAAAATACTGACATTTCTAAAGGAAAAAATGACATTTAAACGCACTTCTGGACAGCCCTGGGCTGTGGTTGTCGGGGTCTGCGGGTGGGGGGCTTATTGGAATCTGGAAGCCCCCTTTAACAAGATCCTGCCCCCCCTATGTGAATGGATATCAGGTATATCGTACCCCTACCCATTCAACCAAAAACGGTTAAAAAAAAATAAAGACAAAAGCCAGTTTTTAACAAGTCCTTTATTAAAAAATAAAAATTTAGTGTCCCCCATTGTAAATTCATCGTCAATCACAACGCCCGCCGCCGCACCCGAAAAATATAAAAAAAAAAAAAAAAAAAAGACGCTCCCACCTCTTCACACGCATCCTGTGTAATGAGCTGTTTGCACTGTTACAGCTCTTTGAATGGAAAGGGGCGAAGACACCCAGCTACATCACCAGGTGGCACCGCCACTTTTGACATGACATCAGTAATTTATGCACTGCACCAGTGCAGTGCATTATGGGGCGCTCGTGACGTCAGATTCCTACCGAAGAGCTCAAACAACTTATTACGCAGGAGGCGTATGAAGAGGCGGGAGAATCTTTCTTTTTTTTTTCTCTTTTTCGGGTGCGGTGGGCGACGTGATTGATGATGGATTTACATCCGGTGACACTTTTTTTTTATTTTTTAATAAAGGACTTATCATGAACTGACCTTTGTCTTTATTTCTTTTTGTACACTTTTTTGGTGAATGGGTAGGGGTATTATGTACCTGATATCCATTCACATAAGGGGGGGCTGGGATCTGGGGGCCTCCTTGTTAAAGGGGGCTTCCAGATTCCAATAAGCCCCCCACCCGTAGACCCCCACAACCACAGCCCAGGGTTGTCCGGAAGAGGCTCTTGTCCCCATCAACATGCACTCCAAAGCACCCTCCTCATGTTGAGGGCAAGCAGCCTGGTATGGTTGAAGAGGGGGGGCGCTCGCTTATCGTCCCCCCATCCTGGCCAGCCAGGCTGCTTGCTCAGATAAGGGTCTGTTATGGATTTTGGGGGGGGGGGCCAGGCCATTTTTTTTTTTAATTCTGTCATAGGGTTCCCCTTAACCACTTAAATGCAGGGCACTTTTACCCCCTTCCTGCCTAGTCTAATTTTCATACAATATTGTTCAGTGGCCTCACTACAATCACAGCACAGCACTAAACTGACTGCAGTACACTGTGCAACATCAGAATCAGCCCTACACTGCACACTGCACTGCTTGATATATACACTGCAATAACTGATAATACTATATACTCAACTATCTGAAATATCCTGAAATAGCTAAAAAAAATAAAAAAAAAAATATATATATATATATATATATATATATACTACACTGGCTGATCTATTACTAGATAAAACGCATAATCCACTAACTACCTGCCTAATCTCACTCCTATCTCGCCCTAACACACTATACACAGCTGCCATGTAAGCAGCAGCTTTATATAGTGTGGGGCGTGGACTTAGCCCCTGAACTATGATTGGCTAAAGGCACCCTGCCTTTGACCATTCATGGTTCTGACAGGACACTGTGCTGTGATTGGTCAAAGCATACAGGTCATGTGCATGCTTTGGCCAATCATCAGATCATCAGTAATTTATTCACTGCACCAGTGCAGTACATTATGGGGCGCTCATCGGTGGGCGAACTTCCCGCTGAGCGCCCCATTTGTTCAGGTGTTCAACGAACGCCCAGTGTTTGAGTCAAACTTACGTTCAACTCGAACTCGAAGCTCATCACTAATCCTGAGGATTATTCACATGAGTGGTGGTTAAAGTATATGCAAACCCTCACCTTGTAAAACAACCCATTCAGTTTAAAATAGAATTTTAAAGTCAAAACGTTTGTGTATTCACCTCTGCTCCAGAGGGTTTATCCCCCTTAATGACCAGGCCACTTTTTGCTATTCAGCCCTGTGTTACTTTAACTGGCGATCACACAGTCATGCAATACTATACCCAAACAAAATTTATATCATTTTTTTCACACAGATAAAGCTTTAATTTGGTGGTATTTGATCACCACTGGGTATTTTATTTTTTGAGATATAAATGAAAAAACATTTTTGAAAAAAAAAAAAAAAACAATATTTTTTTACTGTCTGTAAAATATCAAATAAAATAAAATTTCACCATAAATGTCAGCCAAAATGTATTCTGCTACATGCCTTTGGTAAAAAAAAAAAATCCTAATAATTTTACATTAATTGGTTTGTGTGAAAGTTATAGCCTCTACAAACTATGGTATTTGTATACTGTACTGGAATTTACTTTACTTTCTGGTTGCCTATTATATTTCCTGAGGTGCTAAAATGCCAGGGCAGTGCAAACACTCCCCAAATGACTCCTTTTTGAAAAATAGACACCCCAAGGTATTTGCTGAGAGGCATGTTGAGTGCATGGAAGATTTTATGTCTTGCCAAAATTTTTCCTACACAAAGTTGTCATTTTAATGAGATATTTCTATTGGCTAATTAGCCACTAGGATTGCTTTTACAGAAAAGCCAACTGCTGGCTGAAAAAAACAATACTGGGATAATGCCTGCACTCAAATATATGTAATGTTCTTTTTGTTCATGCAGCCTGTGGATGCAAGATATCTGCCAAAAAAAAGTGAGAAAAAATATATGCCAAAGCATAGGAGTGATTCACCCATTGACCGCCCCAAGCCCTTCATGCTTGGGCATATATGTTCTTTTTTTAACTGCGGATGAGAAATCTACTCCTGCAGTGCTGCAATCACTGACGTATGTATTCTGAAAACACACCCTGTGCTGCAGCTGAATGGAATTCCTGCAAAGCAAACCTCAACAGTTAAAACTAAAATACAGTAACAACAGAACATTAACTCAATAAAATGATAACTTTTTTTGTGACTTTTTTTTAATTTTTTCATTTTTTTTTACATTTTTTTTATTTTTTTTTGTAACCTATAAAATCTGTAACTGTAAACATTCCAGGCTGTGATTTTAGGGTCTCTCAAAATGCGTTAGCCGGTTTCCCGACTGGCTAACACCTTTAGAGACCCTTATATAAGAATTGTGTGTCCTAGACTGGGCCATGTTGTACCCTATACTGCAATGGAAGCAGTCATTGATGAAGAGACCAATTTGGCTAAGACAGGAGGGACAGAACTAACGGGTGTCTCATCTTTTTCTGTTTGTTATATACGCAAGTTCTTCTTTGGGGTGACCCTTGACAACAGAGGGGACATCAGGAAAATGCCTCTCATGCATTTGACTTACTGCATCTTGATTTGGGGTTTGGGCCACAGCACCTTCTGTATACAAAAAGCCATGATGATCTCCTCCTGAAATTTTTGGAAGGATCCACTTCATCCTGTTGCTTTGTAAATTACAAAAGCGTTGTACAGAACAAACTAAAATAGATAAATATATTAAAAAAGAATAGCGCACACATGCAAAAGAAATTACTACCAAATTTGAAGACAATCCATAAATAAAAATGGGGATTTAGTCCCACCATATGGCCATATAGTGCTCAAGCCCACCACTACGTCAAAGTACCCCATTATCAGTGGGTCCTACACTATCCATGAAAAAGAGATGAATCCAGCCTTTCTAACCCTTGGAGGCAATACTCCTTGCTGGGAAAGATGTGCAAATGCACTACAGGGGACTCCTCCTATATCCACTTGATAGTGGACACCGATAGAGTACAGGTGTGTGTGGGGGGTGGGGTGGGTTGCTCAACCTCTGTAGTCTGGTCAGACCGAATACATAATAAACAAGCAAAAAATTTGGGGGAGCATACGCCTGTGTTTACTAACATATGCACAGGACGGCTTCTCTACTTACTGCAGGAGATCAGCAGGTTTCCAGGCAAAATCATTTGCTGGGACCCAATGACAAACTGCTCCTGCAACAAATGGTACTGGGGGTTAGCAGGGAGGCACATGCATGCACGTTCTGAACCCGGAAGTACCAAGCGGTGTAAGGGTACATTGCTTTGCCTGGAGTGGCCGATTGCCCGTCCACAATGTACTGTGGGCGACCACTCCAGGCAAAGCAACGTACAATTGGTTAAATATATAAAAAGTATTATAAATACATTTTTTCCACTTTTTTATAAGTAATTACATAGCCTCTGTTCTCAGCTGCACAAGAGCTGGGGTAGTAGAAAAAGCAGTACACTGGTCTTCCTAGTGAATGGCTGTGCAGGGAGGGCGCGTTAGAAGTCTGATCATTGGAGGAGAGCAGGCTGAGTTCCTAGCATAGCTAGAGAATTGACCACGCTGTGCTCTGATGCTTAGTGTGGTCCGTTTTAATAGGAAACAGAGGGACTGGCAGGAACACCAGATATTTTACTCAAAAGAAGCAATACAAAGAGAACAGGATCATTTTTCATACAAGTAGATGGTACAGCAGGCACATATCAAGGATATGAAATGTCAGGTTTACATATATTCGTTAAGCTATATGGTTTTACTGTGCCCCATCCACCCACCTAAACACAGAAATGCAGCTTCTCAGAGGTGGATCAATGCTTTGCTTCCCATCCGCAACAACAATAAATGGCATGTCAAGTTTGACCACGTCACAACCCTATGTCAAATGCCATCTGAAGAGGGATTCACTGAGATTACTTTGCAGAGGGGCAACAATAAAGTCACATGTATGAAGGAGCCCTTAATGTATTCAAAGGTTTCAGTTATGTTTGGTCTTTTGCCTTCTTTCCTCCAGACTGAATTCTTGCAGTCTGAACTCCTAATATATTACATTCCCCAGACCTTTCATGTTTGTTGCCCATCTCTGGGCTTGTTCTATCTTATTAGTATCTTTTTGTTTGTGAGGTATCCAGAACTGGACCCAGTATTCCTAACAATGTATAACTAAAGATCTATATAGGGGAATCAGGTCTGCCTTCCTCCTGCTGGTGATCCCTCTAGTGATGTACCCCAAAAACCTTTTCCTCTGTACTTTTTGCCAGCACTGTAGCCTCAATATTGTACTCTATCAGACAATTTTTTCCCCTTAATACATTATTTTGTATTTAGCTATTTCGAACTGCAGTTTCGAGTGCTTTAACCAATCTTCCAACAATGCCAAATCATGTTCCATGTAACAAACCTCTCCAGAAATATCAACTCTATTGCACACTGGTTTGTCATCAGCATTGTCAGTAACAGTAGTTACATCAAATTAAATCACTCAGGACCTAATACAAAGCCTTGTGGTAAGCTACTGGGAACTAGGGATGAGCAAATCTGGTCAGTTCAGTTAACAGGAGGCAGTGCTGGGACAAGGTCATCCAGCGCCCAGGGCAAAGAAGCCTAACTGCGCCCCCCCGCCTTAATTATTTTTTAACTTAGGGGACATTACCCTCAGCAGTCATCCACTTGTCAAAATGCCTTGTATCAGAATAAGTTCACTGGTGCCCCCATCCATACAGTAAACCGCTGTGCCTAGGGCAGCCTCCTGCCCACCCATTTTCCCGGCCCTGACAGGAGGTTCAGTAAATTCATCATGAAGTCTGAGAACCCCAAATTTATGTAATTGACTAAATTTGATCAATGAGGTAACAGTGTATACCCGGCTAACTGTTTGCAACGTCGCTGCCAGGGATCTTACATTTAGCCACAGGATACTAAACTTTAGTGGTTGTCAGGTCACCATAACTGGATTATATCACTCGATGCTTTGATTGACATGTACTAATTATGTCACTGGACTTGATTGATTGACATTGGATTTGCATGTGTCTGTTTACTTACATTTAACTCTTTGTGGAATTGGGTAAGGAGCATTAATGTACTCCTGTATTCATTCTCTTATGAGGGAGTGGATATCCGGGGGTCCCCCATTTATAAAGGGTTCCAGATTACACTGTAAGTCCCTACATATTACCCCCACCTCCTTCTTGGAGTATTGGAGATTACATAGTTACATATAGTTACATAGTCAGGTTGCAAAAAGGCATAAGTCCATCTAGTTCAACCAATAAAAAAAAAACAAAAAAAAACATATAAATAGAAAATCTTCATATACACAATCCTTTACCCACAGTTGAGCCAGAGGAAGACAAAAAAAAATCCTATGAAGTATGGTCCAATTTGCTCCAGCTGAAGAAACAATTCCCTCCCATTTCCCCAGATAGAAACTGGATATTCCCTGGATCAACAATCTCTGGTGTTATTACCTATAAATGTTACTATCCAGTAACATTTTGTGCATTTAGGAATGCATCCAGCTCTTTTTTAAAACAATCTACTGAGCTAGCCAGAACTAGTTTTTGAGGAAGTCTATTCTACATTTTCACAGCTTTTCCTATGAGAAAGCCTTTCTGTATCTTTTCCTCCAGGCTATAAGAGTTTCCCCCTTGCCCTCTGTAATGACCCTAAAGTAAATAACTCAACACCAAGTTAACTAAATGGATCATCTATGTATTTATACATGTTGATCATGTCCCCCCCTTAATCTCCTCTTCTCAAGAGAGAATAAATTCAGTCCAACTAATCGTTCCCCATAGCTGTGCTCCTCCATACCTCTTATCAGTTTGGTTGCCCTTCTCTGCACTTTCTCCAGTTCCCCAATATCCTTTTTGTGAACTAGTGTTCAAACAATCTATTAATGATTTGTACATGAGCAAAATTATGTCTCTCTCTCTCTCCGGAGTCTATAAGGAGGTGGGGGAAGGAGCCCTTGTCCCTCAACACTGGGACAAGGGTTTTTTCGCAAGAGGGGAGGCTTTGCTACCCCTCCCCTTCCTTGTAAGGTACCCCTCTCCCAATGTTGAAAGTCATGGGACCTGGTCTGCTACAGGAAGGGCAGCCAGCCACTTAGGCTGCATGCCTGGATAAGGGTCTATCAAACAATCATTAAGAATAAGGAGAACACAGAGGATACAGCAGTGTAACATAGGCTAGTGTTTATTGCAAAAAGATCCCCTGGGGGTGGGACTTTGGATGGCAAAGACCAGAGCTTGAGTAGATTTTAACAACTTTTATTAGTACAATCTTGAACATTCATAGGAAATATGTGAAAATTGCTGTGTACATAAATGACAAACATAAAGTGATTAAAAGCAGGTGGCCAAATGATACATCACAGATGAGAATGGCTGGGATTTCTTGGAGCGAAGGGACCAGACGCGTTTCGGTTGGTAACCTTTCTCAGTGGTCCAGCAGAAGAAAATCTCAGACTAGAGATATTAAGCAAATTGCAGTCATTAGAACAAAGGCATGGTAAGGTCATGTTGCATATAAAGACATTTACATCCATATTTTCTACAAAATGTCTGTTACACCCATATAGGGTTATCAAGCTTCACAGCGTAACTTTATATCAGAAATTGTCACATACCTTGAAAACACATCCTAAATGTGATGTGAGAAAGAGGGCCACAAAACTTAAAAACAAGGCCAGAAACACCTCTGGCTTGTGCTATCGAAAAGATTCGCCGGGTATCAACCTCTCCGGGTCTGTGTCTAGCCTTGAAACAGAGTTTTATACCAATTGGGGTGTCTGGTAGCAAAGTGTAGATGGCAGTATGAGACGAGGGGGATGCAACTACTCCACAGGAGACTCCCACGAGGATCACCAAAAAGGTGGCCCGCACTATAAGGCGTCTGTAAATAAAATGTTGATGGGTGTTAGTGTGACCCATATTGTGTGTCCAGGCCTATCATAGGTGTCATTCAGTATTCTGAAGTTGTATACATACGGTAAAAGTGAGTGTCCAGCGTTGATTCCCTACAGGGGGGATAAGGTAGTCTAGTCAGTAAGTACGTGTCTCCTTTTATAGGGGAGTTCCTGTATGTGACACAAGGAATAAAGTAGGTCAGACATCACAAGGGTCCTTATTGTAAGACAGGGGACTATGGATACTGTCACCACTATGAAATATATGGGGATAGAAATGAGAGACATGTAGAACTTCAGACATCCCCTCAATGTTGGAGGGGTCGCTGGTAGGAAAGTAGTATGGTTCTACATAGGGATAGAAAAAATGGAGAAATGCAAGTTGCAGATATAGGAAGTGTATAGTAAGTAGGACCGCTCAGTGCAGTGTGTATTTATGGGTGCTTTATAATGCATACGGTTCAATGCAAAAATGGATCAGTATCAATCATTTTATCCGAATCATTTGCCAGTCTAATGCAAAGCATATAAAGCACTCATATAGGTTCATATAAGATGTATCGATATGAATAGAGTGAACTTGTACCCTGTCACCAAATATCAGAAAGAAGCAGCCAATAGGTTTGTAAAGAACCCAAGAGAATACACAGAATAACATAGTCCAGAGTTGTTATAGTGTGTCATAGTGGTGAGTTTCCATCCTGCTCGGATCTTACCTTGTGTCCATCCGGTGTTGTATAATGGCGGTGCGCACTCTAGAAACGAGTGTCCGCCTTATAAGAAGACGCCGGCGCGTGCGCAGTGTGTTAGGGGGTGTGACCACCCCGCCCACACGTGCAGGCCGGATGTGATCCCCCGTGTCCGGAGCGCACCGCCGCTGCCCACAGAGAGCGTGGACAGTGGCGCGCGTTCCGGGCACGCCAGCGCACACCATATGACCGCCGGATGTCAACAATGTCGACACCATCCAGTCAATGTGAGGGGCGTAGGCACGCCCCTTTGTGCGTTGTGGGGAGTCAAAGAAATGGGAAAGGAAGTACCCCAACCTCGTCCTGTATAGATCTATGATGGAGGAACAGACATAATGTTTAACAATTGGTCAAGGCAGACATGATTACATAACAAGTATTGCGTTAATCAGAATCTGTAACCCGGGCACATAAATGCAAATGAATACAAAATAGGCTTGTTACAGAAGAAAAACAAAATATCTGTCATTGTTTCAAAGAGTGCTTGACGCCTGATGTTGAGAACAATGTTTAAAGGAACAGCAGACAGGAAAAAGAAATAAATAAATGTCAATGGGGTATAATTATAAATAATCAGAGGGGGCGGTTTGGTTTTTTATCGCGTAGTCTGACGAGATATATAGCAATATTGTTGTACGTATGGAGGCAAAGAGAAAGAAAAAAGAGGCCAACAGTGGGGGGAATTTGTTAGTTTTAAGGTTCCCAATTGCCTGAGGTGAATCCTTCTAAAAATGGTTTAAAACTAATATTGTCGTTCAAACCGGGGGGGATGGTGGCCCTTAATGTATGAATCCACCTGGATTCGCGTTGTAATAGGGTTTTGTCCCAATCTCCTCCTCTGCTGCTGGGATGTATGCGGTCTAAGATTATAAAAGAGACTTGTGGAAAGATGCCATTGTGTAGTCCCTGTACATGTCTCCCTAGGGGGAGATCTGGGTTACATGAGCGCATGCTGGAGATGTGCCTCTGTGCCCGTTTTAAAAATTCGTTTTTTGTTTTTCCCACATAAAAACATCCGCAGCTGCAGAGGAGGAGATAGACTACTCCTGCGGTTTTGCAATTGGCAAAATGTATAGGCTTATATGGACAGCCATTGAGTAATTTGATATATTTGCGTGTGCACATATATTGACAGATATTACAGCCCCCACATTTAAAGGCCCCTGCCCTTTTGCAGGGGTCACATCTAAATTCTCCAGTAAATTCACTTTTGACTAGTTTATCTTTGAGAGAATGGGTTTTACGATAAGTTATAGATGGTTTTTGTGTTACAAATGGGCTCAAAACGGGGTCACACGTGAGTAAGTGCCAAAATTTGCTCACAATTTTGTGGACGCGGTCATGTTGTTTCGTGTACTTTGTGATGATCCGCGATTGATGTTGAGAGTTCTCCATGAGGGGTACCGGGAGAGTGGATTTTTTGGTTTGACTTTTAAACAGTAAGTTTTGTCTTGTGTGCGATTGGGCTCTCTTGAAGGCCTTTTTTAGACATGTTTGTGAATATCCTCTTAGGGTCAATCTAGTCCTTAGTTTGTCTGCTTCTATTTTAAAGGTATGTTCATCGGAACAATTCCTACGTAGAGAGTCTCTCTCTCTCTCTCCAGAGTCTATAAGGAGGTGGGGGAAGGAGCCCTTGTCCCTCAACACTGGGACAAGGGTTTTTTCGCAAGAGGGGAGGATTTGCTACCCCTCCCCTTCCTTGTAAGGTACCCCTCTCCCAATGTTGAAAGTCATGGGACCTGGTCTGCTACAGGAAGGGCAGCCAGCCACTTAGGCTGCATGCCTGGATAAGGGTCTATCAAACAATCATTAAGAATAAGGAGAACACAGAGGATACAGCAGTGTAACATAGGCTAGTGTTTCATCACAGAAACATTATATTCCCTGGGAGCGTGAGACCGTAGAGTTCCGGTGGGGTGGAGCGCAGACGCGGAAGCGGCGTCCCATCCACCAGAAGTAGCCGAACGATCTGTATTATTGTGGCGTTCTACTTACCGCTATGTAGTAAGTGCATTACCTTTAATTAAATCTGCATACCTGGCAATATTACACTATTGGAGTCTTCTTATTTCCTATAACATGTTGTCCGGAGTCCCGGAGCTACCTTTATACTTCTGGCTTATTACACACTGGATGTGAAGATAGTATCAGGATAATCTGGAGCTCTTGTGGAGACACATGCTGGTCATGACCCCCTATAACTAAGGGGTCAACTTCTTCTGGTAAGAAGTATTTTATCCGAGCACTGGGTGCAAGGTGATTGGTGAAGGCACTTTATATCAAGTCCAATTTGCTGCTGAGACAAGTAGTTTGCACCGAGCACTTTCAAGGACTTTATTTATTGCTAAATTCACCTATTTATTGTTATTTATTGATATATTCACCTATGAATTCACATCGGTTTATTTATTTATGTGATTTATGTGAGATATAACACTGTTTATGCATTAGCACTTTATTGTTAGTTTACTGCTGAGCGCAATAATCCCTATTTATATCACAAGAATATTGGGTTATTTTAAAGATTGCCCTTCTACATCTGTGTACAAAAGAAACAAAAATTCAGGTTTGGAGATTAGAGCTGCTACAAAGTGCAAAAATGTGCAAAAAGTGCAAAAGTTTAAAAAGTGCAAAAATGTGCAAAAATATTGAATATATACTAAACTTTTTTGCACTTTTTGCACATTTTTGCACTTTATATTTACATTTATTGTACATTTATTTGGACTTTAACTATGTATGCGGCACACTTTTAGCACATATGTGTGTGAGCTTATGAGTATTTTTAGCACAGATGCATTTTTTACTATTATAGTGCACTTCGTATTTATTTATTTATTTTTTATCTACCTGGTAGCGCTGTTTTAATATTGCCATCTAATTTACTAGGACTGACATAAATATATAAATTAAAGTGTCAGTAAACCCACAACATAAAAAACTTTCAATAAACAGTGTATTACATGCTGTTCATACTCAGTCGCTATGAGATTGGTTTTCTGTATTCTGCAAAAAACCTAGTTGATCCTGCTGTTCTCTATCTCCACCTCCTGTTCATGTCCCCAATTCAGTTAAGGATTTTGCAGCTGTGGTGGCAACTCTGCACATGCTCAGTTTTCAGTGAGTTTCTATGCTGAGCATTTCCTCCCTATCACATCTGAGCAGCCCATTTGACTATAGAGTCACACATGTGGGTGTATACACAGTGGTAAACAAAAGCCCCCTCCCTTCCTCCTCCTCCATGCCCACTAACCAGCTAAACACAATGGGGCGGGATATTACATTTAGATTAATAGAGGCTTCAGATTAATAGGGCCTTAACCTCCATTATATTCTAAAATACAGGCTGAAGGGGGCATGACACAGAAATCTGCCCACACCATGTTATTTCCACAAAATAATAAAGATTTGATTTCAAATAGATATTTGTATGAACATTTAAAACAGTTTATAGATATTATTTATTTATTTTTACTATGTATTCCAAAGGCTGTTTTTTCTTTTTATTCTAAACATGTGACACACAGAGCATACCCAGAAGCACGCATTAGTGTCCTCAGAGCAAGGGACTCGTTATGGAGGCACTTGGAGAAAAGGAGGAGCCATGAGCGCCAGCGGGGGACTTGAGAAGGGGAGCATCTGGGCTGCTCTGTGCAAAACCATTGCACAGAGCAAGTAAGTATAACATATTTGTAGGTTTTTTTAAATAAATATACCTTTAATATCACATTAATCATGATCCAATCCTTATTTATCTTAACATCATCTGTATTAATTGATGTCTTCTGCCAAGATTTAGCAATTTAAAACACAAATTATGCAGCGCTAGTAGTAATGGTTGTGCATTAGGTGCTCAGAGTATATTGTAATTCAAAAAAGTCCAAACAAATTTAGTGCAATTGTGACAATGGTTGCGGTCATAGACATAATAGTGATCCAATTCCACCATGTCATCCATCACCAATACAAGATGGACTCTTACCAGAGTTGAAGGACTCTATTATGGGGTCAAATATGCCTAGTATAGTGTATCCACATATATGAAGCATCTAGAAATCACATGTCATCCAGGAACATCATAATAAATCACATAGAATCTGGGTACATCTCAATGGATATGGTGAAATGGGTTGTTATCAAGGATATAAAACAAATAAAATGTCCATATAGTGTAAAACCGCAAAGGAGCTTTAATTTTTGCAAAGGGAATAAACATACTCACGTGGTATATGATACAATGAGTGTGATATATCAATCCAAGGTAAACAAACCATGCATGGAAAAATCTAGATCATTTATACAGCAGGACAAGTGTGGCAACGACACGTACATTAGCTCCACCCTACATTTTCGTCACAAATTATGTTTTCAGCGGCATGTAATTGTTGTTAGCAGCCACACTTTATTTATATTTATATGTATCCAGGAGGGGAGGACTTACACTTAATTGGCAATTATCAAATTAGTGGTCAGAAATATGGCTGCTTCGAGGTTCCAAGCCTTGATGTGACAATGATTCAGCTGATACAGCCAAGGGCGTGACCAGCTCAGTTACGTCTGACTGGTTTGCAATCAAGCCTCAATTCAATAATAAAAATGGCCACTGATGGGCTCAAAGCCTCGTTTTAAAATATATGGAGTAAAATGGAAAGAAAAGTTAGCTATTGCTAGAGAAGTGGACTTTTTCGGCACAGTGATTGACACTAATGTCGTAAAAAATATTATTTATTGATAATTGGTTAAAAAAGTTTATAAATATATATACGGCACAAGAGTACAAATAAATGTAGTACAATCAAATTAAAAACAGATCATAACATTACAATCATGGAGTGTGGATATCCCTCAATCACCACTACGTTCATTAATCCTATGAAAACCTGATACTTCAATATAGGTCATAGTATATGTAGGTATCTATCCGGTGTTGAGGGAGCCACTGTAGAATGAATTTCCTCTACATGTTTCGCGTTCTAATGTAACGCTTCTTCAGGAGAGTGTAGTAAATTAGAAAAATGTAAGATCTGAAGGAAACAAAGGAACAGTGCATGAGTACCATACAGCATATCCTAAGTTTATTCAATCCATCATAGGTTATAAGCAAAAAAAATCTGCTCGTATTGTTTCGATACTAACAAATATATTATAACCGTATATAAAAGGAAATTTTATTTGCTTACCAATGTATGGTGTATAGATACCAATGACAACAGGTCCCAATGCAGACCCAAATTAAGCGATTTGTATTGCAGTGCTGAATAGGCGGACATCCAGAGCTATAAGTAGATAAAGGTGGGAGGATATTTAAAAAGAAAAATTCTTTGTCTTTTATATTTCCAGTATAGACAGACAAATCTTTCTGCACCGCCTAGAAAAGGCGGGCTATTAAAAAGGTATTATGATGATCAAATTGTATCAAAGTAGGGATACATGAGAAGCAAAAATGCTAATCTCTGCTTTCTTACCTATAATATACTCCTTGGTAGGAGACGTTTAGTTAGATGGAAGATAGTCACTTTTAAGCCAGCAGTTTTGTATGTTCCGACAGCTTTAACACTTTATGGTACACATTTGTCCCGTTCTATAAGAAAGATATATAATATACTATATGTGTAAAATGTATATACCGCAACGCCCTAAAATAGGGCAGTGCTATATAACAATAAGAAATGTTATTTATACATATATATGGGCATAGTTAGCAAGTATATATTCAATTCATATACCTGTCCAGCGTGGAGTATAGTTGCTCCCCTGGCCCTTGGAATGTGGGACAGGTGTTTAAGCATTCGATGGTAATACAAGTTTTTGTCTAGGTATACCTATTGTGGTTCCACAAGGATGTCCACGGTGCAAAAACCGCACCTGCGACACTGTGAAAATAAATGATAATGCTGTCAACACTTAGTATGTAATTGATTTCTTAATTAGTAGAGTAAAAATAAGGGACAGGTAGGAAATAAACATATTCCCTAGTCTGGCCACTAGATGGCAATCTCTGACTGAGCTAGTTTGTATATGGCTTACCTTGTGTGCAACGTTTGTAAGAGCTAGCCGAGTCCCATGGAGCAGAGGGTGAGTTTTATCCCTGTTGTCAGTCAGGCAAACTGAAGTGTCTGCCTGACTGCTTAAATATCCTCCAACTGTGTGACGTTTCCCGCTGGTGGGCGTATTGACGTCACACAGTCCGGCTGAATGGTGCCTCCCATCTAGTTTCCGCCACTGCGCATGTGTATACATGCCGTTCGGGACCAGAAGGGAAGACACGTCTGAGAAGTGGGTGGGGACACGATTAGTGTCCGCCCCGTTGACTGATCCCAGACTGGCCCCACCTACCAAACCCCAGATGGGGCAATTGCGGTAGTGTCACCGCAACTGTCTCGGATCAGATCCAGGGAGCAAGCAGGACGGAGTCTATGGGGGAAGGGAAAGGGGGAGAAAAGGATGACACCGAGCCAGTCAGTCCCTGGAAATGGTCCCCGGGAGTTTAAAGTAGCGGCGCTTTCAGCCGCACCTCACTACAATGACAGCCGAGGTGTACATCCATCAGCACTGCAAATTAAGTTTTAATAAATATATAGTTCCATGTAATCCAGAACATATATGCAGCAACGACAAAAACATAAACAAAAATACAAACAAAACCAAAAAATACATTTATATATGGCATACATAGTCGATAAATGTCGAACAATTGACATGTTTTATGATTTCAATTTTAGAAGATTAACCCTAACCAATCCGCCAACAGGTAATTAGAGGATATATATTAAACATAAATATTAGACATAAATGCTATCCCATATATAGATTGCGAAACAATGGGAATTGTGCATCCAACTACATGTTATCCCATGGATGGATAATATGTATAACTCCATGTATATTTTATTTTAATAGGACTAATGTAGCAAATATCCATATTTCTTACCTTGTATCAAGAATTAATGAATCAACCAGCGGACATAGTCTAGTTAGACAATGTCAAAGGTGACTTCTTACGTCAGTATAATGTATTGATGACTACAGAAATGATTTGTAAGAGATAATCTCATTGAGGCCAGGGGGATAAATCGCATTCAGGCGCTCTATCCAAAGAGACTCCCTTTGGAGAATCCTTTGGTCCCAATTGCCCCCCCTGGGGTCCGGTGGAATAACTGCTAATACAATGAATGAAATACATGACGTTTCAATTCTGTGATACAGGTCAACGTGACGACTAATGGGCGTCATCATTTTCCCATTGCCTGACAGGTAAGTATGGTCGTTTATCCTTTGCTTAAACTTTCTTTTCGTCTTCCCGACGTAGTAAGCCCCACAACGACATGTCATTAAATACACGGCTCTCATCATTTCGCAATTAGCGAAGAAGTTGGGTACAAAATAAAATGGAAACTTGCCCCCCAGTAAACTCCATGCCTCATTTTGCAGCTGCATGTAATTGATACTAGGCCTCATTGATATTGATATCATTGATGATACCCAGGCCTCATTGTGAAGACATCCCGCTTCCTTTGGAATGGCAGTCAATCATCCTTTTTATAATAATGATAGGGAAATAAATCTATCTTTTACAGCGAACAGCAAAGGCATTCATTTTGTATACCTTGAGATAGAGGTGGTTGATCACAGGTTAATTATGTGTACTCATTTTAAATCCACAGATCAAAATGTTTACATACCAGTGGAAAACCGCCATCATAGGTTCTGGTTGCTTTCTGTTCCCTGCAGCCAGTTTCTTAAATTACATCGCAACTGCACAGAAATTGCAGAAAATCAAAAACAGGCCCTAATTCTTAAAAATCGTTTTCTTCAGATACACTCAAACACAACTAGATGAGGAAATAGCCAATGTAGGAAAAACTCTAAGAGAGTTTGGACAAAACTGGTAATATCCCTAATCAGGATATATTTAAGTAGGCCTTATTTACTTCTTATTCCATACAACATAAGCAAATTAGATCTATCCTGAATAAACAATGGGCAATATTAAAAAATGATAGACTTCTTGGCCCCCTTCTGCCTGACAGACCAAATGATGTGTATAGGGATGTCCCCTCATTACCATTTAGGATACATAGCTCCAAATATCTTGGATCCTCCTACTATACCCTCCTTTTTTCATATGTATAATATAACTCCTACTGTGCTAACTGACATATACAAAAAGCTGCCAGCACATCAACCGACATAAAGTTGTTCAAACATTTATACAAAAAAGTGCAGCATTAAAATGACTGATACAGTCCAGTGACAGTGTATCAAAGGTGAAAGAAAAATGAAAAAAGTTGATAAATAATAGTCAATCCCAAGTATTGAAGATTGAAGCATAGACGTGGAACCATCAAAACTTGTACACGTGATCAAAACAGAAAAGGAATCCCACACTAACTAAGTGAATACTAAATGTGCTCACCAGAGGGCATGGACCTACTAAACCCTCCTTTTTTAATGACTTGAAGGGTTCTTATCCCTGTAAAAGATGCCCAGTTTGTCAAGTTAACAGTTTCAAAGGTAGAAGGATTGACACATTCCAATCAACGATCACCTCCAAACATTATAATATTAGACCTTTTATTACCTGTGCATCGAAAAAACGCCCAGTTTGCCAGAAATCCCTGCATCTATAGACCTCCAAGATCTAACACTAACCTATCTAGCCCTATAAAGAAAAAATCAGTATACTTACCTTTTTTTAAGCCAAGTCAACCTGATCCCACACTGAGCTGTTAGCCGTTGCTTCACTGTGGAGGCAGGTGCAGAGGACACAGCCGCCAACAGAAGCCCCATAGTAAGTCTATGGGTGATGTCACTTCCCATTCATTTCACAGATGTTGTCGGCTGTGTCCTCTACAGAGCTTCCGCCAATGGATATTGGGTCAGATCGGCTTCAAAAAAGGTTAATGTTAGATTGTGGAGGTCTATAGATGCAGGGACTTTGGTTTTAGGGTCGACTTAATCTTTTAATGTACACATCAAAAATATTTGTCAAGGGATGAGAGAACATAGTGTGCCTAAACACTAAACTTGTTGCCATAATAGGGACCCTACAGGTACCCTATTTGTGGCAATTGATAAATATGAGGCACCTTGGAGAAGGGGATCAATGAAGAGGGGGGCCTCCAGATTGGAGACAAAATGGATTTATGAAATGAAATCCTATAGCCCCTACGGTATGAATGTGGAATGGCATACTAATGCTTTTGTCAGCAATGCTTAACCCTCTATTTTGAGGTTTCCCAATTCATAATTGTTAATGTATTTATATGTGGAATTTGTACATTTTATCCAGCAGGGGTTCTGATATTTGTTTCTTAATTTTATTTTATTTATATATATATATATACATTTTTTTTTAACTCTGTTTATTGAAGGAGATAAAGCTTATGATACAATAAAACAGGGCACTCAACAGGAGTTACAAACAAAAAAAAGAATTAATCGGTACATCTCATTACAATGGATTGAGCAAAATCAAGCAGTATGCAGCATTACTTCACAACATAGGATCAAAAAGCCTGTCAAGTTACAAAATATCATACGGGGAGAGAGACATGCAGAAAATCAATACCCATACAGAAGGCCCTAGGCAGAGGAGATGGTAAGGTCAGAAGAACACCAAGCATCCCACACCCTATCAAATTTGGCTGGGCAACCTCTGTGTTCAAATACAAGCTTTTCAAATGGTAACACCCGATTGACCAGCGTCAACCACATACGGATCGAGGGAGGAGTGGATTGAATCCACTGAAGAGCAAAGGCCTTGTGGGCCATAAACAATGACTCCAGTAACATAGTTCTAGTATGCCTTGGCCACCTTTCCTTGTCCAACACTCACAGTAAACACACCAGGGGGGTGCACGGCACATCATCGGACAGGACCGGAGATAAGACTTCGGTCACCCTCCTCCAGTACCAAGCTATAACCGGACACTGCCACATGACGTGGGCAAAGTCCACATGTGGGCAGGTACAGTATCTCTCAAAAGTGAGTACACCCCTCACATTTTTGTAATGTTTTATTATATCTTTTCATGTGACAGCACTGAAGAAATTACACTTTGCTACAATGTAAAGCAGTGAGTGTACAGCTTGTATAACAGTGTAAATTTGCTGTCCCCTAAAAATAACTCAACACACACCCATTAATGTCTAAACCACTGGCAACAAAAATGAGTACACCCCTAAGTAAAAATGTAAAAATTGTGCCCAAAGTTTCAATATTTTTTGTGGCCACCATTATTTTCCAGCACTGCCTTTACCCCCTTGGGCAAGAAGTTCACCAGAGCTTCACGGATTACCACATGGAGCTGGTTGATGTTAGACACCTTGCGCTCCTCCACCTTCAATTTGAGGATGCCCCACAGATGCTCAATAGGGTGTAGGTCTGGAGACATGCTTGGCCAGTCCATCACCTTTACCCTCAGCTTATTTAGCAAGGCAGTGGTAGTCTTGAAGGTGTGTTTGGGGTCGTTATTATGTTGGAATACTGCCCTGCAGCCCAGTCTCCGAAGGGAGGGGATCATGCTCTGCTTCAGTATGTCACAGTACATGTGGGCATTCATGGTTCCCTCAATGAACTGTAGCTCCCCAGTGCCAGCAGCATTCATGCCGCCCCAGACCATGACACTCCCACCACCATGCTTGACTGTAGGCAGGACACACTTGTCTTAGTACTCCTCACCTGGTTGCAGCCACACACGTTTTACACCATCTGAACCAAATTAATTTATCTTGGTCTCATCAGACCACAGGACATGGTTCCAGTAATCCATGTCCTTTGCTTGTCTTCAGCAAACTGTTTGTGGGCTTTCTTGTGCATCATCTTTAGAAGAGGCTTCCTTCTGGGACAACAGTCATACAGACCAATTTGATGCAGTGTGCGGGGTATGGTCTGAGCACTGACAGGCTGACCCCCCCACCCCTTCAACCTCTGCAGCAATGCTGGCAGCACCCATACGTCTATTTCCCAAAGACAACCTCTGGATATGACGCTGAGCACATGCAGTCAACTTCTTTGGTTGACCATGGCGAGGCTTGTTCTGAGTGGAACCTGTCCTGTTAAACTGCTGTATGGTCTTGGCCACCGTGCTTCAGCTCAGTTTTAGGGTCTCGGCAATCTTCTTATAGCCTAGGCCATCTTTATGTAGAGCAACAATTCTTTTTTTCAGATCCACAGAGGGTTTTTTGCCATGAGGTGCCATTTTGAATTTCCAGTGACCAGTATGAGAGAATGAGAGGGATAACACCAAATTTAACACACCTGCTCCCTATTCACACCTGAGACCTTGTAACACTAATGAGTCACATGACACCGGGGAGGGAAAATGGCTAATTGGGCCAAATTTTGACATTTTCACTTAGGGCTGTACTCACTTTTGTTGCCAGCGGTTTAGACATTAACCACTTAAGCCCCAGCCCTATTTCGGACACTTTTTGTTTACAAGTTAAAACCAGTATTTTTTCCTAGAAAACTACTTAGAACCCCCAAACATTATATATATTTTTTTAGCAAAGACTCTGGAGAATAAAATGTCGGTCATTGCAAAATTTTTTGTCACGCGGTATTTGTGCAGCGGTCTTTAAAACGCCATTTTTTGGAAAAATTTAGAAAAATCACATTTCACTGCATTTAAAAAATACTAAACAGTAAAGTTAGCCCATTTTTTTTGTATATTGTGAAAGATGATGTCACGCTGAGTAAATAGATACCCAACATGTTACGGTTTAAAATTGCGCCCCCCCGTGGGATGGCGACAAACTACGGTCAATAGAGATCTCAATCTGCGACGCTTTAAATTTATTTAACGGTTACCAGTTTAGAGGTAGAGTGTAGCTCTTTTTTTTAATTATTGCCCACGCTCTGGCGATCGCGGCGATACCTCACATGTGGGGTTTGAACAGCGATTTCATTCGCGGCTCGACTTGTTTTTTTTTGTGCGCGAGCTAACGGTGACGGGGGCGGCTAAATTTTTTTTTTTCCTATTTATTTTTTATTTTTTTTTTTTACTTTATTACAGGTTTTTTTAAAAAAAAAAATCTGATCACTTTTATTGCTGTCACAAGCAATGTAAACATCCCTTGTGACACCAATATATAGTGACAGGTACACTTTATGGAGGGATCGAGGGTCTAAAAGACCCTAGACCCCTCCACTACACTTCCCTGTATGCAAAACGCCGAAAACTGCATTTTTGCATACAGCCGTTTTTTAAATTTGCCGCCTTTTGCAGCACAGTAACCCGGAAGTGACGTCATGGACGCCGCCTCCGGGCTACGTCATCGGAGCCCCGATGGATGCCGCTTCCGGCATTAATCGGGACTCCATCCAGCCGGCGGACGTGCCGACTGGGTGCTCGGGGCTCCCGGTGGGATGGGAGCCCCGGGCAAAGCCACGGAAGGCGGCGGGGGGGGGGGGACGTCCCCTCCCGCCCCCGGGTAACGATCGAGCGGCTCCCGAGCCGCATCGGTCGTTACCGACGGAAAGCCGACCGTCGGCTTCAAACCACGGTACCGGGATGATGCCTCTAACTAGAGGCATCATCCCGGTATAAACCCACAAAGTGTACCGACGTAAGTGGTTAATAGCTGTGTGTTGAGTTATTTTGAGGGGACAGCCAATTTACACTGTTATACAAGCTGTACACTCACTAATTTACATTGTAGCAAAGTGTTATTTCTTCAGTGTTATCACATGAAAAGATATAAAAAAATATTTACAAAAATGTGAGGGGTGTACTCACTTTTTTGAGGTACTGTACATCTAGAGCATGTAGGGGCTGGCAGTCTGTACATGGCATGCAACCGAACCGGGGTCAAATAGGATTGATGTAACATGTAGAGATGGATCAGTTTGTTGTTAACTGCCGGAGAGACCAAGAGATGCGAAGAACATGCCTCCTCCCAGTCCTCATCCGACAAATTAGGGATAAGTTGTTGCCACCTGGTGCGTACTGCCAGTGGGTTTTTATTAATCGTGGCAGATATCAGGTGTAGATAGATTGGGCAGATGAGCCCCCTGTGTCCCTGGGATTGCAGGATTCCAATCAACGGGTAATTGGAGAGGACAACCTCATTAGATCCAAACTGGGAGTGGAGTGCATGGCGGAGCTGGAGATATCTATAAAAGGCATTATGGGGGAGATCACACTTATCTTGAAGTGACTGAAAAGGGACAATAACATTCCTTTCATATACATCCCCTAGGGTAGCAATTCCCCTACACTCCCAAAACCAAAAGTCCAGGAACGATTAGAGACCGGGGAACATTGTGTTATGCCAGAGAGGCAAAGCAGCTTCAATGTCACCAAAGTCTGCAATTTTCTTAGCCTCCCGCCACACCGCTCTAGCCATTGTAAGCATCGGGACAAGGTCCCCCCCAGAGTCCTGGCCGGAGCCTCCAAAGCCACCAGTAAGTTCTCCAGGCCGAGCACCTGTGCAAGATAGGATTCAACCACAGCCGGAGGAATCAGGGCCAGCCAGTCCGACAAATGGCGTAACTGACCCGCTAAATAATAGTAGTGCAAATTGGGCAGTGCCATACCAGCCTCCGTTTTAGGGCGCTGCAGAGTAGAGAGCTTAAGCTTACGTCTAGTGTTGGCCCATATAAAAGACACAAAGAGCGAGTCCAGGGATTTAAAAAATGATTTAGGAACCGAGACAGGAACATGTGAAGTCACATATAGACATTTAGGTAGCAAGATCATCTTAATAAGATTGATCCTGCCCGCCACTGACAGAGGGAGCCTAGTCCAAACTCCAAGCTTATGTTTAACCATCTGTAACAACGGGTCTAAATTAGCCTTCGAGGCATCAGATGGGGACAATGTAATAATGATTCGCAGGTATTTAAATGAGGACACCACCCGGAGAGGAGTAAGGGGTCTCCCACCGCCATAGACCGGGAGTCAAAAGGCATTAGCGCTGATTGATATATATTTTAATGACATTTTTCTTTACTCATATTTTTATAATACATAAAGATGTTTCATTTTATTTTTCATGATATATTTTATATTTTTCATAATTTTTATTGATATATTTTTGCAAATTGTGGCCATCTCATAGCCTCCTCATGTTACATCATTATATATAATGTTTTTCATTAAGTACTCCTAGATACACATAAGCGCGTGTAGCCTTCTGCCCAGGTAAATGTGTGGTGAGGGCATTTACACTTGTGTTGATTTATCATAGTTGTTATGATAACGAGGTTATCATAGAAGAGAGGAGCCACGCTTTATGACGTCACCCACTGCTATCCAAGATGAGCCGTATGTACTGATCAGGCGTTTGGCACTCAACATGTAAACTGGAATTTTTATGCTTGAAACAAGAGGAGGATCTTATAAGTTTTTACTCAATAAAGCGTGTGTCTTTAGACCTTACAGAGAGCACTTCCATTTTTTTATCTCTTTATATTTACTTGGCTATATGTGTGACCAATAGAGCGGTCAGGACCTCTTTGCATCTGCCATCCTTCATCCCCAGGTAGTGGGAATCTGTGTTTTTGACCTTCTTGTTAGTTCAGGGGTCAAATATTAAGGTGAGCGAGCAATTTGTGTGTCACGATTGCACAATATATTTTTTTTACTTTTTTTAATTACAATATACTCTGAGCACCTAATGCAAAACAATTACTACTAGCTAGAAAAAAGATAACACTATACTAGTGTATCTCCCTCGGAAAAGGTTTTGATTAAATATAAATTAAAAGTATAAAAATATATATGTAATTAGTGAGATATAAATATAAAAATATATATTGTGTGGCAGCAGCTGTAGGTTTAAATGGATGATAGAAAAATAGCCTAGGCTATATACAGCGCTTGCCGCAAAAAAATTATCTTAATGTATGTGAACAATGTTGAAAACGTATCTTTACAGTATAAGTGAAAATACAAATCACCACTTGAAAAGACTTTATTGAATTTTACATTTATTTTATTCACATATATTGACCACCACCGGAAAATACTTATTTATCTATTGATCAATTTCTTGGAACTTTTTATTAATTTTCATATGTTCAATTGATTTGTATTTTCACTTACACTGTAAAGATAAGTTTTCAACATTGTTCACATACATTAAGATAATTTTTTTGCGGCAAGCGCTGTATATAGCCTAGGCTATTTTTCTATCATCTTATTACTACTAGCGCTGCATAATTTGTGTTTTAAGTTGTATTGTGCAGTATGTCTGACTATTTTTGCGGCTTTTTTTGCCAGCGTGTTTTCTCTTGTTTTCCTACAAGATTTAGCAATTGCTGATTTGACAGCTACAAAACAAAGAAGATCAGACATGTGTCTAATTTAAACAGGTGAAAATGTATAAATAAGTTTGGGCATTTTTCATCTTGGGTGCCAAATGACCTTGTCCTGGCAATTATCCTTGTATAGTATTCACTGTATTTCATCTTTTATATGGGTCTCATTTCCTTTCTCTAAAGATAGCACAGCAATTCACCAGTCACATCATCTGTACATATGCCCTTTGCTGACGTGTCTCTATTCATTATTTAACAACAGTTTAGGAGCCATTCCATTCAGTGAATACTTTTACCATTAGACATTACACTGAACTTGATTACAGGCGCTCAAACCTTTTCATGACTCTCCTGTCACCTGAACTGGCTTACATTTGGATTTATTATTTCTCTACCATGAAACTACATAAAAGGAAATTCAGTATGAGAGAAGGCCTCACCTGCCTAAGCTTTATACTGTAATAATGGTAGCGCATTTTATAGTTTATCCTTTTTCTACATTTCTAGCACTCTGAAATATTTAAATACACAAAAGTGTGCTAGGCATTGCACAGTACAATATACTCAATTCTGTATAATATAAAGAGGGGGGGGAATACTTTTTATTGTCTACTAGCAGTTCTGGAATTTTCTATTAATTAAACATGCAATGCAGGAATGTCAGACATATTAGTGCAAGCTAAACACAATCTCACTGTAATTTTTTTAAGAGAGTAATTCCTGTATCAACTGCATCTAGTGGCCAAAATGCAGTATAGGTTCTCATTGAGGTATTTCACGGAACCATGCTGCATTTTGGCTACTAAATGGAACTGACAATACAGGCTGTAATCTCCAAGAAAACATACAATGACATTTCGTTCAGCTTGCGCAAATGCTTCTGACATTTGTGCATTTAATGTTTTATAAATAGAACCCTTGGTATTACACCCTCAAAAGGCATAGTTCACCTCCATTTCAGCTATCCTCATTGTTGTACTTTAAAGAAAGGCACCTCGTGTTTCTGGTCAGCTATACTGGCAGCTTATTGCACACCACCACCATTCTCTCTAATTTCATTCCCTGTGCTGCACTCCTCATACCTTTTCTCTCCTTATCAATGTTACATTATCCACCATGACTGCTTCTCTCCACTTTACTGTTATTGTATGCTCTACTGGAATTTACCAGTTATCAAAAGTTCAGAAATGGAGTTTGTCGATCATTTCTTATTTAATGCTGAAGTTTAGCTTTTTTTTAGCATTACTTACATTGCTTACCTGCAATGAAGTGCCCTGTCCTCCACCTGCAACTGAAATGATATTGCTGTTGGGGGTACCAGCTTTGGGTTGACCAGACAGGAAAAAGCCCCCTCCTGTCCTCCATTGAGAGAAGTTATTTCATTGATTGCACAACCTGTAACACAATCTGTAAATGGAGGAGAAAATCTTGTAACTGATCAGACTCCCCCCTCACTGATTGTGGTAAAGGCAATGTAATAAATGTAAGGCTGGGTTCACATTGATGCGACTCTTTGAGCTGAGTTGCGTACGGGCACAGAAGCCCATTCTTTTAAATGGGCTGCCATGACTCCTAAAATGCAGGGAAAGGTCCCTGTACCATTTCTGGAATCGCAGTCTGCACGGGAACCACAAGTGTAGTGCAGGTCCCAGTGCTTTCCAGTACATGGGGCAGACCATTAGCAATGGCACCCGCACACATCTCTTGCATTTTTCTGTGCAGGTGGTTGTGGCTGTGGGAACAGGTGCGGACCCACAGCGGGAAGAACCCACACAGAAGTGAATTTAGCCTAAGAACTTTTCTTAAGAGAGGAGAGGGCAGGAGGGAGTGTGTCCCTATCAGGTCATCTTTACTGCATCTGTGCCTAGAGACCTGAAGTTGTTATTCCCCATAGTTTGGCAGCAGGAAGAGGACAGGGCAGCCCTGCAGTGATGATTTCTAGAGAATCCAACAGTCTGCACATTTTAGGATATTCACTTGGAACAGCCACATTTCAATCTGTTTGAAGCCCTCTCTGTTCAACAGAAGCCAATTATTAAGCCAACTTCTGTTGAACAGTCCTGCTGGAAAATCAGCGTGTGACCAACCACTGCAGTGCTGATAAGTGTACTCTGAAGGGGAAAACATGGGGGAAAAAATCACCCAGTTAAGAAAATAGACTGCACCTGCCAGAACACAGTTAAGGGGGTTGAAGGAAAGAAAGCTGCTCAATTTCCCGATCCAAAATGACTGTGTTGATGGGGAAATTGAGCAGCTTTTTTTACTTCAATCCCTCCCACAGCACTATTATGTTCTGCCGGCGGGGAACTCAGAGAGCCTTCCTCACTGGCAGATGACAATGATCACTGCTGGCTGCAATAGCTGCCAGCATTGATTGGGCTAAAAAGAAAACAACAGGCTAGATTGACTTCAGTACAACCAGCCTGCCCATAGATGGATCAAAATTGGCCCGGTTCCTGCAGAACTGGTCGAATTTCAATCCACAAACTTTCAACTTCGTTTTCAATGGCCAACTTTGGAGGACTTGTACACAGAGCACAGACAATTAAGGTTGGAGGATTATTGTTGCTATTCGACCCCTATGTTGGTTTACATGGTGCTTCGTGCATATTGATAATGTGAGTGTGTAAACTGAGCCTTCTTATGTCTTATTTTTGTGTTTTTGTGAATGATAATGGGGAGTGACCAGGCTAATAAGAGTCTTATAACCCAGTCCTGTGAATTTTCATAAGGTTCTGTGACAGGAAGTCAGGTAAATCTGTGGATGTTGTCACAGACAGACAGACAGGAGATACATTTCCACCTGGTTTAGAAAATCCACCAATTACTATAGGGTGTCGGCTGCAAAGGTAGCCAGAACTGTCTAAGGACGTTGAACAGACTTCAGCTGTTCAGAATGAGGCAATTAAGGCCTCTATAATTTGTCCAGAGGAAGTCTATGGATTGCTGCCTCCTGACGCTGTGTGAGCTGGGGAGAGGAGGACAGTCAGATGTGTGCCTCCCGACGCTGTGTGAGCATGGGAGAAGGATTGCTGCCTCCTGACGCTGTGTGGGTAGAGGAGGACAGTCAGATGTGTGCCTCCCGACGCTGTGTGAGCATGGGAGAAGACCTCCTGAAGTGATGTGCGCTGAGGAGGGTAAAAAGTGTGAAGACTACTCAAGGCGAGGTCTGGGATTGTTTCTATGTGGAAGAAATAAATGAACTGTTTGCTATGTGAAGAGACAAGCAAAGGAATGGTTGCTATGTGAAGAGACAAACAAAGGAATGTGTTCTATGTGAAGAGAAAAGCAAAGGGACATGTTCAATGTGAAGAGGAAAAGGGACATGTTCAATGGACATTTGTTGTGTGAAGAGAAAATAAATGGACTATTGAGTGTCTGCTGTAGGATCAGCAAAGTTTGCCCAACAGTAGGTTGGAGACAGACTCCTTAGGTAGGTTCCTGTGTGTGAGAAGGTAGCCGCCCACAGTGGCAAGGATTTATTTTGTGTTTTATTTTTATTTTGATGTTTTTGAGGCTTGCACTTGTGTGAAGTAAATTGCAAGAATAAACCAAACTGTTGTTTGCAACCACTTCTCGGCTATCTCCCTGTGTAAACGCACCCCCCAAAGGTGTCATCCATACCCGCCACCGAGCTAAATCCCCACAGTTCTTTTGACCTTTTGTAACAAAAGGTCCAACATTTGGAGTGAATTGTTTTTCAGAAGGTGGAGAACTGGGTGCAGCATTCTAAGAGCAAAAATCACCTTGGTGAAGCATTTAAAGAGCAAACGTCACCCATGAGAAATTGTATTATATGCATTGGTGACTAGGGATGATGGAACGGTTCGGGTCCACCATCGGTTCGGCCCGAACATTGGGTGTTCGAGGTTCGGCCGAATTTAGAACTTTTTGCCCAAAAAGTTCGGAATTCTGCAACCAGAACCGCCCAAAATGCAATGCTTCAGGAAATGGGCTTTAAAAGCCCGTGATTGGACCAGAACCATTAGCAAAAGCCAATTGAGGGGGCAGGAGAATGCTAGGAATGTGATTGGAGTGACTAGGGGGTCCTTAGACCAATCATTAGTGAATACGCCCCCCAGTATATAAGATCGCCCCGCCATATTCCCAGCATTGTTATACTGGACATGGAAGAGAGTGGAAGCAGTTCTGTTAATTTTACTTTAAAAGTGTCATTTAGCTATTTTTAGTGTGAGGAAAGGGATATCTAGTGTAGTTAGAGTGCTCCTTTACACTTAAGTTAGCTTCAAAAATTTAGTTTCTGTAGGGAAAGTGTTAAGTGTCAGGGGACCGTAGTGTAGTGTAGGGTTAACTGGCAGTGACTGCTATGGCAGGGTGACAAAACCCCTCCATAGCAGGGTGACCGCTATAGAGAAATGATCATTTCTCTGAATAGCTTCAGGACACCATTATGGCTTCTCACCAGCCTAGCATTTTTTATGCTGCAGGGGCTGCCACTGCCAGTGCTTTCTTGAGGACATGTTTGATGTCAGACATGACATCTGAACATTTGTATAGGGGGTATATATAGACATATATGTCTGAATATATACCCCTAGACATATATATAGGTGTGATAGTAGCAGAAATAAATGCTTGCGCTAATGAAATCATTTACAGTAATATATTTCTGCTACTATCACACCTATATATGTCTAGGGGTATATATTCAGACATATATGTCTATATATACCCCCTATACACATGTTCAGATGTTTTGCCTGCCTCAAAAGAACCCCAAAAAATGCCAAAAAAACGCTAGCGTCAAAAAAAAAAAATGCCCAGGTGTGTTTTTGCTGGCATTTTTTGCGGGGTTTTGGAGGCAGGCAAAACATCTGAACTTGTGCACAGTACCACTATACACAAGTTCAGATGTTTTTTCTGACTGCAAAGAACCCAAAAAAATGCCTGCTTTGAAACCGGCAAGATGTTACAGCAGCGAAGCCATATTCCTGTGCTCAAAGTTTTCTAATACAAACAATCCTTTTTTTTCTGGTTCTGGACATGCTACAGAGCTGAACTTCACAGGTACACCCTTTAGACCCCCCAGACACAAAATCACACAAAAAAAGTTCTTAAAAATTGTCATTTTTGATAAAAAAGCCAATTATTGAAAAATTAAAAAAAAAAAAGAGATTTTTAGATTTTTACTTTGGATTTAGTATCTGGGGGGTCTAAAAAGTGTACATGTGAAGTTTCAGCTCTGTAGCATGTCCAGAACCCCCCAAAAATTAGCATTTTCTTATAATTTTTATTAGAACAGGAATACGGCTTCTCTACGGTGTTTTTTCTTGCATTTATCGGGCATTTTTGGAGGCAGGCATGACTTTTTTTGGATTTAGTGTCTGGGGGGTCTAAAAAGTGTACCTGTGAAGTTTCAGCTCTGTAGCATGTCCAGAACCAGAAAAAAGATCATTTTTCAGTAGAGCAGGGATGGTGGAACCCCTCTTTTACACTTATATGATCTTTTTTGGGGGGTTCTGGACATGCTACAGAGCTGAAACTTCACAGGTACACCTTTTAGACCCCCCAGACACAAAATCACACAAAAAAAAGTTCTTAAAAATTGTCATTTTTGATAAAAAAAAAGCCAATTATTGAAAAATTAAAAAAAATAAATAAAAAAAAGAGATTTTTTGATTTTTACTTTGGATTTCAGATCTGGGGGGTCTAAAATGTGTACATGTGAAGTTTCAGCTCTGTAGCATGTCCAGAACCATAAAAAAAAGATTGTTTGTATTAGAAAACTTTAAGCACAGGAATATGGCTTCTCTGCTGTAACACCTTGCCGGTTTAATAGAAGGCATTTTTTTGGGTTCTTTGCAGTCAGGAAAAACATCTGAACTTGTGTATAGTGGTACTGTGCACAAGTTCTGATGTTTTTCCTGCCTCCAAAACCCCCCAAAAAATGCCAGCAAAAACACACCTGTGCATTTTTTTTTTTAACGCTAGCGTTTTTTTTGGCATTTTTTGGGGTTCTTTTGAGGCAGGCAAAACATCTGAACTTGTGTATAGTGGTATATATACACACATACATATATTTATATACACACCTAGACATATATAGGTGTGATAGTAGCAGAAATATATTACTGTAAATGATTTCATTAGCGCAAGCATATATTTCTGCTACAATCACACCTATATACTGTATGTCTAGGTGTGTATATAAATATATGTATGTGTGTATATATACCACTATACACAAGTTCAGATGTTTTGCCTGCCTCAAAAGAACCCCAAAAAATGCCAAAAAAACCCTAGCGTCAAAAAAAAAATGCCCAGGTGTGTTTTTGCTGGCATTTTTTGGGGGGTTTTGGAGGCAGGCAAAACATCAGAACTTGTGCACAGTACCACTATACACAAGTTCAGGTGTTTTTCCTGACTGCAAAGAAATGCCTTTAATAGAAAATTTATTCTATTAAACCGGCAAGGTGTTACAGCAGAGAAGCCATATTCCTGTGCTTAAAGTTTTCTAATACAAACAATCTTTTTTTTATGGTTCTGGACATGCTACAGAGCTGAAACTTCCCATGTACACTTTTTAGACCCCCCAGATCTGAAATCCAAAAAATCTCTTTTTTTTTTTTTTAATTTTTCAATAATTGGCTTTTTTATCAAAAATGACAATTTTTAAGAACTTTTTTTGTGTGATTTCGTGTCTGGGGGGTCTAAAGGGTGTACCTGGGAAGTTTCAGCTCTGTAGCATGTCCAGAACCCCAAAAAAAAGATCATATAAGTGTAAAAGAGGGGTCCCACCATCCCTGCTCTACTGAAAAATGATCTTTTTTCTGGTTCTGGACATGCTACAGAGCTGAAACTTCACAGGTACACCTTTTAGACCCCCCAGACACTAAATCCAAAAAAAGTCATGCCTGCCTCCAAAAATGCCCGATAAATGCAAGAAAAAACGCCGTAGAGAAGCCGTATTCCTGTTCTAATAAAAATTATAAGAAAATGCTAATTTTTGGGGGGTTCTGGACATGCTACAGAGCTGAAACTTCACATGTACACTTTTTAGACCCCCAGATACTAAATCCAAAGTAAAAATCAAAAAATCTCTTTTTTTTTTCAATAATTGGCTTTTTTTATCAAAAATGACAATTTTTAAGAACTTTTTTTTGTGTGATTAATAGTTAATGGGGCATGACCCAGAACCCCAGGCACTTTTTAGGGGCATTTATTGGGTTTTGGGGCTTCAAAATGGTGTTTTTTGATTACCGAAGTTCGGGTCCCATTGATATCAATGGGGTTCTGAAATCCGGGCCGAACTTTCGGGAAGTTCGGATGTTCTGGCCGAACCGAACTTTTCAAAAGTTCGATCATCCTTATTGGTGACAACAGAGATTCACAATTTGTAATATAAGCTATTAATAAATATAAAAAAACAAAAAAAAAGTAAACTAAAGTGATATTAAACCATTTTTACATTTTTTTTTTAGATACCAAACATGTCATACTTATCTGCTCTGTGTAATGATTATGCATAGAGCAGCCCCGATCCTCCTATTTGCGGATCCCACGCCGGCGCTCCTGGCCCTTCCCTCCTGCCAAGTGCCCCAAGAGCAAGTAGCCCTCTCTCTCCTCATTGGCTCCCACAGCTCTCTAAGCCAATGATGAGGGAGAGTCCCCAGAAAGCCGAGGCCCTCACTCACATCGCTGGATTGCGATGAGGCTCTGGTTGTCAAAACCTTACCTTGCCTTCCTCTTGGCAGGCATCTTGGACATGTGCAGACTGCTGTCTCTTATAAACTCTGTTTGCATCATCACTTGCCTGCTGCCTGGGTGTCGCTCAGTGATGATGTTGCACACCTGACTATATATATATCACCTGAGGGCTTGCAGTCCTTGCCCTTGTGTTTGTGAACCAAGGTGTATCACTGCTAGCAGTCTTCTGGTCGTCGTGTTCCTCTGTGCATGATTGGCTTGGCTGACGACTTTCCTGGCTCTCGACCCTGCATCGGCAGACGATCCGGCATCGGCAGACTACCCGCTACTGGACTCGACCCCGGCTTGAATGACTACCCGCTTCTAGACTCGATCCCAGCTTGGATGACTACCCGCTTCTGGACTTGACCCCAGCTGTTCCTGATTTCGTTCCTCTGCTGCACAATGAAGGTTTTTTACCTTCATGCATCGAATCTATGTAGGTAAAAAACCTTAAACCTTTAGAGTCACTTTAATTAAATAAATATAATTTAATATTGAATTTAAAATATACTCTATACATAATCAACATTGGGAACTTTATTGTTTTCACAATATGTTGCACATGCTATTTCTTTTTTTTATTATTATTTTTATTATTATTATAAATTTTAATATACTGTAGGTTCATATCTGTGTTATAGTTGTAGGATTTAATATCTGGTAAATAGCTACTTCTAATATATATATATTTTTTGTTAGTTTCACCCTTTTGGTTTCATTCAGCACTGTTTTTTGGAAGAATATTTTGTGGTCAAATTACATTCATAGTTCATCTAGCTGAAAAAGGTACAACAGAATTTCAGATAAATTATCATAAAGAGAAATGTGGGGGCTGCAGGTATTTACCTTCTTCTGAAAATGACAAATACAAACACGATGCTCTACCTCTCCTAGTCCAACTAGACCATGCTGCCAGCATGCTCAGTAATAGCTTCTGTTCACCCATACAATGCATAGTGATACAAGCAACACAGTGGTGTAGCATAGTATTTAGCACTTTTGTCTGGTAGCACTGGGGTCACTGGTTTAAATCCTAGCCATGACACTACCGGCCTGGAGTTTTGCATTGTTTCCCCATGCTTCCTCACACACTCCAAAGACATACTGTTATATCAGTGTTTATCAACCTTTTTTTCAGTTAAGGCACCCTTTAAACTTATAGACAATCTCAAGGCACCCTTTAAAATGATGGACAGTCTCTAAAAATGTAAAAAACTATTCTATAATAGTTTTATACAATGCAGCAACATCCACACGTAGGATACCCAACGTTAGACGTGATTTATTCTTCCAAAGCAAATACACTTTTGCACAATGGTACTAGTATTCCTATGTCTCTCTTCTCCCTCAATTTCTCACCATCGGTTAGCTAATGTGACCCAAGTGCTGAGGGAGAGGGGCAGAGGGGGGTCAAAAAAGGATGCTGTGGAGGCAACAGACATCCTCCTTATCAACTGATGACATAATTGGTTGTTAGGATGCCAGTGTTCAGAAACTCATAATGGTGCATAATGAAAACCAATGGCTTTGTGTAACTAAAAGGCAGGCTTGATCCACCTGCTGGCTTGTATACAATTTTTGATACATTTTTAGGCATTTTTCCATGGCACCCCTGAAGAAACCTCAAGGCACCCTGGTTGAAAAAGACTGTGTTATATCAATTGGCTCCTGTCTAAATTGTTCCTAGTAAGTGTATGCATGAATGTGAGTTAGGGACCTTAAGACTGTAAGCTCCTTGAGGACAGGGACTGATGTGAATTTGCAATATATATTGTGTGTAAAGTGCTGCATAAATTGTTGGCACTATATAAATAACAATATTAAAAGCGTATTGTTTTATAAGGCCTACAATACAAAAAACCTTTGTAGGGATCCGCAGCCAGGTAGAGTTTTTTTCTATATCACAATCTTCTGAAAATGCTAGTGAAAATGCTCTTAGTGCTGGTTCACACTGATGCGAACACAGAGATTGCATGTAATTCGGAGTGCACTGCTCCTAAAATTACATGCGATGTCTGTGCGGTGCAAATTCAGCCATAGTTTGTATGGCTGAATTCGCACCACAATCGCAGTGAACACGCACAGGACCCTTTTTTTGGTCCGCAGCAAAATCGGATCACATGGTGGTTCACACCAGAGCGTTCAGATTCTGTGTGAACTGTCAGATCGCACTGCGATATGCGATCTGAGCTGGGGGTGTCATTAACTTTGAATTGACACCCCCAGCGTATCGCATATGGCAGTGTGAACTGTGCTGCGGATGCGATGCGGGAACACGCAGATATATTCGCAGTGTTCCCGTATCGCATCAGTGTGAACCGGCACTGACAGTCTGTTCCTGCTCCCCACAGCAAACCTCTCCCTACACTGACAAAAGACAGAATATAGATAGTACACCTATACCAAATACCAGCCCTTAAAAGGACTTTTGTAATGAGGAATTTGAATCAAACATGGTGTACTGGTCACATGTGTTGAATTCCTCTGAGATCCATGCCTCATTCATTTGAGGTAGTCAACACTGTCATGAGCTAAGCGAGTGCGCTTATCTGTCACGATTCCCCCCCTTTCAGACAGGACACTGGACGAGGGGCAAGCTAACAGTTCCATTGTAAATTGTGCAAGCTCTGGCCAGAGGTCAAGCCTGCCCCCAGTAGTCCAGGGATTCATCACTTCTCAGAGCATCCACATCGGCCGTTAACCCGAGGTAGTCGGACACCTGTCGGTCTAGGCGTTCCCTGATTCTGCATCCGGAGGACAGCTGTAGATGGGTCAGCTTAAAGAATGATTTTAGATCCAACACATCTTCAAACCAGGCGCTGTTGGATTGGTACCCGCAACTGTTTCTCTGTGAGTGGAAATTCCTCTGCCAGCGCACGCAAAAGCAGAATGCAGCATTTCTTGAAGCAAGGCCTAGAGCTTGGAGTGTGGCTTTGTGGGTTCTGATGGCATTGCTCCACTGGGCTCGGTGATGGGAGTCCTGGTGCCTTCTTAAGGCGGTCGTCCCTAGGTGAGTGTTGGGCTTACCGCGACTTATGCGTTTACTGCAAAGGCTGCAGATGGCAACACTATTGTCAGCAGCGGACAAGTTAAAAAAAGCCCACACTGCGGAGCCATGTGCCGGCATCCTGGGAGCGCCAGATTTGACCGTACATGGTTGATGGCTCGCTCCTGATACATTAGCAGTCTGGTTTTTCCCTCCTGTGCAATTTAAGTTCGGCCTGCTTCTCTTCCCTATCTGCTGGTCCATCTCTCCCTCTGAACTCCCCTCCTCTTCCTCTCTTGTGGGCACCCACGTGACGTCCATAGACACGTCATCATCAACGTCACCTTCCCCACCACTAACATTAGAGATCTCAGAGTAGGCAGCAACAGCGGGGACCAACCTCCTTCGGCTGATCTGGGTACTGTCGTGAGACTGTGAGTAGCAGCTGTTGCTACCTCCTCTTCCTGATCTGATGCCAAGAATGGCTGCGCATCGGAAATGTGTTGTGATGGATCGGAAAATAATTCCTGGGACTCAAGCAGATTGTATATGGTGGTGGTGGTGTTGGTGGTGGTGTCTTTGGGGTGCACACAGCAGAGAGTGAAGAGGGTGCAGATAGAGAGGATGAGGAGAGGATGAGGAGGGTGCAGAAGAGGAAGGCTGAGTGAGCCACTCAACCAAGTCTGGTGCGTCTCTAGAGAAGCGCAGTATATGTGGAAGAAGGTATATAACGCCCCGCTTCAATCTGTCGTTTTGGGGGGCCACTGGTATATCACACCAGTTATAATACTTTTTTTCCAGTCACTGTGTGTAGCAGAGGGAATGCAGCAAAATAGAAAAAAAAGTCTGCAGTACCCAAATACACTATTATGAAAGTATATATAATACCCGCCTCAATCTGTCGTTTTTGGGGGGCGACTGGTATATAACACCAGTTATAATATTTTTTTCTAATTGCATTTGTCACTCTTTGTAGTTGCAGTATCGCTGCAGAACCGCTCACCAGTCACAATGCTGCACAATACAAATCCACTATAATATGCTTTCTATATTAGAAAGTATATTATAAGTGTATTACACCCCTATATACTGCACACCAAACAATAGTACACCTATACCAGTCCTTAAAAGGACTTTTGTGGATCTATAACAGAGCGATTTCTGTCACTGACAATCTGTCCCTGCTGCACACAGCAAACCTCTCCCTACACTGAAAAAATACAGAATGTAAAATGGCAGCCAGATCAGGTATATTTATAATGTAGGGGGTATGTCCATGTGCTGAAATGTCTCAATTGGCTGTCCTATACCACCTGATGGATGTGTCATGGGTCAAAGTTCTTCACAATGTAAAAGAATATGGCGGTCACGCATATCGCCATATGTTCGCATGTTCGGCGAACAGCGAATGAGCAAAGTTCGCCGCAAACCGACCGCTGGGCGAACCGCAAGGCCATCTCTACTGCTGACCCCTCTCCCTGAAGAGAGCACAGCCACCCCCCGCTCCCGGTTCTCCAGCAGCGCTTCCACCATGGAGTAGGAAACACTAAGACTGAGTGCATGGGGAAGGGGCTGCGTTTAAAGGGGCATTGACACGGCAGTGTTTACTGTGAGTTGGTGGAGCTACGCTCTCTCTCCAAGGTGCTGTCCGGAAAGGTGAGGGGAGAAAATACTGTGCACTGGCACTGTACTAATGGCACTGGTTGAGTGACAGGGGTGATTAAAGGGTTAATGAGGGTGATCAAAGGACTAAATGTGCCAGGTTTTTCTCTCAGCGATGTCGTCTCTTCTCTTCCTGGTCCCTTTTTAGTATATATAGAAAGCTCTATCTATATATAAAACTCATTTGGGTACAGACATTTCGTGACAGGCTGATTGTCAGTCAAACTATCACAACTCTAAAAACCAAAAAAAAATACCTGGTAATGAAGGGGTATTTCAGGCTGGTACTCAAGTGGTTAACCAAAGCTTGTTTTACTGGATCTAGCAGAAGTACCATCTGGCAAGAGGTCTTGCATTTCATCCTGTCTCTTTATATTGATTTATATATCACAATCCCAGATTCCCGTTCTAGGATGTTTAATAACTCCCACACCTTGCAGTACAGGGGTTATAGGATGCTACACAAAAGTCTAATTGTATATAAATATTTAAAAAAGTACAAATAGTTTGGTTATATCTTGGAATACAATATTGCATCTCTAAGGTAAATAAATGAGTGGCAAAATCATTAATCACAATTACATCACTTTTAACCCATAACCCCATGCAGTTTTGAGGGTTTAAACCTTTGGCCAATTTGAGACCTATTAGTTACCAACTAAACCCATACATCCCATTGTACAAATCTGGTGGTAACTATAATAAGAACTCAAATAGTATGTACAGTAGCTGAGGCCCGAAAATAAACAATTTCTGTGATCCAGACATTTCTTAATGTTCTTAGTGTTCTCAAAGAAAAAGAATACTTCAGTAATATCTCAAAAAGTTGTATCCCTTTATTTAAATAACTGTTTTGAAGGTATGTTTACCTTTAGAACTTTGTAATTTTAGTACACATGCACTACCTTAAAATGAATAAACCCGTTTTATTTGTTCTAATGTACAAACAAATTTGAATGATACTGTGAGCCTGTTATTTGATTGTACAAACAATCCAAACTGAAGGATATTACCAACCCCCAAGAACCTCTCCCTCTCACCCTCCTCTAACTAACAGCGGGTAAGAAAAAAAAAACAAGTATCCAAATGCCCGTTTTACTTAAAGTCACAGTTATGTGACAGTCTTATTTTCTTCTCTTTAAATCCTGGGGTCCATCTTCAGGATACAGCAGTCCCATCCTTCTCTTTAATACCTTGGATGTCAGGTGTCTACATCACGCCCTGCACAATGTGGACGCCTCCTCTTGGTGGAGGCATCACTTCCAGTGGCCAAGTCCTCTCTCAGAGGTTCCAGAGACAGGAGAACCTACAGTGGCGGAAGGGGAACCAGTGCCCAAGAAGATAACGGGCACGAATGATTGCCCGGTCCCAGGGGCAAGAAATTAGCTGGGCTCATAGGGGAAACTATGTCCTTGATCCATTACACATGATGGCTAAAACCTAGTACACATGGGCCAAATATCAGATAAAAACCAATAAAAACCACCCAACATCAGCCCGCGTGTATGGCAGGCGGTCCAACAGAAGCAGGCTATTTGGCCGGCTTCTGTCAGATATGTATGCTGGAAAACCAGAAGCCGACCAGCTCCCAATCAATGTTCTCAGGAAGTGGCTGAGAGCACTGCTGGTGGGGGGGGGCCGTCCCCCTGTCAGAACACGATAGCAAAGCAGGGGAGATGGCCGTACTAACGTAGTGTTCTTAGTACAGCAGCTGTCGGAGCTGTCCGTTTTTTTTTTCATTCAACCCACTGGGTTGAACAAAAAAACTGGTGGTGTATATTGGGCTTTAGGAGGAGGTGTTTACAATTAAGACTGAAAAGTAATGTACAACATAATTGGTGTACAATGCACTATTCAAATTTTATGTTTGCCTAGAGTTAAGCTTTAAAGTGGAATTCCACCCATTTTAGTAACTTTAGATGTATGTAATCCCCTTTAAAAGGACTTTTACCAATGGAAACTTTTTTTTTTTTTGCTAGTAAATACCTTATTTTATTGTTTATTCCTCCTCTCCTCACTTCCGGGTCCGATCGGCGATGACGTCATTCGGCGATTCGCAGGGGGTGCTGGGATGTATTCCATGGCATGAAATCTAGCAGTATTACACAGGAGCTGAGCTGTACTGTATGTATTGAGGCTGTGACCTGCCCCGCCTCTGCCCCGCCTCCTCTCAGTGAGCTGTACTGTATGTATTGTATTCAGGCCGTGCTCTGTCCCGCCTCCTCTCAGTGAGCGAGGACTGAAAGCATTATATCCTCACTGAGCTCACTGAGAGGAGGCGGGGCGGAGGCAGGGCAGAGCACGGCCTGAATACAATACATACAGTACAGCTCACTGAGAGGAGGCGGGGTGGAGGCAGGGCAGGTCACGGCCTCAATACATACAGTACAGCTCAGCTCCTGTGTAATACTGCTAGATTTCATGCCATGGAATACATCCCAGCACCCCCTGCGAATCGCCGAATGATGTCATCGCTGATCGGACCCGGAAGTGAGGAGAGGAGGAATAAACAAGAAAATAAGGTATTTACTAGCAAAAAAAAAGTTTCCATTGGTAAAAGTCCTTTTAAAGGGGATTACATACATCGATGTAATCCAAGTTATTAAAAATGGGTGGAACTCCACTTTAAGTAAAGGTAGCTGATTTAGCTAATATTTTAACTGCCTCAAGAAAGCAGTGTTTTTGTTTTCTGTAAATCCTTGTATGTTATTCTGTTATTAGCTGGAGCAATGTGCTGACTAGAAGGAGTGCCCTATTATTTGTAGTGGCAACCTGTGTGTTTGTGTGCATTTGTTCTCATCATCTCCCATGCCAAGGTGTGTTTTTTTTTTATGTTCATGTGTTTTTTGTGTATTTTCAGAAGAGGACAGTAATTCCAACCACCAGATGGTCAGGGTCTTAATTTTTAGTGGTGTTTTGCTACTTTGATTTAGCAGATGGGGAATTAACAAGGCAAGCTGCAATCTTTCAGACATTTTTGTATGTTGTTGTGCTCCTGTTTTGTACTACCTTTTTGTGCCCCAAAGTCGTTAAATCAATCCCATATACAGTATCTCACAAAAGTGAGTACACCCCTCACATTTTTGTAAATATTTTAATATATCTTTTCATGTGACAACACTGAAGAAATGACACTTTGCTACAATGTAAACTAGTGAATGTTCAGCTTGTATAACAGTAAATTTGCTGTCCCCTCAAAATAACTCAACACACAGACATTGATGTCTAAACTGCTGGCAACAAAAGTGAGTACACTCCTAAGTGAAAATGTCCAAATTGGGCCTAGATAGCTATTTCCCTCCCCGGGGTCATGTGACTCCTTAGTGTTACAAAATCTCAGGTGTGAATGGGGAGCGGGTGTGTTAAATTTGGTGTTATTGCTCTCACTCTCATACTGGTCACTGAAAGTTCAATATGGCACCTCATGGCAAAGAACTCTCTGAGGATCTGAAAAAATAATTGTTGCTCTACATAAAGATGGCCTAGGCTATAAGAAGATTGCCAAGACAGGGAAACTGAGCTGCAGCACTGTGGCCGAGACCATACAGTGGTTTAATAGGACAGGTTCCACTCAGAACAGGCCTTGTCATGGTCGACCAAAGAAGTTGAGTGCACATGCTCAGCGTCATATCCAGAGGTTGTCTTTGGGAAATAGACGTATGAGTGCTGCCAGCATTGCTAAAGAGGTTGAAGGGGTGGAGGATCAGCCTGTCACTGCTCAGACCATACGCCGCACACTGCATCAAATTGGTCTGCATGGCTGTCGTCCCAGAAGGAACCCCTTTTCTAAAGATGATGCACAAGAAAGCCCGCAAACAGTTTGATTAAGACAACAAGCAGACTAAGGACATTGATTACTGGAACCATGTCCTGTGGTCTGATGAGACCAAGATGAGCCTATTTGGTTCAGATGGTGTAAAGGCGTGTGGCGGCAGCCAGGTGAGGAGTACAAAGACAAGTGTGTCTTGCCCACAGCCAAGCATGATGGTGGGAGTGTGTCTGGGGCTGCATGAGTGCTACTAGCACTGGGGAGCTACAGTTTATTGAAGGAACCATGAATGCCAACATTTACTGTGACATACTGAAGCAGAGCATGATCCCCTCCCTTTGGAGACTGGGCCACAGGGCAGTATTCCAACATGATAACGACCTCAAACACACCTCCAAGATGACCACTGCCTTGCTAAAGAAGCTGAGGGTAAAGTTGATGGACTGGCCAAGCATGTCTCCAGACCTAAACCCTATTGAGCATCTGTGGGGCATCCTTAATCGGAAGGTGGAGAAGAGCAAGGTCTCTAACATTCACCAGGTCCGTGATATCATCATGGAGGAGTGGAAGAGGACTCCAGTGGTAACCTGTGAAGCTCTGGTGAACTTCATGCCTAAGAGAGTTAAGGCAGTGCTGGAAAACAATGGTGGCCACACCAGGGAGGGAAATGGCTAACTGGGCCCAATTTGGACATTTTCACTTAGGGGTGTACTCACTTTTGTTGCCAGCGGTTTAGACATTAATGGCTGTGTGTTGAGTTATTTTGAGGGGACAGCTAATGTACACTGTTATACAAGCTGTACACTCACTACTTTACATTGTGGCAAAGTGTCATTTCTTCAGTGTTGTCACATGAAAAGGTATAATAAAATATTTACAAAAATGTGAGGGGTGTACTCACTTTGGTGAGATACTGTATTTCACAAAATGCTCATTACTAAGCCTTAACATTTCTGGTTCAGCTTGATTTGAACAGAAGATAATTTTGGGGTATGTCATGATAGGAATTATCTTGATGATGAAGAAGGCAATTTATCTACTTCAGGAAGCAAATAACTGCTACAGTAAAGTTGGAGGACAGGTGTAGAGGTGATTCAGGGTGCAATGTAAAAAAGAAACAACACCCAACTTGTAAAATGAGTGTTCCGAATCCTCCTGGATCTGTTCTTAGGAAGCAACAGCTTGTCTAGCTAGGGAAGGAATTGGCACAACAGAGCAATGTGATGAACACAGCTATGTGTAAAGCTGAAACAATCTCTTTGGCAAGCGAAATGTTTACAAATGGAAAGCATTTTAACAAGGTGATCTAGTTGAAGAATGTTTTTTGGCATTATCTCACATGACTGTGGTATTGCCGACGCTGCGGCTGCTCCTTGCCCCATACAACCCAAACCTACCAACAGACTCCCCTTTTACTTGTCTAAAGAAAGAAGGACACTACAATCATTTGTTTGGGTTTAAAAGGCCATAGCAGCCAACTTTATTAGAACTAACTAGTAAAACACTAGCTAGCAAAGAATTACCATTATTCAACAAAAACAATCCAATACCAAAATTTAAAAGCGAATGACCATTTAGGATCTTGGAAGGCAACTTGACTTCCCCCCTGGCTGTATCCCTGACCCCAATAGACCTCCAGGCCCTCAGCCGCCACTGCACCAGCTCAAGGACTATGAACCATTGGGATCCCTTGATACCGCCTACTGACGTTGCCAGGGGTAGGTCCACCCATACCTAAGATGGGCCCTACCCCTCCATATTCCCTTTCCAAGTAGTCACAGTCCTCCAAGACCCTAAAACCCCAGCCACTGCCATGACAAAGAAAAAACACACGAACCGTGCCCCAGCTAAAACCTAGATGAACAGCAAAGTCCGAAACACAAATTGACATTCACAGTATGCGTGCAACATTCATCATACAACAAACGCAGCCAAAAAATATTACAAATTCCCTCATCAGTAAAAAGTAAGTTAAGTTCGTTTATATATTTTTTTTTTATTTTTTTGCTATGTTTCCTAAACCTGTTTGTTCGATAAAAATTTTTTTTTTTTTTTTTTTTTGTATATTAGTCTCTTTTTTTTTTTTTTTTTTTTTTAACTGAGTATAACCATATCCCTTTTTTTTTTTTTTTTTTTTTTGCACACTCCGAAATGGCAAAGGGATGGGCGGGCGGGAGAAGTTCTCCTATTGCTGTCTGGTCTCCAACTGACCGGACCCCTGGTCCCACCCTAAACTAGCCCCTGCTAACCCCACCTTGCCCCACCCTGCCCCACCTTCCCAAAAACCAATCACCTGCTTTAATTCTTCCTTAAAAAAGTTAACCCCCACTGGGTAGCAACCTTCCCTGCAAACCCCAGTCATGTCCAGCCTTCCGCTTACTGCTGTGCATCCATCTCCAGGCTTCCCCCCTTGACTGTGGTATTGCCGACGCTGCGGCTGCTCCTTGCCCCATACAACCCAAACCTACCAACAGACTCCCCTTTTACTTGTCTAAAGAAAGAAGGACACTACAATCATTTGTTTGGGTTTAAAAGGCCATAGCAGCCAACTTTATTAGAACTAACTAGTAAAACACTAGCTAGCAAAGAATTACCATTATTCAACAAAAACAATCCAATACCAAAATGTAAAAGCGAATGACCATTTAGGATCTTGGAAGGCAACTTGACTTCCCCCCTGGCTGTATCCCTGACCCCAATAGACCTCCAGGCCCTCAGCCGCCACTGCACCAGCTCAAGGACTATGAACCATTGGGATCCCTTGATACCGCCTACTGACGTTGCCAGGGGTAGGTCCACCCATACCTAAGATGGGCCCTACCCCTCCATATTCCCTTTCCAAGTAGTCACAGCCCTCCAAGACCCTAAAACCCCAGCCACAGCACACGGGCATGACCCCTTATGGCCGTGTAGCCCTCCAAACCCACAGCGCCCTCTGAATACCTTCCTGCAGACCTAAAGTCCACAGGTCGATGCCCACCGCGTTCAAATGAACCCCATCACCTCTAAGATAAAGGGCCGGGTCCTGCTCCAGCTCAAGATGCCGGACCGCCAGTCCCCCGTTACGCACAACAAACTTGGCCACCGCCTTATTCACCTTAATCCTGGCTTTGTTCAGGCTAGTCACCGAACGAGCCAGGCGCCAAGAAGTGCGGGCGACAATGTCCGACCACACCACCACAGTCCGCGGAAAAAGCGTCCGCAGCCTCAGGAAGTCCAGTTTGACATCCCTAATCAGCTCCCTGGAGGAACGGAGGCCCAGATCATTGCCGCCCGCATGCAACAAAAGTATGTCGGGCGGCCGCTCAAGACGGGCGCAACGATGGACTTCAGGGAGGACACGGGACCACAGCATGCCTGAGACCCCAATCCATCTAACCTTTACCTCCTCCCTGCTGAAACCCAATTGGCGCCCCTCTGGCCTAACCGCTGCCCTCCGAGCACCCCAGACCACATAAGAATGTCCTAATATCCAGACCAAGACTTCCGTGGCTCCTGTAAAACAAAAGGAGGGGTACATACCAACATACGTCCTGAGTACACACACAAAAACCCACAGAGAAAAACAAAGAAAAAACACCAGCATACACGTAACGAACATTCACTAAATGACCTCCCCTGGGCCCCCGACCAGAAAAGAACAGATCCCCACTGCCGCATCACAACAGATGCGGACGGACATACGAGCGAAATCGCCTGGACTCCCAACGCCCAATTTTCCGAAGGGCCTGATCCCCAAGGCCCCACCGAGCCGCTTCCGTGGCGGCTCCAATGCGGAAAGAGTGAGAGGAGAAATCCGTCCCCTGAAAACCGGCTGCCCCCAAGCACTTCCGGAGGACAGCCGTAAATTGAAAACGTGATAGGGCCGTACCATCAGCCCGTAAAAACAGAGGACCCTGTTGAGCGGAGCGCACCTGTAACCAATGCCGCACCGCAGCCACGGGGCAAAGCGAGGACCCAGGAACCACCCCTAGCTCAACACAAGCCCCTCGGCCCAGCTGGTCCGTTTTTGACCTCTTTATCCGGATTAGAAGCTTGTCCGGATGCAAGCAAACATCCCCCAACTGCAATCCCCCATTCCCCCGCCTGGAAATACTCACCAATTCGCTAATCCGAAAAGCTCCAAAGAACGCCAAGATAAACGCCGTCCTGAAGAGTTCCACCTCCTGGTCCGCAGAACACACTCCCGGCAAGCAGTCCACCAACCGGGACAACACATCAAAGGAAATCGGGCGCCTGGAATCAATCGAACGAGTACCCCTCGCATAACCCTTCAAGGCCTTTTGAACAAGGAAATGTTTGGTTACATCAGCAACCCCCCACAACTGAAAGTAGAAGGCTAAGGCCGCCATTTTGCGGCGTAACGTAGAAATAGACACACGCTGTTCAAAATTCAGGCTCACAAAATATAAGAGCAGGAACAACCGTTCCCGATCACCAGAAAGACCCCCCACCTCACTCACCATCCGATGCCACGTCGCCCACACCCGTTCGTAGGCCGTCCAAGTGGAAGGACAAACCGACGCCCGAACCAATTCCATTACTGCGGCGAGACGATGTTCCACAGCTCCCCGGGACACATCAGGCCTTGCTGATCCGCATCCGGTGCCAACCTCCGAAACCTGTCCCACTGGAAGCGAGAAAGAGCATCAGACACCGAATTGTCAACACCCGGAACATGCACAGCATAGAAAAAAGAATTCAGGAGCAAACATTTGAGCACCAGGTGGCGAAGCAACCTAATAACCGGTGGAGAAGAAGCAGTAATGCTGTTGATGGACTGAACTACCCCCAGGTTATCGCAATGAAAATGGACCCTCTTATTTGTGAAATCCTGACCCCATAACTCCACGGCCAACACAATGGGAAATAATTCCAACAGAACCAAGTTACGAATGAAGCCAGAATTCCGCCAGGAGGCCGGCCATTCCCCCGCACACCATTGCCCCTGGAAATAGGCCGCAAAACCCCCCGAGCCTGCCGCGTCAGTAAACAGCTCCAGGTCAAAGTTTGACACCGGAGCTTCCAACCAAACCGAACGGCCGTTAAAGGAGCTCAAGAACAAATCCCAAACCCGCAAGTCATCCCGATGCTCTTTAGATAGGCGTATGTAATGATGCGGCGCCCTGACTCCCGCCGTGGCAGCCGCCAACCTCCTGCAAAACACCCGCCCCATGGGCATGATGCGGCAGGCAAAATTCAATTTTCCCAGCAGAGACTGCAGGGCACGCAGCTGAATTTTTCGCGTGTCCAAGGACCCTGCAATAACTCTGCGTAGGTCCATTAGCTTGTCAACCGGAAGCCTGCATTCCATTGCCATCGTATCAATGACAATGCCCAGAAATCGCAGTTCCGTGCACGGCCCCTCAGTCTTGTCAGGGGCTAATGGGACTCCAAAATAATCAAACAGCTGTTGGACCGTAGCCAAGAGCGTCGCACACATCACCTCCCCCGGAGGACCTATCACCAGAAAATCGTCTAAATAATGAATTATGGAAGACAACCCAGAAACATCCCTAACAACCCATTCCAAAAAAGAACTGAATGTTTCAAACAGCGAACAAGAAATGGCGCAGCCCATAGGCAAACATTGGTCAACGAAAATTCCACCCTGCCATTCACAACCCAAAAGATGCAGACTGTCCGCGTGCACCGGCAACAACCTAAACGCAGCTTCAATGTCAGTTTTCGCCATAAGGGCCCCCCGCCCAAAACGACGCACCCAGGCCACCGCTTTATCGAACGAAACGTATGAAACCGAGCATAAGTCGTCCGCTATAGCGTCATTCACCGAACCCCCCGGGGGGTAAGACAGGTGGTGAATGAGTCGAAACTTATTAGGTTCCTTTTTTGGAACCACACCCAGAGGAGAGAGTACCAGATTCGGCAAAGGCGGAGATGAGAAAGGGCCCGCCATTCTGCCCAACCTCACTTCCTTCCGGAGCTTCGCCGAGACCACCGACGAATGCGCCCTAGCGGAACTCAAATTGCCCCCGGGAGGAGGAACCACCGACAAAGAACAAGGAATGCGAAAGCCTCGCGAAAAGCCCCCCAGCAAAAGAGCGGCAGCTTCCCGATCAGGGTACCTACTTAGGAACCTGGCCAACCTTTCCACTTTCACCGGCGTCCGCCCTCTTACCAGCGTCGGCATGTTTTGCTCCCCCATGCTTAAAGCATCGTGCAGACGAGTGATTTCCGCCGCAGTTGGAACACTCGTGCTTGAAGCGACAGGAGGTTCCAAACTTGCAAGTGGCCTCGTTAAACTGCCAACATAAGCCTTTACGTTTTGCGGCCGGAGAAGGCGAGGAAGCCGCCCCCCCGACCCCACCCTGAAAGGGGTGCCCGGTAGATCTAGCCTGGGTCATGAGGCGCATCCAAAGACTGATATCCTTATGATCCCAGCGCAAAGATGGTCTGACGGCCTTGCGTTGACGAAAATGTTCGTCGTATCGCAACCAGGCCGTACCACCGTAGACCCGATAAGCTTCCCCAATGGAATCTAAATAACAAAATAGGGGGGAACACTGATCAGAATGTTTTTCCCCTATTACACTGGCCAGAATTGTGAAAGCCTGCAACCAGTTGGTAAATGACCGCGGAATCAAACGATACCGGCGCTTTTCTTCCTCCTCCTTTTTAGATTCATCAGGCTTGACCCTGTCCAAGTTGAATTTTTCCAACGGTAGCAGAGAAAAAATCTCAACATACTCACCCCGCCAAATTTTTTCCCTCACCTCCGTTTTCAAATGAGCACCCAGAGGTCCCTCGAAGCAGACATAAACTTCGCACTTCGCAGAATCCGCCATGCGCACAATCTCCTTGTCCCCATCTGCTGAACCCGACCCTTTTGTCACCGGCGTCACCCCAGGAGAAGACGACGGCACCCCAGAACTTACCTCCACTGCATCAGCCAACCCACCTGTGACCTGGACCGAAGGAGCTGGTACCGGCGTCACCGAACTCACCTCTTTTGATCCAGTGGATTCCGCCAGCGGCCGTGAAACAGAAGAACATCCCGCTGCCGACCCCACTGATTCTGTAACCCCCCCTGTTGCAGCAGCCCACGCATGTATCGGCGCCCCCGCGGGTGCAGCCGCTAAAGCCGGCTCGCACCTGGACAACAAATCCTTAAACCCGGACAAAAGAGTATGCAGCAAAGACACTCCCCCTATGCCGTCCGGGACTGCCTGTGCACCCGGACCCCCTGAAACCTGCGTCCCCCCACCACTACCTAGGACCCCCGCGCCAATAACAGGCGAAGAGGGCCCCCTTGCTGGGAGAGAAGACGAACTAAGCAGTGCAGACAGCGTAGATGGAGCCTGGACAGCAGGCAGAGCAGACACACCAGAGGAATATACCACAGAAGACCCGACAGGAGGAGAGGCAGGTACAGAAGGAGCAGAAAACAGAAGGGAAGGAGAGGCAAAGGACACTGACTTACCTGGCTGACCCGGTGAAAGCCTCCGCTCAGCCGTCCGTCCGTGTCCCGAATGAGGAGCCGCCCCGACATCCAGAGTATCCTCTTCATCCGATGCCGACAGTTCCCCTTCAGAGCGCTCTTCCACCTCCGCCGAGTGGGACACCTGGCCAGTCCCTGAAGAGCCACCGCTGCAGCCGGACAGGCTGAAGATTCCATCGCTGGGAGCTGCCACTCTGCAGGGAACAGAGCGGCCTCCGTAGGTCTGGCGCTGGGCGGTGACGTCACTGCCCTGCGACGCTGTAGCACTTGTCCTCAGCAGGCTTCCATCCGAAGGTCGCATGCCCGTGACGTCATATACGGGCGCCTCCGGCCGAGCACCGCCACTCATTTCCGCCTCCTCTTCTTCCCGCCGAACGCCCCGCCGCAATGGGACAGCGGCGGGCGCCGAGATCCGGTCCGGAACCACCGATGGGACGCAGGGGACCCTCCTGGAGCCTCGACTTCTTCCACGAGAGGCCGCGGCCGTACCCGGAAGTAGGCCCGCACCCGGACCCCGCACTTCACTCCCACGCCGGACCGCGCCGCCACCGGAGGGACCCGGGGAGCCAGTCGGATGTTCCAGAGCTGCAGGTGAGGGGGCAACGGAGCTGGAGGGGGCTGCGCTCACTTTGCCAGGGCCCCGTCTGTGTCGAGGATTCCTCCCGACCCCCGCTGTACCTGTAGGAGGCTTCCCACTGACAGCCGAGGTCGAAGGGTCCCTAGGGGGGCTCCCTAAGCGACGGCGGACCCTAGGGGTCGTTTCTGGGCTGAGGCGCTCAGGAGGCCTTGACCTCCTAGGCCGTGATAAAGTTGGGGCAGGCGAAGCTGGTACCTGCCCCGACCCCTGTAGTAAGCCATCCATATTGGCCTGAAGCCATTGCGGACCATTCGCCATGGCCGCACTGCGTAACTGGGCCAGCATAGAGTCCAAATCTGCCATACCGATAGACAAGGGGGGGGGGGGGTACAGAAGTTCTCCTATTGCTGTCTGGTCTCCAACTGACCGGACCCCTGGTCCCACCCTAAACTAGCCCCTGCTAACCCCACCTTGCCCCACCCTGCCCCACCTTCCCAAAAACCAATCACCTGCTTTAATTCTTCCTTAAAAAAGTTAACCCCCACTGGGTAGCAACCTTCCCTGCAAACCCCAGTCATGTCCAGCCTTCCGCTTACTGCTGTGCATCCATCTCCAGGCTTCCCCCCTTTTTATTCATTGATCTCAAAATAAGAAGGGTATTTTGAGAAAGAAGAGAAAAGCACAGCTTAGGAGAAAAACTACCCTTGATGTAGCTCATGGTATTCCTAATAAGCTGCTTCAGATCCTTTTACAAATAGTGTGTGAATAGTAACTTAAAGGACAGATAACTAACTTTCCCTAAACCTATCACCCTAAGTTAATCCAAACAACCCCCCCCCCCTTTCCTCAAAATCTTTTTCTTACATTAGTTCTAAAGCCCCTACCTCCAGCACTGTTTATACCATATCCAATGAAAAACTGTTCAGTACTGGTTGTGTATGTTTTCTGTGTCTCCATATGCTTAAATGGATCCACATAATACATCTCAATTATACAGGTGTAACACTTACCCCCAAATGAGATTGCACAACCCCACAAACAACCACCCCAGTTCAAACCACACTATAACCGTGATAATAAAGAAAGCCAGGAAACTGAGGTATGGAAAATTAGGGCTGTGGCCCCTTTTTTGGGTTTAAAAACAAAATTGATAACCTTTAACCTTTTGTTGTACCATGCCTTTATAATTAAACACACAGATCAATACCACTGTTAAAACTTTAACCAATCCACCTGCTCGATCTTTGAGGACTCAAGCACCAAGTAACTGTACCAACCACCAGGTACCATCATAAACACTGTCCACCCAAACCTGCAGGATGACATTACCCCACCAGCCAGATTATGACATGGTATCCCCCATTGATGAGTCCAGCATTAAAAATATTGCAACCAATGTCGGAAAGATTTATAAAATCAATGTAAAATAATCCAGGAATAAACCCTTCTTTCAGCTCAGAATGACAGTAAGAACCACACACCCCGATGCATAGCATGAATTCACACATCAATCTTTTAACTATTTTCTAATCTTATCCATGTGCTGAATTCCACAAATGGGAGCCCAAATCATGTAAGAGAAAATTTCAGCAAAACTAACTTAGTATCTGGCAAATGAGAATGTATGATGAGATGAATTGTAGCTAGTTCCCAGCGCAATTTATTTGAGCATGTTCAGGTGTCTTATATTTTCCAATACAATGTGTGGCATGGACAAACTTTCAACAGATTAAACAAATGATTGATTACATTGTACCATCTTATTACCTGTTCTCTGTTTAAATTCTTGCTAAAGCCCTTCTATGGGCCCAATTGACAGATGAGTGGTCTAATTCAAGCCACCTTTGGGGAGTTTCAAAGAAAGAAAAATACTCAATAAATATTGAAAGCAGGGAGAACGTACAATTTATTATTATTTTTACTGGACTCCCATCTGTCAATTATCTAGATATAGTCTTAGCTAAGATCAAGTTTAGCCACTTCAGTAACTGCTGCAGTTATAAAGAAATGGGTGTGTAGCAGACAGCCTGGCACACAGTGTGGGTGCCTCCGCCAAGATACAGCTTGGCTGAGAATTGCACCATAAAGAAATAGATGACACTAGCTTAGGTACAAACTAAAACTGACTTTATTGTAAATTCACACAGAATTTATACCACACAAAATCAGGTAAGAACGTGATCACATTATCCTAAACAATGCCATCTGTAAACAGTAATATCAGTACAGGCAGCTAACATAAACAGTAAGATAATTAAGAGCTATCAACTAACATCTAACAGTGATCTAATCAAACAGTAATCTAATTAGCATAAACACATTAACCTTCCTAGCGGTATTCCCGAGCGTGACTCGGGGTTAGATTTTAGAGCCAAAAACGGTAACCCCGAGCCACACTCGGGGTACCGCTAGGAAGATCGCTGGATCCTGGAAGAGGTTTTACTTACCTTTTCTCCGGGATCCAGTGAAGAATGCGGGCGGTATGCGGCGGCGGAGCTTCCTCCCGATCGTCTGCGAGCCCCGGATTCCGTCTCCGGCGACGTGACGTCCGCCGGGGGTTGGAACCGGCGGCAAATTTAAATGTAAAACACACCAAACACACTGATACCATTCAAAATAAAATCACATTACATTGCCCCCCAGTGCCCTTTCCTGCAGTTTTACTGTACTTTTTATGTAAATATATGTATATATACATATATATATATATATATATATATATATATATATATATATACATATACATATATATGTATATGTAATTCTTGTGAATGAGCAGCCCAAACCGACTGTATACATTATATATATATATATATATATATATATATATATACGTATATATATATATATATATATATATATATATGTATACATAATATATGTATACATACATACAGTATATATATATATAATATATATAATAAATGTATACAGTTGGTTTGGGCTGCTCATTCACAAGAATTACATGCAAAATAATGGTACCGCTTTCAGCACCTAAAATCCAAAATAATCATACCGCCAGGGAGGTTAACATCCCACAATAATTTGGTAATGTAGATTCACACCTAGGAGGCACACAATGGGGAATTAAACAATGAGAGAAAGATACCTTAATAAACAGATTACACATAGAGATGTCGTGAACATAAAATTTGCCGTTCGCAAACGGCGAACGCGAACTTCTGTAAATGTTCGCAAACGGGCGAACCGGGCAAACCTCCATAGACTTCAATAGGCAGGCGAATTTTAAAACCCACAGGGACTCTTTCTGGCCACAATAGTGATGGAAAAGTTGTTTTGAGGGGACTAACACCTGGACTGTGGCATGCCGGAGGGGGATCCATGGCAAAACTCCCATGGAAAATTACGGAGTTGACGCAGAGTCGGGTTTTAATCCATAAAGGGCATAAATCACCTAACATTCCTAAATTGTTTGGAATAACGTGCTTTAAAACATCCAGTGTGTGAATACGATCAGGTATCATGTTGTATCGATCAGGTAGTGTAAGGGTTACGCCCGCTTCACAGTGACAGACCAGACTCTTACAGACCAAACTCCCCGTTTAACAGTCAGTCAGTCCATTTGCACAACCGCAAACTCCCCATTTGCACAAGGTTGGATACCAAGCTAGCCATGTCCCGTTCCTTGTCCTCACTGACGTCATTGAAGGTCTCTTCCTCCACCCAGCCACGTACAACACCAAGGGTCCCCAAAAGGTGACAGCAAGCCCCCTGGGACGCCTGCTGTGGTTGGTCTTCCACCTCCTCAAAGCCAGCTTCCTCCTCTGACTTCTCTTCTTCAGACTCCTCTCTCTGCGTTGCCACAGGTCCAGCAATCGACAACGACAAGGCTGCTTCTGGTGGTGATGGGGACCACAACTCTTCCTCTTAATGCTCATCTACGGCCTGATCCAGCACTCTTCACAGGGCACGCTCCAGAAAAAACGCATATGGGATGAGGTCGATGATGTTGCCTTGGGTTTGACTGAGCAGGTTTGTCACCTCCGCAAAAGGACGCATGAGCCTACAGCCATTGTGCATGAGCATTCAGTAATGCGGCCAAAAAATACCCAGCTCCGCAGAGGCTGTCCTCTTTTTTTTAAATTAAAAAAATCTGTTCTTACCAGTTTAATCTCTGTTTTGTCTCCTATCAGGGGCCGGTGTATGGAATAGATTTTAGGAACCGGGAGATGGAAAAAGATGGCTGGTCTGTCCTTTTACTTCCAATTTTGGGCACTGCGCGTGCGCCGTGCAATGTACTGTGCTATCCTATATGAGTGGTGTGTTAAGTAGTACTATTCTTATCAGTTTAATCTCTGTTTTGTCTGCTATCAGGGGCCAGGGTATGGAACAGATTTTAGGAACCGGGAGATGGAAAAAGATTGTTGGTCTGTCCTCATACTTCCAATTTTGGGCACTGCGCATGCGCCGTGCAATGTACTGTGCCATCCTATATGAGTGGTGTGTTAAGTAGTACTATTCTTATCAGTTTAATCCCTGTTACGTCCCCTATCAGGGGCCGGTATATGGAATAGATTTTAGGAACCGGGAGATGGAAAAAGATGGTTGGTCTGTCCATTAACTTCCAATTTGGGGCACTGCGCGTGCGCCATGCAATGTACTGTACCATCCTTTATGAGTGGTGTGTTAAGTAGTACTATTCTTATCAGTTTAATCCCTGTTACGTCCCCTATCAGGGGCCAGTGTATGGAATAGATTTTAGGAACCGGGAGATGGAAAAAGATGGTTGGTCTGTCCTCTTACTTCCAATTTTGGGCACTGCGCGTGCGCCGTGCAATGTACTGTACCATCCTATATGAGTGGTGTGTTAAGTAGTACTATTCTTATCAGTTTAATCCCTGTTACGTCCCTTATCAGGGGAGGTGTATCGAATAGATTTTAGACAACCGCAAAGAGTTGTCAATAGTTGACACACTCATGACATAAATTTTATTCCTCTATGCGTCAATCTTGGTGTAGTGATGACTGTGCTCATGCGCATGTTTGGGAGATTGCAGGCGATGGCGGTTTTTCAAAGCCTATGGTCATGCTGAGGTAGTTCAGTGACAATTAAGTGACCCAGAAAACAATGATTCTGCAGTGTGGGCCCATTGTTGGCCTAGTAGGCTTTAATGATCACCTAAGATGATCATAAAGAAAATTATTTTTTTTCTATGAAAAATTAACCAGCCGATCGCTTTTGGTCTGTTCACAATGAAGCAACGACCTTATCATCTGGGGTGTGCCAACATTGCCAACACACTCCTAGAGGTGATCGCTTCATTGTGATACGCAAGCCCCTTCACCACAACAAGGTAACGATCACGAAGGGGAATTGACACATGTATGTGCCTTTTTTATGTGTTTTGTTTTTGCAGCCACAGTGTAGCACCAGAGGCCAGAAAAATTAGGCATGTACACATGCCTGAAAAAGCAGGTATTGTTGCAGCCGCTGCTGTAGCAGCGGCCGGAAAAATCTATGTTTTCCAGGCAGAAAGTTCACTAAAACATTGCGGCTTGAACCCTAGTTGGGGCGGAGAAGTCATGTAAGTCATCCGGCATGCAGAGATTAAATACAGCAGCGTGTGGACCATTTTTAGCCCAAGGCATCTCATCAGGCCTTTTTTAGTCAAATGCATCCCCCACTGTCAGTCCCTTCGGGATCCATGCCTCATTCATCTTAATAAAGGTGAGGTAATCTAGACTTTTTTGACCTAGGCGACTTCTCTTCTCAGTGACAATACCTCCTGCTGCGCTGAAGGTCCTTTCTGACAGGACACTTGAAGCGGGGCAGGCCAGAAGTTCTATCACACATTGGGATAGCTCAGGCCACAGGTCAAGCCTGCACACCCAGTAGTCAAGGGGTTCATCGCTCCTCAGAGTGCCGATATCTGCAGTTAAGGCAAGGTAGTCTGCTACTTGCCGGTCGAGTTGTTCTCTGAGGGTGGACCTCGAAGGGCTGTGGCAATGCGTAGGACTTAAAAAGCTCTGCATGTCCTCCATCAACAACACGTCTGTAAAGCGCCCTGTCCTTGCCGGCGTGGTCGTGGTAGGAGGAGGATTACTTTCACCTCTTCCCCTGTTAGATTCCCGTTGTGCTGTGGCATCACCCTTATACGCTGTGTAAAGCATACTTTTTAACTTGTTTTGTAACTGCTGCATCCTTTCCGACTGCCGGTAGTTCGGTAACATTTCAGACACTTTCTGCTTATACCGGGGGTCTAGTAGCATGGCCACCGAGTACAGGTCGTTCTCCTTCAGCCTTTTTATACGAGGGTCCCTCAACAGGCATGACAGCATGAAAGACCCCATTTGCACAAGGTTGGATGCCGAGCTACTCATGTCCAATTCCTTATCCTCACTGATCTCATTGAAGATCTGTTCTTCCCCCCAGCCATGTACAACACCACGGGTACCAGATAGGGGACAACAAGCACCCTGGAATGCCTGCTGTGGTTGGTGTTCCTCCTCCTCAAAGCCACATTCCTCCTCTGACTCCTCTTCCTCAGACTTCTCTTCCAGTGTTGCCGCAGGTCCAGCAAGCGATGATAAGGCTGTTTCTGGTGGTGATGGTGACCACAACTCTTCCTCTTCACGCTCATCTACGGCCTGATCCAGCACTCTTCGCAGGGCACGCTCCAGGAAGAAAACAAATGGGATGATGTCGCTGATGGTGCCTTTGGTGCGACTGACTAGGTTTGTCACCTCCTCAAAAGGACGCATGAGCCTACAGGCATTGCGCATGAGCGTCCAGTAACGTGGCAAAAAAATACCAAGCTCCGCAGAGGCTGTCCTAGCACCCCGGTCGAACATTAGGAGTGTTGAATTCCAACGTGTCGGGCTGTCGCAAATCAAGCGCCTCACTAGCATTTTGTTTCGCCGCTGAATATCGGAAAAGTGCGAATAGGCGTAGGAACGCCTGAAATGGCCACACACCTTCCTGGCTTGCTTGAGGACGTCCTGTAAGCCTGGGAACTTATGCACAAAGCGTTGTACAATCAGATTCAACACATGTGCCATGCACGGCACATGTGTCAACTTGCCCAAATTCAATGCCGCCAACAAATTGCTTTCGTTGTCACACACCACTTTGCCGATCTCCAGTTGGTGCGGGGTCAGCCACTGATCCACCTGTGCGTTCAGGGCGGACAGGAGTGCTGGTCCGGTGTGACTCTCTGCTTTCAGGCAAGTCAACCCCAATACGCTGTTGTATCCGGCATGTGGAATAGCCCCTGGGGAGCTGGGGGGGGTGCAGTTGGTGTGGAGCAAGACGCAACAGCAGAAGAGGACTCAGCCGAGAAGGTTAGCAAAGAGGATGGAGTACAGGTTGGGGATTGCCTTTTGTGAAAAAATTTTTTGGCCGGGTACCTTCCACTGCGGTGTCCCAATAGCCACAAATTTTTTGAAGGCCTCTGACTCCACCAGCTTGTATGGTAAAAGCTGGTGGGCTAAGAGTTCCGACAAGCCAGCTGTCAGACGCCGGGCAAGGGGGTGACTCTGTGACATTGGCTTCTTACGCTCAAACATTTCCTTGACAGACACCTGACTGTGGGCAGATGAGCAGGAACTGCTGAAGGTGAGAGGCGGAGTGGCGGGTTGTTGATGTGGCTGAAGATGCTGGACCAGGAGGAGGATGGTGGCTTTGAGTTTGTGTGCTGCTTGTACTCATCATGTGTTGATCCCATAGGCGTTTGTGATGTGAGATCATGTGCCTTTGCAAAGCAGTTGTACCTAGGTGGGTGTTAGACCTCCCACGACTCAGTTTATTTTGGCACAGGTTGCAAATGGCATCGCTGTTGTCAGAGGCAGACGCACAAAAAAAAATGCCACACTGCTGAGCTTTGCAAGGTCGGCATTCTGGTGGTGGCAACAGCTTGCGTTGATTGGTGTGCTGTCTGGCTGACCCCGGGTGCCGATACATGCTGTCTGACTGTGCCACTAACTCCTTGCGATGACCTCCGCCTGCTTCCAACTCGTCTCCTCCTCTTCTCTGTCTCCCCATCTGAACTTTCCCCCTGTTCTTCTTCTCTTGGAGCAGGCACCCACGTGACATCCACGGACACATCATCAGCTGCTTCACTTGTATTTGACAACTCAGCAAAGGCAGCAGCAGCAGGTACAACATCATCATCATCATCACAACGTACGTCCATGTGTATAATGCTGCCTGACTGAGACATATCCCCGTTATCTACATCCTCTGGCACTAATGGTTGCGCATCACTCATTTCTTCCAACTGATGTGTAAATAACTCCTCTGACAGATCAAGTGAAGTGGCTGTGGTGCTATTGTTGGTGGTCCCGGCGGGCGGGCAAGTGGTAACTTGAGAGGTGCCCGAAGCTGAGCTGGAGGAGGATGGTGCATCAAGGTTCTGAGCGGAAGCTGTAGAAGATTGGGTGTCCTGTGTAAGCCAGTCAACTATGTCCTCAGAATTTTTTGAGTTCAGGGTACGTGGCCTCTGAACACTGGGCATTATTCTAGGGCCAAAGGAAATCACAGCACCACGACCATGATGGCCCCTGTGGGGTGGCCTGCCTCTGCCTGTCATTTTTTTTTAGATTAGTGGTACTATGCGTGCAAGGTGCTGTGCCACCCTATATGAGTGTTGGGCAGTGGGTACAGTACAGTCTGTGGACCTGACACTCACTGGCAGGCAACTGCAATTATATGACAGAGGAAAAAAATAAATTATTTTTTTATCTGCAAGGTGCTGTGCCACCGTATATGAGTGGTGGGCAGTGGGCACAGTACAGTCTGTGGGCCTGACACTCACTTGCAGGCAACTGCAATTATATGACAGAGGAAAAAATAAATTATTTTTTGATCTGCAAGGTGCTGTGCCACCGTATATGAGTGGTGGGCAGTGGGCACAGTGCAGTCTGTGGACCTGACACTCACTGGCAGGCAACTGCAATTATATGACAGAGGAAAAAATTATTTTTTGATCTGCAAGGTGCTGTGCCACCGTATATGAGTGGTGGGCAGTGGGCACAGTACAGTCTGTGGGCCTGACACTCACTGGCAGGCAACTGCAATTATATGACAGAGGAAAAAATAAATTATTTTTTGATCTGCAAGGTGCTGTGCCACCGTATATGAGTGGTGGGCAGTGGGCACAGTACAGTCTGTGGACCTGACACTCACTGGCAGGCAACTGCAATTATATGACAGAGGAAAAAATACATTATTTTTTGATCTGCATGGTGCTGTGCCACCATATATGAGTGGTGGGCAGTGGGCACAGTACAGTCTGTGGGCCTGATACTCACTGGCAGGCAACTGCAATTATATGACAGAGGAAAAAATAAATTATTTTTTTAATTGCAAGGCACTGTGCCACCCGATATGAGTGGTGTGCACACAGTACAGTCTGTGGGTCTGTGGCCTCTCACACACGGCGGGCAGGCAACTGCAATATATATATATATATATATATATATATATTAAAAAAATACTGACTGATGTACCAGCCCTAAAAAGGGCTTTTTGAGGTGCTGTCAGGATGCTGTCCTTACAGCAGGAGTGGACACAGAACACTGGCCTAGCTAACAATTTCCCTATTAATTCAGCAGCAGCAGCACTCTCCCTGCTCTACCTAACACTGCAGCTTCAGAATGAATCTAAGATGGATGCTGTCCTTGATTTTTTTATAGGAGGTGGGAGGGTCTGGGAGGGAGGGTATGCTGATTGGCTGGAATGTGTCTGCTGACTGTGAGGTACAGGGTCAAAGTTTTCTCATAGATGTTGTATAGGGGGCGGACCGAACATCGCATATGTTCACCCGCCGCGGCGAACGCGAACAAGCGATGTTCGCCGGGAACTGTTCGCCAGCGAATAGTTCGGGACATCTCTAATTACACGTACTGTAGCTGCCTGAGGCCTCAGCATCAGGTTGTTTTAAGCTGACTATAATATTCTGCTTAGAGTCCTGAGTCTGGGGGGGTTAAGCAGTCAATGCTGGCTTGGGCACAGAGACCCCAAATCTGTATCCAGGTCCTAGGTCCCCAGATTCTGTGTGTTTTTGGGGAGACATAGACCCAAATCAAAAGCAAAACCACTCCAAAGTCCCACACACCTCCCAAAGAATAGAGTTCCCTCAAAAGCCAGGGCCCATAGTCAATAAAGACAGTGGCATGTCAGCGCCTTAAAATCAAACTAAAGCAGCATGCAAACAGTGTGAATATAAAAACACCAGCAATTTTAAAATAAAAGGTTGCAGCGCTGCAAATTAAATAATATATGACACAGCAGTGATGAATACTATTATCAAAACATAATATGAGAAACTGTACATATTATTATAAAGTCCATAATAAAATAGATTGTGACGATTTCCAGTGTGAAATATTAATTCAAGTGTCACCAAGGTGATGTCCTCCACCAATAGTAGGAGTGCAAACTCACCAGAACCATATGCTGTCTATATTATAGGACAGCAAATGCGCTTTGGAATAAATATCTTTCTCTGGACAAGATCTTTAGTAATGAGAATGGATACGTTCCTGTACTCTCAGAACCGATGTCCTCCCACAGGATTTTCCGACCAATCAATGTGATTTTTAACAAACATGAGAGAAAAAATTCTTATAGTGCAGCCCTCAAATTTTCCACTGCTGGCCGGATAATGTCAGAGCGCGGATCAACCTACTGTAACAGCTTTAATTGTAATTGCCGGGCGCGCTGACACACACAGTCCTGCCTCCTAGCCTGGCTTCTTTGATGGACAGAACACCTGGCCAACCAGGACGTGTGACGTCTATCAAAGAAGCTAGTAGGCGGGAAGGCGGGACTGTGTGTGTCACCGAGCGCCCGGCAATTACAATTAAAGCTGTTACATTTGGATGATCCGCACTCTGACATTATCCGGCCAGCAGTGTCATACCAATGGGGGTGTCAAGCCGGTACTCACGCCGATCATCTCCTCATGTTAAGGCAGCTGCTCCCTCGGTCTGCTGCTCGCGGGGGGCTGGAAGAAGGTGAGTGCCCAAGGATTGAGCAGCCTCCCTGTGTGACTGGATAGGAGGAGCGGTAGGGCGGCTGCATATAGAGATAGTGATCTTTCCATATTCCTCCTGCAGCCGCTGGATGCCTGATTCTCCTCTCTGCAGGCATTCAGCGGTTGCAGGAGGAAAATGGAAAGATCAATTCCTCTATATGCAGCCCCCCATCCCCCTCCTATACAATTTATTTTTTTCTTTTGCTGGCCCCCCCAATGCTCTTCATCCCCCCCTCTTCAGCCCTCCCAGTGCTCTTCAGCCCCCCCTCCGGCCCCCCCCAGTGCTCTTCAGCCCCCCCTCCAGCCCTCCCCAGTGCTCTTCAGCCCCCCTCCAGCCCCTCTAGTGCTCTTCAGCCCCTTCCTCCAGCCCTCCCCAGTGCTCTTCAGTCCCCCCCTCCAGCCCCCCCAGTGCTCTTCAGCCCCCCTCCAGCCCCTTAGTGCTCTTCAGCCCCCCTCCAGCCCCTTAGTGCTCTTCAGCCCCCCCCAGTGCTTTTCAACCCCCCTCCAGTCCCCCCACCGCTCTTCAGCCCCCCCTCCAGCCCCTCCCCAGTGCTCTTCAGCCCCCCCACCCTCCAGACCCTTGATGGGCACTGATGAGGCTGCACTGATGGGCACTGAAAATGTTGTTAGTAATATTTATTTTTGTAACTTCTGCATTAATGCAAAAACATTTAACAGTGTAATTTTATGAGATAATTTATGAGGGCGTGTTTAGGGGCGGAATTAGGGGTGGGCAGGGTAGGAGTTGGGTGGGGCAACTGGTGGCGAGTAACCCTTAAGGCCTGGCTAGTAGCTCAGGACTTTCAATTTTGAGCCCTGTTATAGTGTATCATTTATTAAAATAAATAGTACATATAAAACCATTGACACACTGCCATATATTAGAAAAAAAACAGGCAGCTAGGTAGCAAATCTAAAAGTAAGGTCCACAAGGTGCAATAAACGGATAACAATCTTGAGATGCACTTACATTGAAAGCCGCCAAACTAAAAATAGGATGGCGGCTGGACCTCAGGCATGTATCTCTGCTCGAAGGCTGTTTCGCATCACACGCTTCTTCAGGAGCTTAGAGATACATGTTTGATACATGAGGTGTTTCTATTTTTAAGGAGTCCTCACCTAATTCAAATTCAGTGATTGGGGACAAGGCCGATTGCCAAAACGTCTCTTCCGGTTCCGCCTCCATCTTGTATGACGTCACATCCGTTACTGGCAACATATAAATAATATTGCTTCCGGTATCACCGCCATATCGCTCAGGTCATTTCCGGAAGAGGATATCCACAAATGTAAACACTATAGTTTCCGGTTCAGCGCCATCATAGCAGAGGCCAAAACGGAATACATAGTCACCAACATCTGCATTTTAATATGACACATTAATGTAAATATTTATAGATGGAACAAATAAGAACTACGGTGAAGACTTCAAACAAATGTACAATACAGAAAAATATCAATAAACAGTTTAAATACATATTGATAAAATAAAATATAGTGAATAGATATGATATTATTTATAAATAGGGGTATAGTGATGTGAAGTGTCAGATATCCAATAACAAACTAAATATCCGATAAAAAATATCCGATAACACACTAAATAGATTTAAAATTTATAGAAAAATTGGGGGTATAATGTCAGAAAAAATTTTGATCAAATGAAAAGGGGTGTCAAGTGCTCCACTAATGAGTGTCAATGAAACAGTTGACATCCCATTCCACATTTAACCCTATTGGGGAATAACACTTGATTTCATGTAACCATAGTCAGTAGGCAAGAGGCTACCCTGAAATCCCCTCCAAAAGCCCGGTTGGTTCTGTCACAGGGTGGATATATATTTTTAAGTGAGACCCTTTACAGCCAAACATTTCTTTAATACCACCTTAAATAAAAAAAAAATTGTACCAAGGAGTACCATTCACATGTGCTAGAAACAAGATAGAGAGGGACTATGCTGCCAACCATTGAGATACCAATACAACAGAAAAAAATAACTTCCACCAATTGTTTGAAGATTTAACTATTTACCTTTACCCAACTGGTCTGTACTTGATTTGCACAAATTATATTATTAGTGTTATCTCTTACCCTCACGTTCTCCAGTAACAAACCTGTATCACACTTCCACAAATGAGAAACTAGTTCCAAGATATGCAAGACACCAAAAAAAGCTAGAGAAAATGAAGTTTCCCATGCTGAAGCAAAAACTGTGTTTGTACCATCAAGCAGATTACAGAGCACTTTAAATGAAATTAGGGACCTCCTGTAGGGTAGTAACACTGTTTTCTAAAACCTTTAAGAAACTGTTTATGATAATACCAGAGGAACAAACTGGGGCAGCGTGTACCTTCCTAACAAAAGAAACACCTACTAAAGTTTTGGATAAATGTGCATGAGAATAACCGGACTGAATACTATATATAAAAGTATAAAATATATATAAATTTACAGAATACAAAAGTCAAAATCAATTCTGGTGAGTCAGCTAATGGAAATAAATCATAGACATCTGAATAGACCACACGACCTTCTTCATGCTAATAAATGGTTACTGTAGGTTTTTTCATATAGGCTCCTTCCACATGGGAGCAGACTCCACCAGGAGTCCGCCTGCTCAGCCGGGAATCTGTCCCCATGATTCCTGCTGAGCAGGTAGATGGATTTTCCGTGTCTGCTCTGCTTATGCAAAGTGGACAGAGACACTATGGGCAGTCAGATGTAAATGGCTGCCTGTCCTTTTACACCAGATGGATGGGGAACGGATCCGTCTGTTTTTGGCATATAGGATTGGCTGGGATGCCTGTTGACATGCCTCTTGATACCCTCTGTTCCATAAAGGGCAATGGATGGTTCAATCAGGTCCGCCTGAAAAACTTACGGGCGGACCTCATCGGTCCACCCGCGTGAAAGGGGCCATGGTCACTGTCTCACCACATTCTGATCTAATTGGCAATGAAGTGGAACAAATGGTCATAACAGTTCAGACCCTCCTCTGCTGCTTCTTGAGCCAGTGTATGAGCAGTTGGAAATTTTGGTGACATAAAACATCAGCAATTAACCACTTGCTGCAAAATCACTGTTTTTTAGAGCCGGCGGTCGCCTTTCTCCACCGATGCAGATAAGCAGCCATTCCGCTGTTATTACAAGCAGCGGGAGGAAGGTCCATCCCCCTCCCATGGCCTTTCATGGCTCTCCCAGGCTCTCCTGTCCCACCAGGAGACCCGAGCCACCAGCTGTCACATCCGCCAGCTGGTCGGACACCAAAACAAGGCCTGAATCAACTTTGATTGGGTCTCCAATGTAGTAACCAGGAAGTGAAGTCACAATGCCACTTCCAGTTTTCGGCAGTCAATGGAGCCAGTTTTAAAAAAATCCACAGTATTTATTTAAAAATGTTGATCTTGGCGTTTTGAATACTTTCAAGTGTAGAGGAGGGGTTTGGGGTCTTTTAGACCCCAGTTTCCTCAATAAAGAGTACCTATCACTGCCTATTACTGTCATAAGCGATGTTTACATTCCTTGTGACAGCCAAAAAAAGTGATCAGAATTTTTTTTAAGGGACATTGTAAAAAATAAATAAATAAAGAAAATAAAGAAAACATTTTTTTTAAAGCTCCCAATCCCATGCTCGCGTGCCAAAGCAAATGCATACATTAGTCGCGCCCACAAATGTAAACAATGTTCAAACCACACATGTGAGGTATCGCCGCAATCATTAAAGCAAGAGCCAAAATTCTAGCATAAGACCTCCTCTGTACCTTCAAACAGGTAACCGCTAAAAATGTTTAAAACGTCGCCTATGGAGTTTTTCAAGTACCATAGTGTGTCGCTATTCCAAGAGTGTGCGCAATTTTAAAGCGTGACATGTTAGGTATCTATTTACTGACATGGGATAACTTTACTGTTTAGTTTTTTTTTTTAAATTTATTAAAGTGTATTTAATCCAAAAAAATTGCATTTGAAAGATGGCTGCGCAAATACGTTGTGTGACATCAAATATTGCAACAAACGTCATTTCTTTCTTTAGGGCAGTAATGGCGAACCTTGGTATCCCAGATGTTTTGGAACTACATTTCCCATGATGCTCATGCACTCTGCAGTGTAGTTGAGCATCATGTGAAATGTAGTTCCAAAACATCTGGGGTGCCAAGATTTTCCATCACTGCTCTAGGGTGTCTGCTAAAAAATGTATATATTGTTTGGGGGTTCTAAGTAATTTTCTAGATCCTTGCATATCTGATATTCTGGGTTTAGTTAAAGCTTTGTACCATGTGACATTCTGTAAAGTCTGGGTGTAGACTGAGGGCCTTACAGCCACTTCCTGCTCAATCTCTAGCCTAGAACATACCCCTCTGTAGTCTTTCAAAGTCTGAAAATTATGTAACTTCCTTCATAGCTCTGATGGTTGGTGGGATGGAATACATCCTAATTAGCATTCAATCAAACCAAGTCACACCTACAGGAAGAGTCCAAACCTCTCAAGCCCTACCTCACAGATATCAGCATCATTCAAAGGGAAACCCCTTCATACACAGCCTGTTCTGATAGCTAGCTGTGCTGCTGCTGCTGGACAGATTGAATGGATCACAATTAGAATTCAACCCTGCCCAGTTAAATATGCTGACCAGTGGGTACAGAGAGAATTTCACCCCTCAGATCACGCCCTCCTAGAGCCCTGCTCTTTGTGAAGTGATTCATTTACATATAAGGGAAACACCTTCATAATTACCTCTCATAGCCCTACCTCTGTAGACCTGCAGTAAGCTATTATTCTTTGATATGCTGCAAGACAGGAATTACACATTTACAGCTGCTTTGCAATCTGAAGAGTGATCTGCATTCAGACCCACCCATATCAACTGCCAGAACTGCTACAAGTGACTCCAATAGCCTGCCCTGAAACTACAGAGGCTCAAAGCATGATGGGACATGTAGTATCAGGACTGGTAAGAGGAGGAAACAGAAAGTCAGAGAACTTTGAAATTCAGCCAGGAGAAGGAGTGACATCACATACACACAAACTTGCTTTTTACAACTAAATAAAGTAAAATACAGATAAAATGACGGTGGGATTGTGATTAATTTACATGCACAATGCATCTGTTGTTTTGGGGAGGAAAAGCTGGAGCTCTGCTTTAAGTTTGCCTGCCAGGTATTTTGCCTTGAGCCAAAAATAAACAAAGAAGCACTAATGGTTCATACACATGATGAGATAATCGTACGAAAAATATCGCTTTCGAATTGATCGCACGATAATCTGATTGTTAGTACACAACTTTCGGCAGCCGATCACGACATGTCATCCAACAAAATCCAAAGGGACAAACACGAAAACGTTTGTCGTACGATAGCCTAGCGAACAACAATTGTTAAATCAGTACAGTATGCGTTCGATAAAAAACGATAGACAAAGACCACGCATGATCGGAAACACGAAAATAACCTGGAAGGAGATGGGAGAATGTAAACTATGTTCGAACCGCGAAAATCGTTTGCAGGCTATCACAATGTCTCTCAAACATTCGGTCAATAATTTTAAAATACAGCAATCATGATAAAGCCTGGCTGCCATTATTTTTGTTTTTCACTTTTTTTAGCAAAGACTGGCAGAAATGTTTTAGATGAAGAACTTGTATTTCATTTGCAGTTTACTGAGAACTTGCACTTTCACTGTTGGGCTTCTTTTCAATAAAGAGAAAATTGTTATTATATGTGTGTATTTCTTGACAAATATGAATAATGATAGTAAAATTATATCTAATTGTAGGATTTATTGTTGTGTTAAATAACGGTGCATATTAATGTAGAAAGGCTCAAACATAATTTTTGAAAACGTAGCAAAAAAGGTGAAAACATACCATAATAGTAAGTTCATATTAGCAATATAAGACCAGTGGAAGCATGGTAGACTCTTTTGATTTGATTTTCCACAAGCAGGGCATCTGCTTATACATGTCAATGAATTTCGGAAGGAAATCAGGGGATGTAAATTTGTCCGTCATGATTCCTAGAAAATAAAATGCAAGTTCAGCTATGTTGCTATGTTGCACATCATTTACACCTTAATAGAAGTATGCTAAAAGATATTTCTATAACTTAAAAAAGGTGGCAGGTGTAGTACACAAGGCCTGTTGCAAGCATACACAAATGACCCAACAATGACATCCTTTTTTTATATCCCTTTATAAAAAACAGAATTCAGATAGGTCAAATAAAACTTCTTGATAGGTAAATTTATACTGAGGTGCTATAAACCTCCACAACATTACAGTGGAATAAATAAGAAGACCTGAAAAAAAAGATGCAAGGGTATTGTAAATCATAAGCTGCTAGGCTTTAGCAGAACATGTAAGAAGCAAATAGTATTTTACCTTCTTTTGTTCACACGGATTTGTCTTGAATCGGAAAACGCTCGTTCCTCGTTCGGTGGAATTATTCGAAACCACAAGGTGAATCCTTCCATGAATGGGCCTGTCACAACATTCGGTGTTTGATGGACTGTGCATGCATTCGTCGCCCAGCCCCTATCAGACTCAACGGTTTGTACATGCACGCCATCCACCGTGATTGCCAGAAAGAAGACGACACGGAAGAATAAACGTAATGTCAGACGTGGAGGAGCACCAGATGTTGGCCCAAAAACATGGGAGACAGGAACAAAAAAGTTAAGGCAACAGCTATGTCCAAAAATGAGATGGTTGAGATGGTTAAGTTTCTTGACTACGATGGCAAGCTTTCACATTATGTGAGGCCCAATACAAGGAAGGACCGCATCCTGGACAAGGTGGTGGAAGTCCTCAGATGCAAGCATGGGGTTGAGCGTTCCATAGACCAACTGAGAAAGCAGTGATCAGATTTGAAACATCGGTAGCACGATCAACTGCTGCAAATTCAAGAGAATATTAAAAAAGTTAGTACTTTTGCTTTTTGACCTTTAATATTGCTTTCTATTGTTTGTTTGATTGTTGCTTCTTACTCATATGATGCACATCACTGTGCATTTTTGTTTTGGTGTATATTGTTTAATGCTCTTTTTTCCTATGTTACATGATGTGTAGCTGTGAATGTGCCTGCCACGCTATATGCTGACATTTTATAATCAATATTTGATGTGTTTTTTTTTATAGGCAAAAAGCTGAAGTTGAAAAAAAAGGCAGCGCCACCAGAGACTTCAGGAAAGGATGATGATGTCTGATTATCTGATTATCTGATTATGTATATCCCTCTGCTGCAGCAGGTAGATCATGTGGATTTTTGGAGAAAGTTTTATTTTCATTGATGACATAGCAAGTAATCAAAGTTCTTTGTATTTTTTTGTGGGGGGATTAGGCACTGGAAAAGAGACCATGCATAGAATCTCACAGTGACGATTCTGGAGGTGAAAAAACCGAGAAATCCATGAGCACTTTCACTAATCAAGATAAAGATAGTGGTGTCATCATTATCGAGGAATCTTCATTTACATCCTGATCTAACAAAATTAGGTAGGTCTTTAAAACAATTATCAAGGCAATGTTATTTTTGTTGGTAGATGAAAATAGGGCAAGGTTTGTGGGTAAAGACTTGTGGGAGGTCATGCAATAGAAGTAAAAAAATTGGAGATTGTCAAGTCAAGGGTAGGTAAGTAATCTCTGCACCAATGTTTTGGGTTGCTGAGAGAAGTGTTGGAGAACAATAGGGGAAATGTTCTGAGGAGCAGTTGTGTACTCTCAGTACAGTTCAAAAGTGCAGAGTCGGTGAATATGTAAAGCGTGCTGTACAGTTTGAAACAGTTTGACGAGGGAACAGCAAGGTAAGTATAATGAAATGATGGTGAAAGATCCCTATCCTAAATAAATCATGCTATCAAGTCTAAAAAATGTTCATATAAGGAAGGATTACTTGTAACCAAACTAAGTATTTTATGCAGATGACAAATGTCTAATTGAAGGAATGCAGCAGGAACAGTACAGCGGTTCTTCCCAAATCCAAGTATGTGATCAATCCACTGACATAATGACCAATGTCACTATGGAGGAAACAGTTGACATGCCCACACAGAGCAAAGAAGATCCTCTGCAGAGTGTGACCTGCACATGTAAGTGCAAACTGAACAGATTATGTTATGTTCCTCCTTGCTGCACACCTGATTTCTTATGAATGCCTCTCCCTTATTACAGAACCTGTTCTTGATGTTGCTACAGTTGGCCGGATGTCCAGGGAATTACTTTTAGCTTGTAATGAGCTCCAGAGCATCAAAGACGCAGCTACAAGTTTACTGTGCCATTTGCAGTACTTTTTCGACCTGCTTGCCAAAGTACAGACACATTTAGGTTAATGTGATTTTGGCCATGCTTTGGGTTCTAGTTTTTGTTTATTTGGTTTTAACACTGTTTTAATGCCTTTCACAGTTAGGATTGTGATTTTTGAAAACCCTTAAAAAGACTGGGTTCCCACTAGGCGCGACTCGCAGCAAAGTGGTGCGGTGTGTCCCAGTTCACAGTTTAAGGTCCAAATTTTTGACTGAATTTGGACCTGAAATGGAGCCAAAGATGCACAGGACCCTTCTGCAGTGCGCTTTGCGGCCACCCTAGAGAGTTATATGAATTGTCTCCATTGAGAGCTGGTCACACTCTCCTCTCATGCAAATTGGATGTGAGGAAACACACATCCAATTTGCAATCAGTGTGAACCCAGCCTCAAGGCAAGGTTCATGCCTTCTAAAATATTTTAGTCTGTTTTCAGGTGCTAAAATCGCAGCTTTTCACGCTTCTGCAAACATACGCTGCCATGTACAAAAACACACATGCTGTTACGAGACACGTGAGGCTGCCTTTCATTTTTAATGGCAGCAAAACATATCTCAAACAACAGCACTTTTACATCGGTGAAACGCAGAAAAATGGTATGAGCACAATCCCAATGGGATTTCCATGTGGACACATGGCCCACATATACTGTATGTCAACAGGCTGAAACAGCAGAGTTTAAATGCTAGCATATGTCTTATTTTTGTGCTTGCAATTCACACTTTATTACGTAAATAAGTCCCGGTTCACTCTGTTGCGATGTGGGAAACCCTGCAATTCAGTGTCGGTTCCTGAATCGCACAGTGGTTCACACTGAGATCTGCAAATCAATGGGGGTGTCAATGTAAAGTTAATGACACCCCCAAATCAGTTTGCAGATCACAGTGTGAACTGTACAATGGTGCAGGAATCGGATTGCATAGGTGGGAACACCCATGCAATCCCATTCCAGCCATACAGTTTTACACTAATTTATGTTAAATTATGTTGTTGAATACTTGAAAATTATTTCTGATTGTTCAATTTTGTTTTCTATGAACACATTTTTTGAGCAATAAACCTTTTGACTGGTTTAACTGGTTTCCAATTTTTTGGTATTTCACTGGTTAAATATAATCCTTTACCACTTTGTGTACGTGCTAATTTTGTTGATGGGAGGACCCTAAATATATTTGAACCTTATAATAAAAAGCTACAGTATATAATTTTTGGATTTTGGAAAATATTGCTATTGAAAAAAAAGGTACACTGTGTATAAAGACCCAAAAATATAATCTTTGATAAAGCTAGCATTAAAGTGAAAATATTTATCACCAAATTTGCAAATACAACCATAATTATATTAAAGACATATAACCTTTTTCTTTTTTAATATTATGCAATCCTAGCTTTTCTGACCACTTACTGCATACATTGTGGAGATAATATGGCTATTTGGTTAAAACTAAATTACACAACTAGATATTCAAAATATTAATGAAGACAATAACCTATCAATCATTTTTTTGGACAGTATCCAGTAAGCTGCCTGACAATGTAAGCTGTATATTTATATTTTTAATGTGGCCAAGTGGTCTTTAGTTGTCATCCTGCCAGGTAACTGAGCCCCTACCAACAAAATACTCCATGTAATCAAGTCGACATTCACTGTTCAGGGGAGTGAGTAATTCCATATGATCATGACTGTCTCCACAAATAGTACTCCCTGGCATTGTTGAAGGAATATCTGGCTCTCTTTCAAAGGGCACAGATGTTATGTATCCATGGGAATTTTTCCGCAGATAGTTATGAAGGACACAACAGCATAATACAAGGGAGTCAATTTTATACAACGCTAGATTCATTTTAGTTAGAAAATTTTGGAAACGATTGGCAAGGATGCCAAAGGCATTTTCAACAACCCTGCATGCCGGGGACAACCTGTAATTAAAGATCCTCTGGTGTCGTGTGAGATTTCTCATGGTGAATGGTTTCATGATATGTTCACTGAGTGCAAACGCGTCATCTGCAACAAAGACAAAGTTCATGCCTTCAAAGGTTTCATCGCAGGATGGCAGGTTGAGTGTCCCTACCTTGAGACGCTTGAAGAACTCTGTTTGGTCGATGATACTTCCATCTGAGTTCCGCCCATTTTTGCCAATATCTAAGTACACAAACTCGTAGTTGGCGTTAACTATGGCAAGCATCACGATACTAAAGAAACCTTCATAATTATAATAAAAGGAGGAGGTAGTACAAAACAAATATGTTTGCCATCAATGGCTACACCACAATTAGGAAAGTTCCAATGTTGTGGAAAATTGTTGGCAACCTCATTCCACTGCTGGGGATTGCAGGGTAACTGAAAGGAAAGAATCAGGCTATTAACCCTCCTCTTGTGTTAGGGTCAAAACTGACCCGTTTTCAGGTTTTGAATGTCTATAAGTATCACATAAATTTGTTTATTGCATCAAGATTTTTTTACTTTGTCAGGAACCTCTATTTAAACAATGTAATAGAAAAATAATCATTTTCACTAAATTATAAAATACTGTGGTGAAAATTAAGACGTTCATGGTGTTAGGGTCAATTCTGACCCAGTTATAATATAGGATTTTAGGACACTAATAAGTTCCAAAACTGAAATCATAAACACTCTCTCTGCTTAGTAACAGTGACAGCCAATCCCCTCTCAACCCTGTGAGCTGTAGTTAGGGAGGGGCCTATCTCTTTTCCTGCTTGTCTGCTTCTCTAAATAAAGTGAAGAAACATAGGACAAATTCATTTCAGAGTTGCTGACTTTATTTTACCATTTTTTAAATTTGACAATGAGAGGTATGCTATCAAAAGAAAGGTCTAAGGGGTCACACCAAAAATATTAAAACCAATCTTTTCAAGGATAAAGAAGCCTAACAAGGTAACCAAGAGGTAAGAAACAAATTTGATGATAAATAATTATTCAGAGGGTATTTTATGGCTGATTTAAAACACGGGTCAAAACCGACCCTAAACATCATGGATAGTAACGGAATTCTAACATAAGAGGAGGGTTAAACAAACAAAAAGATAAACATAGAGCTGTACATTAAAAAAAAAAAATCTTTAAGCACTGTACCTTAATATATTCTTGCTGTAATGCCATGATAAGAGCCTTACAGGTCTCTGGGATTATTTGTCCGAGTGCTTGTGGAGAAATGCCAGTTGAAAAATCGCCAAGTAGGGAATAGTAGCAGATGACCGTCTGGATTGTTCTCTTGCAAGTGTTTTAGAAGAGACATGTGGGAGTACTTCTGTCGGTCGTGATGCCTTTGCTTGGACCATGTCCTCTTTTTGGTTTCTTCTTGGTGTAGCACCCTACAGGTAGGTGCTAGGTAAATGCATAGTGGGCCTTGTCTGCCTAACAGCAGGGCCATGATTGCTTTTTGGTAGGGTGTCATGGCTCTCAGGTGTGTCTGCTGAGAGAGGAGTCTCCCCACTGGCTCTGTGAGAGGCTTCTCATAGGGCAGTGGAGGAAACCCAATCAGGGACACATTCAGGCTTGTAACTACCACAGAAAGCAGATTCTGCTGCAAAGGATTCTGGGAGTGAGTATAAGTCTGAGGGGCGTGCGTGACTCGTGGTCTTTGGCGGGAAGCAAAGTCCCAGGAGGGAGAGGACGGCTGTCTCTCCTCCTGTCAGAGGAAGCTGATGTCTCGGGTGCTGCCTGAGAATCCAGAGAGTGCTGAGTTGAGCTGAAGGGGATCCGATGTGCCGAGAACCAGCGGAGAGCGTGAGGGGTCCAGTCCCAGGAAAGCCTACACAGGTCGTGAGTACTGAGTATTGCTCCTGGGGGTCTGCCTAGTGTCAGTGGGGACCACTCTGGAGAAGGTTCTAGGATCCAAATATCAGCTAGCTGTAAAGGGGGTACCTGGTCAGAGGACCCTGAATTGATAGAGGGGGTCCCCCGGTTGAGGACCCTGAAGTGATAAAGGGGGAACCTGTAGTTTGGGCCCTGAAGAGTCAGTGCACAGTGTGTAGTGCATCAGTTAGGAGTTGCAGCCATACATGAATCCACAGCAAGCTACCTCAAGCCAGTGCAAGGCTGGAGGGAGTAGTCAGTGACTTTGTAGTGCAAGCAGTGTCAGACGTTCAATGTTCTACAGTCCTGGATCTTTTGGACTTAAGTCGGAGTTCCAGCACAGCTTTTAGAGATACAGTGTGTTCAAAGTGCCAGTAAGCGTTGGCTACCATCGGTTGGCGTCAAGACAGCGCTAACGGGCATTTTTGCTATAGAGTCCCGGAATTGTACATAGTCGAGCCAAAGGAGTATCCCACTCATTCCCTTCTCCCATCCCCTAAAAATACAATAAAACAACTAAACAAAGATGTCGGAGTTGTCAATGTGTTTGTTCTCACACCCAAGGTCGCAGCTCACATGGGCTGGAGAGGTAACTGGTAACAATGGCAGACCCATAATGCTACATTATTAAGGACATTCTGGATAGCCAGTATCCCCAAGATGGCAATTGGAAGTGCTGGGTCATGCATTCCTCCAGTACAGTTCTCCATTTGTACTATGAGAATGAGCGAATAAACACGAGTTAAACGTGCAGAGAGCAATACACGGATATGCCTCTACAATACGAACGGAATAGCAAAAGGCGTGTCAGACACAGGGGTCACACGTATATGACATCACTTCCAATACGTAGCCACGCAATCAGGAAGATTTTCCAAAATCGTACGAAAAAAAGCAAGCGTTTAGTACGCATTGCTGAATTAGATATTAGTATCATGCAACAAAATGCGAACGATTAGTCATATCTTATTTGACCGTGTGTTTGAGGCATTAGTGTCTCAGCAGCTTGGATACAGGAGACAGACCAGACCATTAATAGCATACATGACACATTTGTTTTCCGTTTGTTATCTGTTTGTAGAACAATATGTTTGTTGCTAAAATGCTGACCCTATAATACCATGCAACCATGACAGAAAACATTTCCAGTAAAAAAAATTTTTTTTTCTTTTCTTTTTTTTTTGGTAAGATCATTATCTTTTCAGATATCAAGCCAGAGAGAAGCACACCAGTAACCATTCCAATAAGCACCAAAACGCATAGACCCTGCCAACCTAGTATATCATCTTCAATTTCCGTAGGTAAATGTACATGCATGAGGAATTTAACCCTGGCAAGTTTCCTGGAAAATATTATTCACATAGACATTATTTTGAAGCAAATGCCAGTAACCTTAGTAATGACAGTATCTTCTGTAATGCTGCATTTTATTTTTGTCTTTGTAGGGCTCCATGCACAGTGGGCTTCCAAAAAACTCCAGTTCCCTTGACAGAACAAATGCTCATATAGAGAATTTTTGTACACAGTTTAGGGCAGTTCAGGTGAGTAATATTCACTGTAGCAGAGAAACAAAAACCAATCTAGTAAAAGAACATCAAAAGAGAAGCACAGCCAATGCTTGTTTGGCTGTACTTTGCCTGTGGATCACAGGAGTGCAGTTTGTTCTGCACTCCTGTGGCCCAATTTCAGCAGACAGTGGACTGAAGCCCCCTGTCGGCTGACCTCACAGTGCTGGTCCAGGCTTAGGAAGGATCGCCCACATGCCTGGACCGGCATCCAGCTTAGCCTCTCAGCAAGCCACTGGGATGCTGAGCCGGCCATTCCCACCCCCTCTAAAGCCCAGCGCTCCAGTGAGCGTGGGGGAGGGGGGGGGGCAGAGCAGAGAGCCAGTGAAAGAAAGTCACCAGCTCTCTACTCAGGGAGCTTTGAGAGCCAAGCGGTACTTGACCCAGTGGGCTGAACAGAAAAAAACTGAAGAGCTTGGGAGGAGCCACTGTACTAACTATTAAATTTTAGTAGAGCGATCTCCCCCGCTGAGCTATTGTTCTGACAGGGGGACAGCCATTGGCTGAGAGTGCTGATCGGAATGCCGATCAACAGGCCTTTTTTAATCATGCCCCTTTGACAGAAGCCAGCTTCTGTCAGGCTGGCTGCCGTACCCAAAGGCCGAATATCGGCCGGTTTCTTTTGAACCGGCTGATACCATCCGATATTCGGCCCATGTGTACGTGGTTTAATTATTCAGTTACAGGCAGGGGTGAGTCCATGATAATCTGGGCTACAAGGAAGTCGTATGAATGATGCTGACTGTCAAAAATAAGGGTATCTGCTGGCAAAAAAGTACTGCAGGAAACTGTTCTCATAGTAAGGTAAATATTGCAGCAAAATGTTGTTTCTTTAAATCTTTTAACCTCTTCATGCCTGCGCTATAGCCGAAAGACGGCTACAGCGTGGGCCTAAATTGCCAGGAGGGCATCCATTTACGTCCTCCCTTGCATGAACTGCCTGCGTGCTCCCTGCTCGGGTCAATGATCACAGATAGGAATAAGGGGCCGGTCCTGACCCCTTACCACGTGATCAGCTGTCAGCCAATGACAGCTGATCACGTGATGTAAACAGAGCTGGTAATTGGCTTTTTTTCCCCCCGCATGCTGAGAAGGGACATCGGTCTTGAAAAGGGAGAGCAACTGCCACCTCATCAGTGCCCACCAGTGCCACCTACCAGTGCAGGTCAGTGCCACCTACCAGTGAACATCAGTGCCACCTATCAGTGCCCAGTAGTGCCACCTATCAATGCCCACCAGTGCCACCTATCAGTGCTGCCAATCAGTGCCTCATCAGTGATGCCACCTACCAGTGCCTATCAGTGCCCATCAGTGCCACCTATCATTGCCACCTATCAGTGCCTATCATTGCCCATGAGTGCACTTATCAGTGCCTATCAGTGCCCATGAGTGCAACCTATCAGTGCCACCTATCAGTGCTACTCATCAGTGCCACCCATCAGTGCCCACCAGTGCCGCCTTATCAGTGCCTATCAGTGCCCATCAGTGCAGCCTATCAGTGCCGCCTCATCAGCGCACATCAATGAAGGTGAAAAATTACCAAATTTTAAAAACAAACTAAGAAAACTGGGGGGTTTTTTTGTTTGTTTTTTCAAAATTGTCATTTTTTTGGTTTGTTTGTTCAGCATTAAATACCAACAAAAGAAAGCTTGTGTGAAAAAAATGATAAAAATGTCATATGGGTACAATGTTGCATGACCATGAATTGTCATTCAAACTGCGGCAGCGCTGAAAGCTAAAAATTGGCCTGGGCAAGAAGGGGCTTTAGGTGCACAGTAGGCAAGTGGTTAATCAGCTATTGATTTTATTTTGTTATTGGTGGCTGGAATAATACGTTAACATACTTAACCAGACAGGCCAAGACAGAAGACATCATCCAAAGACAAAAGAGGTAGAAGATTAGGATGTGATTTAAAAGAAATATGCCAAACTGTCAATTTTCACTGCTGTACATCAGTGTAAGTGCAAGACGTTATCCCTGCTTTGTTGTACAATGCTCTTTAACAATAGAATTTGTCCAATGCTCTTTAACAATAGAATTTGTCTTCAAATACAGAAATCAGTTCAAAGCTTGTTTCCGCTGTTGAAAAACACAAAAATGTGATTTATAATTGTATGTGTTATATGTAAATAACTAAATAGAAATGTATAAATATGAGAGAAAAATTACTATAATGTATTCTGGAAATTACATTTTTTTTAAATTTTACAGACATGAGACTTGACCGTTTTTGTAAAAATCTAAGAGACTGATTGTTTTTGTAAAACTGAAGGCATTCAATAAATTGTAATTCGATTATTATACAGTAATTGTTTGCTCTTGTGATCAGTATAAGAGATAAATCTAGGCTACTGAACTAAGAGGATTTCAAGAATAAAGTCCCAAACTACTGGCCTGAGGTACCAAAAACAACCTATACCAATTTTTCAGGGATGAAGGCTAAAACTTACTAATAGGATTTTGGGAACCAAATCCACTAGCGATTTCAAGAATAAAGCTTTTCATTTACTAAATGTAGCACTGTCCCCATGGGGGTTGCTGAAGATAGTCTTCCCAGGGCCTCCCTCTGATTATCCTGCAGCCAGACACTTGTGTATTTTCACACTACCACCTTCATACTCTTCCACTCATTATCCAATGACCAGTCTAGGGTGTTTGGTTTTTTTGTATTTATTAGTAGAACTTGAATAGGAGAAGGGATTAATGGGATACTACAACTTGAACTATGCACAGATGAGGACAACTCTTACTTGGCCTCATTAAATTTAATTGAATATCAGACTATCTGCTGAACCATACTGCATGTCAGGTACCAGGTGCTGGAGGCCAATGGAGAGCGGGCTTTCTTTGCAGCTAAGTTCCAGATTCCCCTGAAGGTGAGACAGGAGGAGTCGGGCACAAAGTAGCACAGGTCTCCTGCAAGGTTGCTTGCTGAAGGGTTTAGGGATACTGCCGATGTACTGACTGGAGGGTGCAGGCAGGTGGTGCCTGTGAGATGTGACAGGTCTGTGGGAAAGCTGAGACAATAGGGATACTCAGTTCAAGCCAGTATCCGGAAGCCAGGTGGATAACAGAGCAGACTTGGTCAGGTGGGAAGCCGAGGTCAAAACACAGGAAGGCAGGCACAGAGAATCTGTAAGACAAGCCGAGGTCAAGGTCAAGGAGTAAGGCAGGAGATAAGTCAGGAACAGCCGGTTCGGTTATGAAGAATCACTGAAGCAAGGAAACACAGGAAACTGAAGATCAATCAGCAACTTCAACCACTGAAACGCTTCCTTATATAAGCCAGTGTAAAGTGCTGGTGGAGAATCTGGGTCCTAGAGTCTTTCTCCTGCCGTTGCAGCCCTGACGGACGCTGGCTCCTAGAGTCCTTCTCCTGCCGTTGGTGCCCTGACTTTGCCCCCTCCCGCTGGGCAGCCTTCTAATGCCCATCTGGGCTATCTTCTCCAGACATCTGGCATGAAATTCCCGGAGGAGTCTTGGGGCATGGATATTGGTCATTGGTTCCCAGGAGCTTTCTTCAGTTGGACACCCTTTCCAACCAACCAGATATTGGCTCTTCCTACCTCATCTTCTACAGTCCAAACTGACTCCACCTCGTATTCTGTTTCTTCTCCCACAGTTACTGGTGGTGGAGGTGAATCCACTCTTCCTGGAAATTGATCAGGAATGGCTGGCTTGAGGAGAGATGCATAAAAAAACTGGGTGAATGATATAGAAATCAGGCAAAGATAGTTTTAAGGCCACTATATTTACTTCATGTTTGATTGAAAACAGACCAATGTATGTTTGCCCCAACTTCTTTGATGGGCACGGCAGTTTCAGATTGGCAGTTGACAGCCATACTTCATCCACGAATTTAAGGAAAGGATTCCCCATTTGTTTCCTGTTGAATAATTTTTTGTAGTCAAAATGAGCTTCTCATATACACTCTTGGAGGGTTTTGTAATTGTGCTGTATGAAGGTGAGTCTGTCTTGTACAGCGGGTACTGCTGATTTGGGCATGGTTTCTGGCAGGGCAGAGGGATGGAATCCATAATTGGCCCAAAATGGGGACTGGTTTGTGGCAGATGTAATGAGTTGTTATAGGCAAATTCTGCCAGTGGTAGTAAAGGAGCGCAGTCATCTTGGGAGAAAGCTGAGAAATAACACAGGTATTGCTCCAGAGTTTGATGCATGCGTTCGGTTTGCCCGTTGCTTTAAGGATGGTAGGCTGAGGACAGACAGTCCACAGTTCCACTCTCAGGGCTTTACAGATGGCTCCTCAGAACCTGGAGGTAAATTGTACCCCTCGATCCCAAACAATGTTATTGGGTAAGCTGTGGAGTCTGACGATTTCCTTGATGAAAGTGTGGGCAGTTTCTGCAGGAGAAGATGTGCCCACCATAGGCAGGAAATGGGCCATTTTTGACAGGCGGTCCACTACTACCAGAATGGTGGTAAAACCTTCAGATGGCAGAAGATCTAAGATAAAGTCCATATAGATCATTTTCCAGGGGCGGTTAGGGATAGTTAAGGGTGTTAACAATCGCCAGAGCTTTGTTTTGTCACCCTTGTTGTGTAGACACACTGCACAGGATTTGACATAGTCTCTGCAATCCCGACTGAGGTTGGGCCACCAGAAGGGCCATTGGATGAGCTCACCAGTTGTACAAGCTCCAAAGTGACCGGCTAACTGGTGGTAATGAAATGCCTTAAGAACTAGAAGCCTTGTGTCATGTACCTGATCTGAGGCCAAGGTTCTGAGAGGGCTCCCCTTGCAGATAAGTGTGGCACACCTCTGAAGGTGGTACAAGGTGTAGCACCCAAAGTAGCACAGGTTGCCAACAGGGTGCGGAAGAGCTGGGCCGGTGGACACCTGGGGGGTGCTAGAGAAGGCAGGGTACACCGCAAGGCAGATGTCTCTCGGGAGCACCAGAGGAACTTGGCAATCTTGTGAACAAATGGAAGCAGTGGTAAAGTCCAGGCTGAGGATCAAACACGGGTAGTCAGTCCGGTGATGAGGCAGGTAGTGAAAACAGGAACTTAGCCGAGGTCCTAACAGGGAAGCAGACAGGAGAAAATAGCAAAGTCCATAATGTGAGCCAGGGTCATACACAGAAAGACTGGCAGGAGTATGGAGAAGTCCTTGAGGCAAGCCGGGGTAATACATGGGTGATCAAACAGGAGCACGATGGGTGAAGCAAGCCAGGGGGTCAACGCCAGGAGGAGGAGATTAAACAGGTCAGGAACAAGCTAGGTCACAACAGGGAGATCCAAAAGAAGTACGCAGAAGCTCAGGAACACAGGAAGGCTGCCGACAATTCAGCAATCTGATGGATCCCACCGCAGTCTTTTATAGGCCAGCAAGTGGCCGCATCTGTCACGCATTGCATACGCCTTTGCGCACGCACATTTGCCAATTCACGCCTTTGCCCATCTGAGTAGGCCTGTTCGCTGCTCCCGTGCCAGGGCGCACAGGGATGCGGCAGATGTGCCCATTTGTACTACTGGCAACATTGCCAGTTCTCCTATGGCCTTTTTCCTGACACCTTGTTTCCTGAGGTACGAAGACCTTATACTTTGCCAGAATAAACCATCTTGTTTTCTTAGCGAAACATGTTCAGTTTCAGAACATAATGCAGAAGCCCTTTTAATCGCCGACTTCAGACTGGGCTGAATTTGTAAAAAGTTCTTGGCAGGATGGTGCACAGGGGAGCAAGTCCAGTAGATTCAGGGAACATCCAGGATAAAGCATCTGCATTCCCATTCTTATAAATTTAACCTTGAGTAAAATAAGACCCATCTAGCCTGCTGAGGCCTTGGGCATTTGACGGACATCAAATACTCTAAGTTTTTGTGACCAGTAAAGATCATGATTGGGTGACTTGCGCCCTCCAACAGATACTTCCACTCTTTGAGGGCTACCTTAATAGCCAGAAGTTCTCTGTCACCCACGTCATAGTTTCCTTCGGCTTGGCTTAGTTTCTTGGAGCAGAAAGCTACTGGGTTTAACAGAGCTTTGGAAACCAGACATTAAGAGAGCACGGCTCCTGTTACCATTTCGGAGGCGTCTACCTTGAGAATGAAAGGGAGTGCTGGGTCAGATGTTGTAACACCAGAACTGAGGTAAACAGGGTTTTAGCTGTTAAAAGGCTGCTTGGACTTCTTGGTTCCAGAGGAAACGAGGTGAGTGAGCACGGGTGATAATGGTGGAGAAGTTCTTGATTAATCTCCGATAGAAATGAGCGAATTCTATGAATCTTTGAACTCCTTTTCTGTCCGCAGGTGCAGGCCATTCCAGGATGGAGGAAACCTTCTGTAGGTCCATGGAAACCCCCTCAGTGGCGATTATGTGCCCCAAAAATTGGGTGAATTGTTTCTCAAATTGACATTTCTCTGCTTTGGCGTACAATCCGTGAGTTCACAGAGTATTTAGCACTTTTTTTACATGATTCCGGTGGAGCTTGAGTGAGGCTGAGAAGATCAGTATAGCATCCACATAGACGATGAGAAACAGATTGAGGTACTCACTAAAAATATCATTCACCAAGTGCTGAAATGTTGGGGGCGCATTGCATATCCCGAAGGGCATCACCAGGTATTCAAAGTGACCGAAGCACATCTTCAGGCTCCCTCAAGTCCAACTGTGTGAATACTCGGGCTGCTCGTAACCTCTGAAATAACTCCAGAACCAGAGGAAGAGAGTGCCTGTTTTTGATGGTGATTTTGTTGGGCTCCCTGTAATCAATGCATGGCCTGAGGGAGTGGTCTTTCTTTTCAACAAAGAAAATGCCTGCCCCGGCAGGTGAGGAAGAGGGATGAATTAATTCCTTGGCTAAGTTTTCATCAGTATATTTCCTGAGGGCCTCAAACTCCACCTCGGACAATGGGAAGATGTGTCCAAAGGGAATCTCTGCTCCAGGAAGCAGCTTGATGGGACAGTCATAGGACCAGTGCGAGAAAGGGTATATGCTTTTTTTTTTTTTCGTACACGTTGAGGAAGTCATGGTAGACAGAAGGAATGATTTGACTGGTATCCGTTGAGGATTAAATGATCAGGCCTGCAGGAGAGTCGGTATGTGTGGGAATGCCACAATGTTGGTGGCAGTGGTTAGATGAGAAGGTGACCTCCCTGTTGGACCAGTCAATCAGGGAAATATGGGAGATGTAATAATATCAAAATGAAGAAGCTCCTTGTAGCCTGTGTTTGTGCTTGTGAGTATAGGAATGGTCTCTTGAGTGAGCTGAGTGGAGTGCTGTCAGCAAGCTGTATATCAAGTATTTCTTCCTTGAGATTAAGGGGAATATGCAAGTTCTTGGCAAGATTGATGTCTAAGAAGCAGCTGAAAGTTCCGGAGTCAATGATTGCCCACAATTTGACCTGCCTTCCAGCCACCTGCAATGAGATAGGAAGAATGATGTGAGTAGACAGGGTCCCAGATAGTTGTATATATGAAGGGCAGGGGTTCCTGGACTTACTTGGTCGAATGGGACAGTTGCGTAGGAAGTGTTCTGTAGCTCCACAGTAGAGACATACGTTGTTCTGTCACCTATGCTCCCTTTCCTCCAGGGTCAACGCGGGTAGGCCAAAAGGACTGGTAACGCTCAGAGCGTCACTCCAACAGACGTCTATCCAGCTGGATGGAGACCTAAATAAGAGCCTCTAGTGTGGCAGGGGCCCCGGTCCTGGCCAGCTCATCCTTAAGGGTTTTGGATAAGCCTAAGCAGAATTTATATTTTAAAGCTGCATCGTTCATGCAGTGTCAGCTGCCCATCTGCGTAACTCTCTGATATACAGTAATCCTCTACCGGTGATCTGCCCTGTACAAGGGTATGAAGGACAGACTCAGTAGTGATGGCTCCCTGCGGATCATCATATAAGCCAGCCATGGCTTCAAAGAACATGGTGACCGAGTTGAGAACCTCAGCTTTCTGTTCCAGAAGGTTATGAGCCAATGATTGTGGTTCATCATACAGGAGAGAGATGATGAACCCAACTCTGATGTTCTCGCGTGCAAAGGTTCTGGGTTGCAGAGCAAAGTAAAGTTCACAATTATTCCTGAAGGCCCTGAACCTCCATCTCTCCCCTCTCCTCCGGAGTGGGGACTCTGGACTCTTGAGGAGGCAGTACTACTGCAGGTGGAGCAGAACTGAAGGATGCAGTCATGAGGGAGGAGCTTGTAGCTGGGTTCGGCTCAGCAGAAGTCACAGACACAGTGAGAGTATGAAGACATCCTTCAAGCTGGAAGTAGCCATTTTGTAGGTTCTTGAATGCTTGCATCCGAGCCGTCATCTGTTGACAAAGAGCCTCCTGCGTGAAAGCACCTCCCTGGGCTGATTGATACCATCAGGTGCTGGAGGCCAATAGAGAAAGGGCTTCCTTTGCAGATAAGTTCCAGATTCCCCTGAAGGTGAGAGACGAGGAGTCGGGCACAAAGTAGCACAGGTTTATAGAAAAATTTCTCCTCTAGGTGGGATTTTGTGTGCAATAGAAATGAAAGATAATATAAAATCCATCAAAATTTTATTAAACAAATTCACAGAGAACAAATATTAAAAAGTGGTGGAGCAAAAAGGCTCCTGATAATACAATAGTTACAACACATGACATAATGCAATAAACCCCTAGTGGAGGGAAGATCCAACGCATTTCAAAATGTGATCTGAACTTGTAGTGCTATTCTTCATCAGGGACTATTCCCAACTCTATAATGGAGAAATGACAATAGTTACATGAATCATGTATCTACATATAGACATGTGATGTTACAATACAAACATGCGTGGATGTTATACTATCACTGACCACAAGGGGAGAAAAACCAAATAACATCCTTCCTCCAATAAAACAGTATAGAAATGCTTAGCCAGAAAGCATGTGTCTCCAGAAAATTCTAGGTCATCATTGGCCGGATTGATCCCATATTTTCCTGTAGGACCGCGGGATACAGAAATAGAGTCCCAAAAGGAAGGGCGATAACCACTGTATGAATAAATAAGAAATATAAGTATATATTCCCCAGATGTGTCGAGGAAAAACCATAAACAAACATCAAGGTGGGGTGTACACATGATATTCTAGATAGGAACAAGAGCAGAGGTATTGTCAACCAAAAATGATGACAATAATGATAATAATTGCTACAGGTATAAAATAAGAAAATAGCTCCCCCATCCAAAGATTAGAAAGCATATATATATACATGTTGTGTGGCTATATAAGAACACAAAAAAACTCTGGCATATTCAAAGATCACTCAGTGATAAAATCCACTAAGAAAAAAAAATATATATATATACAGTGCCTTGCGAAAGTATTCGGCCCCCTTGAACTTTGCGACCTTTTGCCACATTTCAGGCTTCAAACATAAAGATATAAAACTGTAATTTTTTTGAAGAATCTACAACAAATGGGACACAATCATGAAGTGGAACCAAATTTATTGGATATTTCAAACTTTGTTAACAAATAAAAAACTGAAAAATTGGGCGTGCAAAATTATTCAGCCCCTTTACTTTCAGTGCAGCAAACTCTCTCCTGAAGTTCAGTGAGGATCTCTGAATGATCCAATGTTGACCTAAATGACTAATGATGATAAATAGAATCCACCTGTGTGTAATCAAGTCTCCGTATAAATGCACCTGCACTGTGATAGTCTCAGAGGTCCGTTTAAAGCACAGAGAGCATCATGAAGAACAAGGAACACACCAGGCAGGTCCGAGATACTGTTGTGGAGAAGTTTAAAGCCGGATTTGGATACAAAAAGATTTCCCAAGCTTTAAACATCCCAAGGAGCACTGTGCAAGCGATAATATTGAAATGGAGGGAGTATCAGACCACTGCAAATCTTTGATGACCTGGCCGTCCCGCTAAACTTTCAACTCATACAAGGAGAAGACTGATCAGAGATGCAGCCAAGAGGCCCACAATCACTCTGGATGAACTGCAGAGATCTACAGCTGAGGTGGGAGACTCTGTCCATAGGACAACAATCAGTCGTATACTGCACAAATCTGGCCTTTATGGAAGAATGGCAAGAAGAAAGCCATTTCTTAAAGATATCCATAAAAAGTGTTGTTTAAAGTTTGCCACAAGCCACCTGGGAGACACACCAAACATGTGGAAGAAGGTGCTCTGGTCAGATGAAACCAAAATCGAACTTTTCGTCAACAATGCAAAACGTTATGTTTGGCGTAAAAGCAACACAGCTCATCACCCTAAACACCCCATCCCCACTGTCAAACATGGTGGTGGCAGCATCATGGTTTGGGCCTGCTTTTCTTCAGCAGGGACAGGGAAGATGGTTAAAATTGATGGGAAGATGGATGGAGCCAAATACAGGACCATTCTGGAAGAAAACCTGATGGAGTCTTCAAAAGACCTGAGACTGGGACAGAGAATTGTCTTCCAACAAGACAATGATCCAAAACATAAAGCAAAATCTACAATGGAATGGTTCACAAATAAACATATCCAGGTGTTAGAATGGCCAAGTCAAAGTCCAGACCCGAATCCAATCGAGAATCTGTGGTAAGAACTGAAAACTGCTGTTCACAAACTCTCTCCATCCAACCTTACTGAGCTCGAGCTGTTTTGCAAGGAGGAATGGGCAAAAATGTCAGTCTCTCGATGTGCAAAACTGATAGAGACATACCCCAAGTGACTTACAGCTGTAATCGCAGCAAAAGGTGGCGCTACAAAGTATTAACTTAAGGGGGCTGAATAGTTTTGCACGCCCAATTTTTCAGTTTTTTAAAAAAGTTTGAAATATCCAATAAATTTCGTTCCACTTCATGATTATGTCTCACTTGTTGATTCTTCACAAAAACATACAGTTTTATATCTTTATGTTTGAAGCCTGAAATGTGGCAAAAGGTCGCAAAGTTCAAGGGGGGTGAATACTTTCGCAAAGCACTGTATAACCCATGTATAGACTAATGCCCCATACACACGTGCAGATTATCTGCAGACTTTTGTCTGCAGACTTACCTTTTCTATGTAGTGCAAGGGCCTGCCGGATTGCATACAAATTGAAAGTGTTTAGGTTTGACCTCATATTATATGGTTTTGGTAAGTCTGCAGACAAAAGTCTGCAGATAATCTGCACGTGTGTATGGGGCATAATACTTACAATCCCCCCTCCAAGAAAGAAGAAGTCCGGGATAATGAGCAAAGCCCAAGGTAACAAATATTTGTAATGCAAAATGGTCAGGGTATTCCTGCTCAAAAAATGAGAGATGAGCTCCATCTGTCTGGTGGAGAGGAGACGTCCTCTCTCCGTTGAAGCTCCAAAAGAATGGCGCCGATCACAGACCTCGGCGTCCTCAAAAGGGCGCCGGCACGGGAATCCACGCAGGACACACCCCTCCACCCGGATATGATGTCGTAGCAAGACGTAACCCGGAAGAAGCGGACGGAGGTAGAAGACAGAGCGGACGTCTCAGGGAAGAGACCTCCGCCAATCAGCAAACAGGGGCCGGAAGAGGACCAATGGCCACCGGCACGGATGGCTTCCCCGAGTCAGAGGAAATAGAAAGTATTTCATCCCGGACCAGGGCAAGTGGCCACCTCCACCCATAGGAGGCGGGGGGAAGGTGGACACGAACCACTCGTGCCGGACAGGAAAAAATAAGGGATCATCCCATTCAAGAACAATGACGACCAAGAGGAGACAAAAATAAATAAATGGATGCATCGGGGAAGAAAACAATTAACATGGGGACAAAAAAGCAAAAAACAAAACACAAGAACAACCCCTAAGTGGTCAGTGCCGGGGCATACACATGAATGTATGGTCTAGGATGGAAACAAAGGGGACTGAAAGACCCCACATGCTATGCAGTCACATCACATGCAACAACGGTCATATAAGAACAATATAAAAAGCAATGAATACAGAAAAATGTATACAATAAAGCTGTACTGAAAACAAACAAAATATACAAAAGTACAAAAGTATGAAACTACGCATCCAAAGGGATCAGGTGTGCGGAGGCACCAAAACCCCCCTGGAGAAATTATTCAATTGAGCAGGGGGTGGGTAGCCATCATACATCTGAGCCCAATATAATGCGAGTAAATAAATGTATATAACTACATACTATCTAATGTAAATATTCCCAATGTCCATTGGACAATTAAAGGTATATTCAAAAGACATAAATAATTGGACATATAGCCCTCTAATTTCAAGAGAGAGAAAAACTCCAACAATGAAAACACCTCTAATGACAAACAATAAATAAACACAAAAAAAACAACAAAAAAATGTTTTAAATAAAATATGATTGTGAATATAAATAAAGAGAGAAGGGGGGTCTTAGTCAGTTTTGCCTGAACTGAAGCCAGAAAGAAAAGGCCTAAAACTTTCAGTCTCATTTAGACCAGGAGGCACCGTGGCATTGAGGGCCCTGATCCATCGAGCCTCCTTCTGCAACAATATCTTGTTCCAGTTTCCGCCCCTTGATGGAATGTGAGTGCGGTCCAAAACCGTGAAATTCACGTTGGGCATGAGATAACCATGGGCGCTAGCAGCGTGTCTGCCCAAGGGCAAGTAGAGGTTGCTGATCCTCATACTTGCTAGATGTTTACTCACACGGGCATGTAGTTCTTGTTTCATTTTGCCCACATAAAAAGAACCGCACTCACATTTCATCAAGTAAACCACGGCCCTGGTCTTACAATTGGCGAAATGCCTTAATCTGAAGTGGTTACCATTCGGCAGGGTGAACGAAACCCTTTGCTGAATGAATGGACAGAAGGTGCAGGACCCACAAGGGTAAGTACCCCAGGTCCTACAGGGATCTCGGGAAGAATCCCCCCTGTACTCGCTGTGTACCAACATCTCCCCAATGGATCCTGCTCTTCGATGTACCACAGAGGGTCTGCTGGAAATGAATCTGGAAAGAGCAGGATCTCCAGTGAGAATGTGCCAATGTTTTCTCAGAACATTGTAGATTTGATGGTGTTCATTATAGTAGCGAGTGATTAGTCTCACATTGTCTTCCTTTTTACGAATGTTCGTTTTGAAGATAAGGTTCTTTCTATCCATTGCCCTGACTCTATTAAAGGTCTTCCTAAGAGATGATTTCATATCCCCTCGAACTAGAAGTCTCTGGGTAAGTTTATCTGCCTCTGATTGGAAGTCCTCATTGGTGGTACAGCTACGCCTTATCCGCAGATACTGACTGAACGGAATGAAGAGGTACAGGATGGAAACTACTGGCGTGAAGAATGGTATTACCAGTGGTCTCCTTCCCAAACAGCCTGCTGGTAAGTTTACCGTCTTCATTCTTAAATATGGTAAGGTCCAAAAAATAAATCTGGTGGGAGTTAAATACCATGGTGAAAAATAAATTGAACTTGTTATAGTTCAAACGATCCAAGAATTCATTAAAAAGGGCAGGAGAGTCGTCCCAAACCAGAAACACATCATCTATATACCTCTGCCATATAGAAATATGGCGAGTGTATATAGATAAGTCCTCATCAGAGAAAAGAAAATGCTCCCACTCCCCCAGGTACAGGTTGGCATAGGTGGGGGCACAGCAGGTGCCCATAGCCACCCCCTGTACCTGGAGGTAGTGGGAGCCCTGGAAAGAAAAGATATTGTGCTTTAAAATGAAGTCCAACATCGTTAACATAAATTTGTTGAGTGCCCAGTCATCTCTGCTCCTTTGGCTGAGCACTTGGGCCACTGCTTGAATCCTCAAATTATGTGGAATACTATTGTAGAGTGATTCCACGTCGATGGATACTAGTAACGCAGTTTCTGAAATTTGGAGACTCTCTATAATCTGGAGGAGATGCAAAGTGTCCCTCATATATGATGCCAAACTAAGGACATGTGGACGTAAATAATGGTCCAAAATCTCACTGATGCCCTCTGAAATACTGCCGTTGTCCGAAATTATGGGCCTCCCTGGTGGATTGTCCAAACTCTTGTGCACCTTGGGTAGTGCGTACAGAGTGGGGAGCCTTGGATGCTTGGTACGGGCATATTCCCAAACGTCCTTGGAAATAACCCCTGTATGCCCGCCTCATCCAAGAGGCGGTAAAATTCGGAGTTGGACTTATCCACCAGGGAGGCAGGTACCCATTTGTACCATCTCAGATCCCGTAGGATCTGGAGGCACATGTTTTCGTAGTCCTTATTGTCCATAAGGACAATGTTGCCCCCCTTATTGGAGGGCTTGATAGTAATAAAGGAATTGTTTTGTAGGGATTTAAGGGCTTGTTTCTGATTGATACTCAAATTACCATGGATCTCCTCTTTACCCATAGTTTCAATATGCCGAGTGGCTTGCTTGACAAACAACGCCAACGTGGAGTTTGAATTGAAGGAAGGAAACTTAGCCGAACCTCTCCGAAACCCAGTAAAGCTAGGGGCAGTGGAAGGGGGCAGTAAAGCTAGGGGCCTGACAGCTTGTAGAGAGGAGGAGCAGCAGCCTTCTCCCTCCGAGACCCTGCTCTCCAGCCGAAGACCCCATGCACAAGTGCTCTCACCCAGCATGCCTTGAGGCACTTTCCTCTGCAAATGGCCAGGGCTGTATATACACCCATGCTTCCATTTGTCAGGTTTCCTCCCACTGTCCAATATGCCCCATTATATTGGACTAGTGTGAAACAGGCAGACAACATGAGCAGCATCTGATTACACTGAGCAGACTCCATCAATGGATTACTGCTCCCTGTTATGCAGAGAGTTTTTAAATTTGCATTAGGCAGAGAAACCCAAAAACTTTGCACTGTCTAGCACCTAACCAGGAGGGTGCTACATAAAGGGTAACTGTCAGAGTTAGAATGCACTGGCAGCTAGTACTGAAGTAAAACCTGGCACAACATTATTTGTAAACATAGGGTTACATTCTACTATAATCTGGTTCCTAAAATGAATTTCTCTTGAAATCTGTGAATGTAAATCTTTACACTTATATTGTTAATGTTTAGTGTAATCTGCTTTGCATTCTGTATTATATGAATGTGTGAATTGCATTCAGGGCTGAGAAAAGTTAACAGTCTATGTTTTACAAAAATGGCAATTGGCAGAATGCATTTCATTGGACCAATGCATTGGACAGGGGGAGAGGCAAGATTAAGGTGGTTTTTGGTGTTAGTAAAAGCCTGACTTTGTGCTATCTTTTTTTCCTTAATATGTTCTCCCAGCAGGAGGCTACAATACTCCCCTTCAATCTAGAGCATAAATGACATAGTGATCACATGAATGGGAACCATTCTAATTGGTCAGAGTCAGCTGGGATTGGGAGCCACCAGCCACAGAAAGTCTTGGCTGGTGCCTCTCAAAGTAAAGATGTTTATTAACAAATCTCATGCTGGGGAATGCTATTATGTAGATTGCAGATACAAATGGAGTTAAGAAACTTTTAGGCCTGCCAAAGATGGAGCAAATTTCTTTCCTGCAACCACAGGTTGCAGGAAAGAAATTTGCTTGATTCCTCCATCAATGCAAATAGTCTTAAAAGGGGAATCCCTCCCACTGAGCTATTGTGGTCTCCCAGCAGGGGAAGCCATCCCCACCTGGAAAACAGTGATTATTGGTAGTGGCTATAAAAGCTGCTAGCGATAATTGCATGTAAAATCTGACAGGCTGATTGTACCTAAGTTGATCAACTTGGGTACATTCAGCCTTCCAATACACTATACTGTCCGGTGCAAGTTGGGCTGAGGACAACCCACTAATGCAGGTCTGCTCAACTCTATTGGGCTCACTGGGATACATTTAATATAACAGGGTACATACAAAAAACATTTAACAATGCTAGGGTATTGAAACAGCTAAATAGAGACAACTTAAAAAACAAAACCTTTTCAACAGTCATTGAAATCAGGAATTGCCCTGTACCTCAAGTACATAATTATGATTGCTTGAAAAATACAGCAAATCAGATTGGATACTAAAATATTTTTTCTAGACCTTCACTGAATCCTTTCAAGAAAAGACTTTGCATTCCAATGAGACTTATTCAATAAGCATTCCTTTATACACTTTTCTAACATAATTAGGCATACAGACATAACAACCATGAGAGTAATTCTCTTGTTATTTTAACTGCACTGTTTCCTTCTAAATGTTAAAGCATTTTCAATATGTTTCAGATGCATACAAAATGGTGTGCAAAAGCTAAATTAATTTCCTTTAGAAAGCAGCCACAGCCTCAGTAGAAAAGCCTGACCTCTGCCAGCCAGCATGCTGTAGAAATAGACCCTTGCTCTCTCGGTGGAAGCAATGGACTCCATACAGAGGTCTGACACTCAGGGCCGGCGCTACCAGTAAGGCGAATTAGACAGCCGCCTAGGGCGCACTGCCACCTAGGGGCGCCCTTCCGCCAGTTTCCTGGCATCCCAAGTATCCCGCGAGGTGCGGGAGCCTCCCACATAATGCCGGCGGGCGGCTAACTGACACCTGCAAGCGCAGCCCGATATCCCGGTTGCACTTGTCAGCCGTCAGTCCAGAGTCTCCCCCCCCTCCTCTCTTCTCCCCCTCCTCTCCTCTCTTCAATGGATGTCCTCAGTTTTGCTGATCATCCGCAGTAACAGAGTGACAATAAACCTGCGACCCCCCTCTCCCCTGGTGCAAGGTGGGGAGGTGGCGGTCGTGCCTGTGGGAGAGAGGAGGACAGGAGCACCGCTGACTGCTCTTGCCAGATGCCAGGCTGGGAGTGAGATGGCAGGGAGGAAAGGCATCTCTTCTATTACAGACAGGCAGCCAACATCCATCTACTCTACAAACTGAACATTACCAAACTCCTCCTCCCGTCCTGATAACAGCCAGTGATCCCTCACTCCTCTCCACCCCCTGTCCTCTGCCTCCTCAAGTTCAGCTCCTCCTGTCACAGGCGGAGTGATTTTGCACTTCGTCTGTGACAGGAGGAGCCACGACGCGTCGCGATTGGCTGAACAGCACGCCACTGCATTCTGACATCTGCAGCAGTCATGTCAGTCCCCTGCCTGGAATCTGTCCACGTGCTGATGAGAGGTGGGGATGGGACCGGACCAGCATGTGATTGTTGGCAGCTGACGTGAAGAACACACAGGTAACCTAAGATGGGTCACCCTGTACCCTTCAACACCTTTACCTAGGTAGCCAAGCCACCTGTTCATGCCATGCCTCCTTTTTCATCACATCATGCCTTGTCTCCTTCTTCATGCCATGCCTCCTTCTTCATGCCTTGTCTCCTTCTTCATGCCATGCGGCATGGCATGAAGAAGGAGACAAGGCATGAAGAAGAAGACAAGGCATGATGAAGAAGGAGGCATGCTTCATGCCTTGCTTGACTTCCTTCATCATACTGTGCCTCCTTTTCTTCATGCCTTGTTTCCTTCTTATTATAAATATACTGGTTTTCATTTACATATACATGTAAAACTGGTCTACTGGTTTTCTGGGGGGGGCCTCCTCCTTCCCCCCCCCCTCCTCCTTCTCCCCCTCCCCTCTCTAAATGAGGTTTCGCCTAGGGTGTCAAAAATCCTTGCACCAGCCCTGCTGACACTTCCTATACAGAGTCAGAGCTAAAACTCTCCAATCAGCAGCGAGCATTAACTGTTGATTGCAGGGCTATGGGTCTGACTCAGTAGGGAGCATATCAGACCTATACAGATAAACCACCGCTTCCTCACAAATAACACGTTTCCTTCTCTTCAGCATGCAGAGGACATTTTAACTTAGGGGTGTACTCACTTTTGTTGCCAGCCGTTTAGACATGAATGGCTGTGTGTTGAGTTATTTTGAGGGGACAGCAAAATGACACTGTTATAAAAATTGTATGCTCACTATTTTACATTGTAGCAAAGTGTCATTTCTTCAGTGTTGTCACATGAAAAGATATAATAAAGTGTTTACAAAAATGTGAGGGGTGTACTCACTTTTGTGAGATACTGTATATTCACATGTTACGTTCCCTATCAGGTCCACTGCTATGTTCTCCCTTGGGACTGGAAATCACGTAACATTGAAGTCTTTGTTGATTGGCAGGTTTTAAATGTTGTGTGCTATTTCAAGAGATACCGCTTGTTGTATTTGAATACCCTGAGCTTGAGTAATGATCTGTAGTGGTCCAAAACATGGCTAAAAATAGAACAAGGTTGTTTGTATGACGTGCTGCAAAGAATGCAATAAAATAACTATTTTAAGCTTCTTAATAAAATCCATGTGCAGTCTACTTTCATGTTTAAATAATCTAAATTAGTGATGTGATGCCAAAACATATTTGAATACCAACAGTGAAACATACAAATTTGATATCTCTTAAAGTGGAGCTCCACCCAAAAGGGGAAGATCCGCTTGTTTGCACCCCCCCCCCCCACCTCCACTGCCACATTTGGCACATTTTGGGGGTGAGAGGGTACCTTGTTTTGACAGGTACACGCTCCCACTTTCAGGTAAGATTGCCGATCTACAACATTTCCAGCCCCTACTTCTCACCTGCTGCCTACTAGGACACACCCAAGTCCCAGAAGGACCATTCAGAATGCGCAGCGTGACTCGCACATGCGCAGAAGGAAACAAGCTGTAAAGCCTCAAGGCTTCACTTTCTGTTTCTCTTTCTACAGATGTCTGCGCCTGCACCCAAAGCCGATTTAAGAATTGTCTTTGGGTGCCAACATTATGGGATTCCTGGACCAGTAAGTGTCCTTATAATAAAAGTCAGCAGCTACTTTATTTGAATTTTTTTTCTGAAGGATCGTGAAACTCCACTTTAGCAATGGGTTATACACACTGAAATAGTCATTTGTGATCTGGATGCACAGGCCAAATACAGTATATATTAGTGGAATGCCAATGTGAAATAAGGGGAGGGTCTGTAGTCCAATCTTGGTACAGTAGAGTGAATGAGCATTGTCACCCTAGGACAGATTGTGGGTTACTGGAAGAATCATTGATGGGAAAAAAAAAAAAAAACTAATATAGGTACTGTACCACACCTAGGGATCGATAAGTTGCACTATATTACATTTTTGTTTTCAAGTTTAGTAATACTTTAAAGGCCATAAACGGTGCAAATACATTTTCACAATTCCCTTATCAACACAGACAGTGCTGACAGGGAAATCCCTCCTGCCCGGCCATTGTCTTCTCCCGGCAGGGGGGGGGGGGGCCTGGGGTGTAATCGCAAGAGAATTTGGCAGGCTGGTTGTACCCAAGTTGATTGATCAATCAACTTGGTACAGTGGGGAAAATAATTACTTGATCCCCTGCAGATTTTGTAAGTTTGCCCACTTACGAAGAAATAAAGGGCCTATAATTTTTATCATAGGTGTATTTTAAAGGATAAAGACAGAAAATCAACCAAAAATCCATAAAAAAAACACGATACAAATGTTATAAATTGAGTTGCAGTTCAATGAGTAAACTAAGTTTTGATCCCCTACCAACAATAATTCTGGCTCCCACAGACTAGCTACAGCATGTGCTAATGTGGTACACAGATTAGTTCTGTCAATTTAGGAAGGTGCTCTCAACGACAACTCGTTGTGTGTATAAAAGGCACCTTTCCACAGAATCTCTTTCTTCCATTCAAACCCACCATCATGATGGGCAAGATCAAAGAGCTGTCAAAGGATGTCAAAGGATGTGAAAATTTGGCTCCCTAAAGAACCTTTTCTATTCAGCTCAGTTGATTGTAAATAATAATTAAAAAAAAAAATTGCACAAAATATAACTGACTATTAATACCTGAGATTTTTTATCTACGGAATATCTAATTGCCATGGGGGATCAGGAATGATTCCCCTCACCCAAATTAAATTGAACCAGGCCTAAAAGGTTTTTTTTTTTTCATTCCTCTGTTTTAAATCAGTATTAAACCCAAAAACATTTCAGCTTACAAACCCGGAAATGTGTTGGCTGCATTCATTTTCTTTTTTAGGCTGTTTCCTTTATTATCACTTAGTGATCCAGCCAGTAACACATTTCCTGTCTTAGGGTGTCTTCACTCAGGATGGAGGAACAACGGAAACATTTTGGACAACAGTCTGTCAACAACTGTCAACCTATGAAGACGGTAGTATCAGATAGAACAAAGTAAAATAAACGTGTACTGGGTGAATAAGACCCAGTCTGAGGGGTTATTGTACTTGCTGATTCACCAAGTGGGTGTGGTACTAGCCTAAAAAAATATTGAAAAAGAGGGGTATACAGCTGTGTAGTACAGTTTGTATGTAGTAGGCTTTAAATGAACCATGCAGCATAAAGTACAAAAATATATTTAATAGTGGTATAGTATATACAGAATATATCCATGTAAATTTCTCAAACCTTCCAAAAACACGTGACAATACATATAACTCAAGACATGATTAAAAACAATCCCGGATGGGTGGACGATAATCAGAAAATGTATGTGAAAAATACAACAGTGGTGTTGGAACAGCCAGTAAAGAAGTGACACCTAAAGTGCTAGATGTCCTGTAGTTGGGAGATATGACTCCCGTGTAGAAGGATTGGCACTGGATAAGTAGCTACAGTATCTCACAGAAGAAAATATTTTATTATATCTTTTCATGTGACAACACTGAAGAAATAACACTTTGCTACAATGTAAAGTAGTGAGTGTACAGCTTGTATAACAGTGTAAATTTGCTGTCACCTCAAAATAACTCAACACACAGCCACTATTGTCTAAACCACTGGCAACAAAAGTGAGAACACCCCTAAGTCAAAATGTCCAAATTGAGCCCTAAGTTTCCATATTTTGTGTGGCCACCATTATTTTCCTGCACTGCCTTAACTCTCTTGGGCATGGAGTTCACCAGAGCTTCACAGGTTGCCACTGGGGTCCTCTTCCACTCCTCCATGATGATATCATGGAGCTGGTGGATGTTAGAGACTTTGCGCTCCTCCACCTTCTGTTGCCCACAGATGCTCAATGGGGTGTAGTTCTGGAGACATGCTTGGCCTGTCCATAACCTTTACCCTCAGCTTCTTAAGCAAGGCAGTGGTCATCTTGGAGGTGTTTGTGGTCGTTATCATGTTGGAATACTGCCCTGTGGCCCAGTCTCTGAAGGGAGGGGATCATGCTCTGCTTCAGTATGTCACAGTACATGTGGGCATTCATGGTTCCCTCAATGAACTGTAGCTCCCCAGTGCTGGCAGCACTCATGCAGCCCCAGACCATGACACTCCCACCACCATGCTTGACTGTAGGCTAGACACACTTGTCTTTGTACTCCTCACCTGGTTGCTGCCACACATGCTTGACACCATCTGAACCAAATACGTTTATCTTGGTCTCATTAGACCATAGGACATGGTTCCAGTAATCAATGTCCTTAGTCTGCTTGTCTTCAGAAAACTGTTTGCGGGCTTTCTTGTGCATCATCTTTAGAAGAGGCTTCCATCTGGGACGACAGCAATGCAGACCAATTTGATGCAGTGTGCGGCATATGGTCTGAGCACTGACAGGCTGACCCCCCACCCCTTCAACCTCTGCAGCAATGCTGGCAGCACTCATACGTCTATTTCCCAAAGACAGCCTTTGGATATGATGCTGAACACGTGCACTCAACTTCTTTGGTCGACCATGGTGAGGCCTGTTCTGAGTGGAACCTGTCCTGGTAAACCGCTGTATGGTCTTGGCCACCGTACTGCAGCTCAGTTTCAGGGTCTGGGGAATATTCATATAGCCTAAGCCCTCTTTATGTATAGCAAAAAATATTTTTTTTCAGATCCCCCAGATCACTCATCTTTGCTATGAGGTGCCATGTTGAACTTCCAGTGACCAGTATGAGAGAGTGAGAGCAATAACACCAAATTTAACATACCTACTCCCCATTCACCCTTGAGACCTGTAACACTAACAAGTCACATGACACTAGGGAGGGAAAATGGCTACTTGGGCCCATTTTGGACATTTTCACTTAGGGGTGTACTCATTTTTGTTGCCAGTGGTTTAGACAATAATGGCTGTGTGTTGAGTTATTTTGAGGGGACAGCAAATGTACACTGTTGTACAAGCTGTACACTTAGTACTTTACATTGTAGCAAAGTGTAATTTCTTTAGTGTAGTCACATGAAAAGGTATAATAAAATATTTTCAAAAATGTGAGGGGTGTACTCACTTCTGTGAGATACTGTATGTCACTTGTTTTTTTAATGGTTAAGCCAGATGGTCTTTTTTCAACCTGACTAACTATGTAATTATGTAACTTGGTGGGCAGTGGATGTTGCTATGGTACAGTCAGCAATTTGGATCAGCTGGAACTAAATAAAAGGATCAAGATTAAGCTTGATAAATATTCAATAGCATAGTCCACCTGTGGGATTATAAAACCGGATCTATGATGTCTGCTGGACCTGGAGTGGTAGGACTAACCAAAGCCGAAATCATTTTCTGTATAGTCAATATCAGATGCAATTCATAAATAGACCTTCATGATTCCCATGTGGGCTTCAAACTGAGTTACTGCAAGGATGTAGTGTAAAAAGCAAGCTGCTGTGGTTAGTAAAGCAGGCAGATAGAGGCAGGTTAGAGGTGCATATTACAGAAGATGACGCAAAATAGCAATATTGCAAGCAGGGAGGGAGGGAGGGAGCCAAGCATAGCAAGCAATAGTAGCAAACAGTCATTTTTAGTTCCTTAACATTCGTGGAGTGCTTACTACTTTACCATCCCATGTCCAAGCAGTTCTTAAAGTCAAACTCCAGCTAACATCTTTTAAGCAGGTACAGTAACAGTTTTTTTTTTCCTTTTGAGATAAAAGTTTTGCATTATTAAATAAAACATGACCATAGTAAGCACACCTGTTAGTTTTAAATGGTTTGTTTCAACCCCATAAATATCCACTTTTCCTGAACAGCTTGGACTATTAAAGGACTGTAACAAATAACAGACTTAGTGGCAGTATTACCAGGTGAAAAGAAGGGAAAAAAGCCTAAAAAAAAGCTAAACGAAGGGCCCCTTTTACACAGGTATTCGGATCAAGTCTGCCTATTTTTCTGATGGACTTGATCGAAAGCTCCATGCAGCTCTATGAACAGGGAGGTCTGCATCCTTTTACATTTTTCTGGACCTAAACGTAACAGATTGGAGGTATCCTGAAGTAAATGGGCACCAAAGTCCGTTTACATCTGGCTGCTCATAGAGCTAACGGTCTGCCCATGGCTTCTGGGCACAAACTGAATGGGCATGGATGTAAAAAAACTGACATCTGTGCTGCCCGGCTCCATTTCAGCGGGGAATCTGCTCCATGTAAAAGAGCCCTAATGCAGCCACCACATTTTAGATTTGGTAAACTGCAACATAACACTTTTTTTTGTTTTTGGGTTTAATACTGCTTTACGCTTGAGTATAGGTGTGTGCACATAGAGGATCCCTTTATATTGCTCTACTCAGACTCTCGTGTCTTTTCCCTGGTTCTCTCTATGAAACATATGTAGGAGAAATGGATTTGTGGATGGTTTTGTAACTATAGCTGACTGATTAAAGTGAATACAGTATTTTTGTTTTTGAATAATTATACATTTATGCCTTTGCAGCCAGTTAAACACAATGACTTCATAAGCAGAAAGACAGTTTGTAGTCAATAAACAAAATAACTTAAATTAAATTTTACTCAATTACACAATAATTATATACTGTATATTTTCCACAGTAAAAAATAACATTTAGTTATCATTCCAAACACTTCTGTTACGATTCCCTAGAATTCTTTAATACTGAAGAAATTCAGTTTGGCCCAGCTATAGCTTTGCCTAGCTTGATCTAAAAGGCAGCTGAAGAACTAATTTATTCTGGGCTTCTATCCAAAGCTACTTAAATCTGGGAGCACGCAGCTCCTTAGCTCACCAGTGCAAGAAGACAGAACAACAAACCCTCTATAGACCTTAATATAACAGATCTTGTGCTAGACTGGTGTGTTCAACAGGAGGTACAGATATCATTTAGTTTAACCTCAACCCTAAGATGTGGCTTGTTGTCCCAGCTGTTCCATTAGAAAGCTCCTGATGGCAAACAAAATGTCCTAATTCCCCCTGGTTTCTCCTGAAATTTAAAATTCCTGTTTTCCATGATTTAGCAAACATGTACAATTTGAAATTCTAGAGAAAATCACTGACCACACCTTAAGTTAACTGAAATTTTGTTATCTCTTTAATTGCAAGTGAGTGCTTCTGTCTGTATACAGCTTCTTCCAGTCTGGACATAGTAACCAGATATTATAGCAGACCATACAAGACTAGCCAACAATAGCTTATATGAGAACTATACCTGTTTATTGAAAACTCACACGGAATTTATAGTATACCAGATCAGGTGAACCTGATCACGTCAGAAACCATGAATCCAAATGAGATAGAAAATTCTGTTAAAATCACACCTTTAATGTATTGGTAAAAAATGGCACAGAACAGTAAACGTAGTCAAGCCATAAGCCAGGGGTAGGAAGCCAAAACAGGAAGTCAGACGAGCCAGTGATCAGGAAACCAGAAATCAGTGTAGTCAGAGGCAGAGGAAAAGGATCAGGAACCAGAAGGGATGCTCGCCGGGCAAAGTCTTTTACAGGAACACAGCAGAGAAACTCCAGATATTATGACAAGGCGAAGGCAGGAAAGGAATGAGCAAGGCAGCTTAAATAGCCAGAAGGGCTGGCTGGCTGTAGGCTGGGCTGACGAGCAGATAATGATAACCAGGGTGAGCCACTGAGGAAACAATGAGTGCTGACAATTAACTGACAGCTGAGCAGCCTGAGCACAGAGAAGAGAGCTGCTGCGAGCCCAGCCCTGACAGTACCCCCTTCTCAATGACCCCTTCCCCTCGTAGGCCCCTTCCCCAGGTTTGAGGGTAAATTATCTATGGAAAGCACGGAGGAGGACAGGAGCATGTATGTCCGAAGATGAGACCCAAGAGCGTTCCTCCGGATTGTAACGTCTCCAATGAACAAGGTACTGTATGCGCCCACGGAACCTACCGGAGTCAATGATCGATTATATATCATACTTTTCATGGTTCTCAACCTGAATCGGGTGAGGACGTGGTACTGAGGTGGTGAAGTGGGTGCACACCAAAGGTTTAGCAGGAAAACATAAAATATATTTGAAATACGTATGTTAGAAGGAAGGTCTAATGTGTAAGCCACTGAGTTGATCCTATGGAGAATATGGAAGGCCCAATATACCATGGTGCCAGTTTCAGTGAGGGAACACAGAGTCTAATGTTATGAGATGACAGCCAGACCCTCACCCCAACCTATTAGGAAGGCGCAGGTGGGCGTCGGAGGTCAGCATGGAGTGTGTACCTATCACTGGCACGCCGCAAGGACTCTTGGACCTGCACCCAAGTGGAACGGAGATCACGGAGATGCTCCTCTAATGCAGGAATGTGTCAGGTAATATGGATGGCTGGAAACCATAATTCGCCATTAACGGGGACAATAGGGAATTGGCATTGATGGCACTATTGTGGGCAAACTCCGCCAAAGATAAGAGGTCTGGCCAGTTGCTATGGTGGTCAGAAATATAGCAACATAGGAACTGCTCCAAGGCTTGGTTGGCTCGTTCTGCAGCCCCTTTGGACTGTGGGTGAATAGCTGAATTCCCAACTGTGCACAAAAGGCTCACCAAAACCTGGACACAAACTGGCTACGTCTGAGAAGATAACCTTGGGGAGCCCATGGAAGAAAGGTCTCCTGAGCAAAAATGAATGCCAGTTCTTTGGATGTAGGCAACTTCTTAACTGGACTACAATGAGACATCTTCGAAAACCAGTCAACCACCATGAGAATAACTGTGTTGCCCTGGGAGTTAGGAAACTCCACAATAAAATCCATAGACAAGAGGGTCCAAGGCCTCTCTCCATTGTGTATGGGTTGTAGGAGGCCCACTGGAAGGTGTCGTGGGTCTTGCTGTAAGCACACACAGAACAAGTGGCTACGAAGGCGGTTACATCAGCGCAGAGACTAGGCCACCAGAATTGTTGAGAAAAAGGCCATATGAGCTGATTCTTCCCAGGGTGACCAGCTGCTTTGGGAGAATGGTATCTCTGGAGCAAAGCAGTGCGGAGAGTCTCGGGGACAACGTAGCGGTCACTAGTGATGGGCCAAACACCCCCCTGTTTGATTCGTACCAAAACATTACGAACAGGGAAAAAGTTCTAGCGAACATGCAACTCTATTAAAGTCTATGGGACAGGAACATGAAAACTCAAAAGTCCTAATTTTAAAGGCTTATATGCATGTTATTGCCATAAAAAAGTGTATAAGGACCTGGGTACTGCCCTGGGGGACATGTATCAATGCAAAATAAATGTTTTTAAAACAATCGTTTTTAAAGGAGCAGTGATTTTATTTATGCTTAAAGTGAAACAATAAAAATTAAAAATTCCTTTAACTATCATGCCAGGGTGGTCCCCTTAATGTGCCTGTAAAGTGGGGCATCTGTACGATGTATGGAGCCTGCTGCAGCAATACTGACATTTCTAAAGGAAAAAATGTGATTTAAACTTGCTCACGGCTGTAATGTATTGTCGGCTCCCGAAAAAAAAAACGGCCCTTCAGGTCTGGTAAGGATTTTAAGGGGAACTCCATGTCAAAATAAAAAAAAAACACGTGTGGGGTCCCCCCAAAAATCCATATTAGACCCTTATCCAAGCATGCAACCTGGCAGGTCAGGGAAGGGGGGGATGAGCGAGCACCCTCACCCCTCCTGAACCATACCAAGCCACATTCCTCCCTACCCCAGAGCACCCTGTCCCCATGTTGATCCCTGAACCCTGTGCTGTGGTTGTCGGGGTCTGCGGATGGGGGCTTATCAGAATCTAGAAGCCTCCTTTAACAAAGGGGCCCCCAGATCCTGACCCCCCCATGTGAATGGGTATCAGGTACATTGTACCCCTACCCATTCAACAAAAAATGTACAAAAAAATAAACACATATAAGACTGTTTTTGACAAGTCCTTTATTCAAAAATAAAAGTAAAAATATAGCGCCCCCCGTTGAAAATATATCATCAATCATGCCGCCCACTGCACCCGCTGACCTGGGGGAAAAAAGCTCCGCTGTCTGTGAACACTTCCCGTGGAATGCCTATTCATGGTTTGACAGTTCTTATATAGGGAATGGGCAGGGCCCTGCCGGTGACGTCATTTGGTGGTCCTGCCCCTCGTGAAGTCACGGACCAGTGCATGCTGGGTCTGTGACGTCACGAGGGTTGGGGATGCCGTGTATGGCCCCGCCCATTCCTTATATAAGAAATGTCAAACCGTGAATAAGCAGTCTGCGAAATGGTTCACCGAGAGTGGAGCTTTTTTTTTTTTTTGGCATCAGCGGTTGCTGCGGGCGGCGTGATTGACGATAGATTTACATCGGGGGGGACATTATTTTTTTTATTTTTAAATAAAGGACTTGTCAAAAACTGTCTTTTGTGTTTATTTTTTTGTACAATTTTGTGGTGAATAGGTAGGGGTAGAATATATTCGATACCCATTCACCACATAGGGGGGACAGGATCGGGGGCCACCTTGTTAAAGGGGTCTTCCAGATTCCGATAAACCCCCAACCCACAGATCCCCACAACCACAGCCTAGGGTTGTCATGAAGAGGCCCTTGTCCCCATCAACATGAGGACTATTCGCTTTGAGGGGCACCCCAAAGCACCCTCTCCATGTTGAGGGCAAGCGGCCTGGTATAGTTCAGGAGGGGGGGTGCTCGCTCGTTCCCCCCTTTCTGGCCTGCCAGGCTGCATGCGTGGATAAGGGTCTGGTATGGATTTTGATGGGGACCCCACGCTGTTTTTTTCATTAATTCTGTCATGGGGTTCCCCTTAAAAGCCCTACAAGACCCAAAGGGTTCCCCAAGCTGGTTTTACCCCAATTTTTTTTAATACACTTTCTTTTTACAACATTTTTTTTTAATTCAGCTCTCAGCAGGGAAACCTTAACTACCTACTAACTGTGCGCTCTGTGAGTGAACATCCCGCTAAATGCCGAGAAACTTCAGGTGTTAGGCCAGTACCTGAATGGGCGATGTTTAGGCCAAACTTATGCTCGGCCCAAACTGTTCATCCATCCCTACTGGTGTCTGAACACTGTAATCCCTCACAGTTACTCTTGCTGAGCACAGGAATGGGCCCTGCTGTTAAAAAGAAGAGAAAAAATGACATTACATGCACCTGGCAAACAGGTGTAGAAAAATTGGGCCTTGGGTGTTAGTGGTGCCAGAACACTGTAACCCCTCTCAGTTACTTTTGCTGGGCAAAATAACAGGCCCTGCTGTATAAAGTTAGAAAAAAAAATGTAAATTACATGCACCTGTCAAACAGGTGCAAAAAAATTGGGCCTTGGGTGTTGGTGGTGCCTAAACACTGTAACCCTAAACACTGTAAAAACAAAGGACGGAAGGTATGTAGAAGAGAATAAAGGGCTAGCCGACTGCCTTAATGAATACTTCTGTTCAGTTTTTACAGAAGAAAAAGAAGGAGAAGGACCTCCACTTGAAAGGATGACTAATGAATCGTTTGATGCATGTGTCTTTACAGAGGAAGACGTTCTAAGATTGCTGTCTAAAGTGAAGACAAATAAGTCACAGGGTCCTGATGAGATACACCCAAAATTATTAAAAGAGCTTAGTGGTGAGCTGGCAAAACCATTAACAGATTTATTTAACCAATCATTAGTAACAGGAGTCGTCCCGGAAGATTGGAAATTGGCAAATGTCGTGCCCATTCACAAAAAAGGTAGTAGGGAGGAATCGAGCAACTATAGACCAGTGAGTCTGACATCAATAGTAGGCAAATTAATGGAAACCCTATTAAAGGATAGAATTGTGGAACATCTTAAATCCCATGGATTGCAAGATGAAAAACAACATGGGTTTACTTCAGGGAGATCATGTCAAACAAATCTTATAGATTTTTTTGACTGGGTGACTAAAATAATAGACGGTGGAGGTGCAGTAGACATTGCATATCTAGATTTTAGTAAGGCTTTTGACACTGTCCCACATAGAAGACTTATCAATAAACTACAGTCATTGAACATGGACTCCCATATTGTTGAGTGGATTAGGCAGTGGCTGAGTGACAGACAACAGAGGGTTGTAGTCAATGGAGAACATTCAGAACAAGGTCATGTTACCAGTGGGGTACCTCAGGGATCTGTACTGGGACCAATTTTGTTTAATATCTTCATAAGTGATATTGCAAAAGGCCTCGATGGTAAGGTTTGTCTTTTTGCTGATGACACAAAGATATGTAACAGGGTTGATGTTCCTGGAGGGAAATGCCAAATGGAAAAGGATTTAGGAAAACTAGAAGAATGGTCAGAACTCTGGCAACTGAAATTTAATGTGGATAAGTGCAAGATAATGCACCTGGGGCGTAAAAACCCAAGGGCAGAATATAGAATATTTGACACAGTCCTGACCTCAGTATCTGAGGAAAGGGATTTAGGAGTAATTATTTCAGAAGACTTAAAGGTGGGAGGACAATGTAATAGAGCAGCACGAAATGCCAGCAGAATGCTTGGATGTATAGGGAGAGGTATAAGCAGTAGAAAGAGGGAAGTGCTTATGCCGCTGTACAGAACACTGGTGAGACCTCACTTGGAGTATTGTGCGCAGTACTGGAGGCCATATCTCCAGAAGGATATAGATACTCTAGAGAGAGTTCAGAGAAGAGCTACTAAACTAGTATATGGATTACAGGAAAAAACTTACCAGGAAAGGTTAAAGGACCTTAACATGTATAGCTTGGAAGAAAGAAGAGACAGAGGGGATATGATAGAAACCTTTAAATACATAAAGGGAATCAACTCGGTAAAGGAGGAGAGCATATTTAAAAGAAGAAATACTACCACAATCGGACACCGTTTTAAACTAGAGGGGCAAAGGTTTAAAAGTAATATGAGGAAGTATTACTTTACTGAGAGAGTAGTGGATGCATGGAATAACCTTCCTGCAGAAGTGGTAGCTGCAAATACAGTGAAGGAGTTTAAGCATGCATGGGATAGGCATAAGGCTATCCTTCATATAAGATAGGGCCAAGGACTATTCATAGGATTCAGATATATTGGGCAGACTAGATGGGCCAAATGGTTCTTATCTGCCGACACATTCTATGTTTCTATGTTTCTATGTTTCAAAGTTACTCTTGCTGGGTGCAGGAATGGGCCTTGCTGTATAAAATAAGAAAAAAAAATTAAATGACATGCACCTGCCAAACAGGTGGAGAAAAATTGGGCCTTGAGTGTTGATGGTGCCTGAACACTGTAATCCCTCACAGTTACGCTTGCTGGGTGCAGGAACAGGCCCTGCTGTACAGAATTAGAAAAAAATGTAAATTACATGCACCTGTCAAACAGGTGCAGAAAAATTTGGCCTTGGGTGTTGGTGGTGTCTGAACACTGTAACCCCTCACAGTTACGCTTTCTAGGCGCAGGAACAGGCCCTGCTGTATAAAATTAGAAAAACATTTTTTTGGGCAGGCGGACAACATGTGTCCTTTCAGTCCACAATAAAGACATAGGCCCAGGGAGCAACTTCCCATGGGCTCTGCAGGTGTTATGAACTCAGAAACAGTTTCAGGTCTGGAGTCAAGCAGTGTTTAGAAGTTAGGAGCCAACCAATACAATGGCTGAGGTAGCTTGCAAGTCCGTGACTTTTCCTGACCCCTTCCATGGTAGCAGACATCCAGACAGACACACAGCTCAATGAATCTTTCAAGATCATCTGGAAGATCCCTATACACCAGTTCATCCTTGATGCAATCATTAGGCCCCTTGCAAAAAGGCTGCACGAAGAACACCAGCATTCCAGTTTGTCTCAGCAGCCAGTATATGAAACTCAATAGCATATTGAGCAACAGTTCTGGTACCTTGCTGTATATCCAAGAATGGGAATTCAGCAGCTGAACCCTGCCAGGTTTATAAAAACGGTCTGAAGCGATGACAGGAACTTATCTGCATTTTGCAGCAAAGGATCATTCTGTTCCAGGTAAGGAGAGACCCATGCCAGTGCCTCCCCCCTTTAACAATGAGATGACAAACGTCACCTTGGCAGAAGCTGTGCTAAATGTCTCAAGGTTATTGTGGAAGGGCAGGAGCTAAATGTTCAGGAAAGCCTCTGCAGTCCTCAGTATCACAAATTTTTCAGGCAGAGGAAGCATGGAAGGTACTTAAGAGACGGCTTGGACTGAAGCAGGAGCAGGAGTCTGAACTGGTTCAGGGGACACTGGCAGCATGAACTTAATCATAGCAGACAGTTCATCAACTGTTTAGCATTAGTGATGGATGAACAACGGCCGGGGCGGTTTGCGAACGTTAGCCATAAACTTTCTCAAATGTTCACAAACCGCAAGTTTGCGGCGGGCCCCATTGACTTTAATGGGAGGCGAACTTTAAAAACCTTTAGGTCATATTTGCAGCCACAAAATACTTAAATACTTACTAGCTGTGCACAAGTAGTCCCACCACATGGACACTGTCATAACAGAAGTATTGCTATTGGAAAAGTTTTTTTTTTTTTTTTACAGCAATTTTTTTTTTCCTAAATCAGCCAGAACTGACAGCAGCCGGTAAATACAGTGCATTGCGAAAGTATTCGACCCCCCTTGAACTTTTCAACCTTTTGCCATATTGTGGGATATTTGCCATTGTGGGACACAATCCTGATTTGAAACGAAATTTATTGGATATTTCAAACTTTTTTAGCAAATAAAAAACTGAAAAATTGGGCGTGCAAAATTATTCAGCCCCTTTACTTTCAGTGCAGCAAACTCTCTCCAGAAGTTCAGTGAGGATCTCTGAATGATCCAATGTTGACCTAAATGACTAATGTTGATAGATAGAATCAGTGGTGGGATTCAGCCGGTTCGCACCGGTTCGTGAAAACCTGTTACTAAAAATGTACAAGTTCCCCAAACCGCTGACTCAAGATTGTGTCGCTGTCAGTCTGTGTAGTCAGACCGTTCAGTGACCCATTATTGCACCATCCGGAATGGATCCGATCCGGCTCTTGCCGCTCTCTCTCTCTGCTGCGGGAGGTGGGTGGGAGCCCACACACACACAGCACTTGTTGCTAGAGCCGCTTGGCATCTAGCAACCAGTGACGTAATTTCTTCCTCCTCCACACTGCTGCCCCGCCTACTTCACATAGGCTCCGCCTCCACCCACTTCTTTCAGCGCAGTTAGCACTGTCTGTAGGCTGCCTGCCAGTGCGCAGCGTGCAGCACGTGAGGACTGAGGAGGACTGACTCTCTCTGAGTACTTGAACTTACACTAAGGATTCTGGAGGGGCCCAAATGTTCTTCACTCTTCAGCCCAGGGCCGGATTAAGATAGGGGCTATTGGAGCTGCATCTCCAGGCCCCTCCCTGAATATAGGCCTATGCCAGTGGCTTATCTATATCTATGTGTGCTGTCTTGAAGAAGGAGAAGTCCACTCTGCACTGCACACGTGAAGGAGAGAAGTCTCAGCTGCCTCAGCTGAGTCCTGTTCTTGCCGATGCTTGGCTCCTATGACAGGATCTGTTACACTCACACAGATCCTCAGTGTAAAGGAGATGCAGGCAGCTGTCTGGGGGAGGGGTGCTGATGTCATCCTAACCAGCAGAAGCCCGGGAGAAAGGAAATATTTCATGCTGCTCAGATGAGGTTAGTAAACTTATTAGGGAGAGAGGATTGAGAAAAAACTCTCCTGGGGGCTGTGATGATTGTGGGAGAGACTGCTGCTTCCCCCCATGTAATGTGTTCCCTTTTGCCCACAATGTAATGTGTTATGTCATACAGTGCCCACCATGTCATATGCTGTGCCATGCAGTGCCTGCCATGTAATATGCAGTGCCCACCATGTAATGTACTGTGCCATGCAGTGTCTACTATGTTATGAGCAGTGCCCACTATGCCATATGATGTACCATGCAGTGTCCACCATGTAATGTGCTGTGCCCATCATGCCATGTGCTGTGCCATGCATTGGCCACCATGTCACGTGCAGTGCCCACCATGTCATGTGCAGTTCCCACCATGAAATGTGCTGCACCCACAATGTAATGTGGTGCCGTGGAGTGCCCCAGGTAATGTGCTGTCCAGTGCCCACCATGCCATGTGCAGTACCCACCATATATTGTGCTGTGCTCACCATATGATGTGCAGTGCCCACTTGTAATGTGCAGTGCCCAACATGTAATGTGCTCAGCTGTGCCAGCCATGTCATGTGCTGTGCCCACCATATAAGGTGATGTGCCCACCATGTGCTGTGTTGTGCCCACCATGTAATGTGCTGTGCAGTGCCCACTATGTCATGTGTTGTGCCCACCATGTAATGTGCTGTATTCATGTATCCACCATTTAGTGTGCTGTGCCCACCATGTAATGTACTTTGCTATTACCCCCATGTATTGTACTATCCTGTGCCCCCCCCCCCCCCCCCCACAGACTCACCTCCCCTCTACCCTTTCTCTCTCTCTCTCGCCTCCTTAACCCCCTCTCTCCTACCACCCTCTTTCTTACCACTTACCATTTTCAATTCCAGTCTGAAAAATTAGGCATTCACAGGATAAAGAAGTAAGTGTCGGCCAGTACAGGCCCCAAAAATTAGCCCACATGCGTTTACCTGACAGCTAAGAAAGTTGTATTCTGTGGCTGAAGGTACATTAGGCATTCACAGGATACAGAAGTAAGTGTCGGCCATTCCAGGCCCCAAAAATTAGCCCACATGCGTTTACCTGACAGCAAAGAACGTTGTATTCTGTGGCTGGAGGTACATTAGGCATTCACAGGATAAATAAGTAAGTGTCGGCCAGTACAGGCCCCAAAAATTAGCCTACATGGGTTTACCTGACAGCTAAGAACATTGTATTCTGTGGCTGAAGGTACATTGGGCATTCACAGGATACAGAAGTAAGTGTCGGCCAGTACAGGCCCCAAAAATTTGCCCACATGGGCTTACCTGACAGCTAAGAACGTTGCATTTTGTGGCTGGAGGTACATTAGGCATTGACAGAAAAAATAATTGTCGGCCATGAAAGGCCTAAAAAATTAGGCATTCAATGGACATGAAATGCCTTTTATGCCGCTGTATTTACCAAAGACAAGGACCATGAATTGTTGTGGGTGGATGGCGGTCTGGCAGATATTTGTGGTCTGTCATGAGGAATTGTAATCAAACATGGTCTACTGGTCACATGTGTTGAATTCCTCAGAGATCCATGCCTCATTCATTTTTATAAATGTGAGGTAGTCAACACTGTCATGAGCTAGGCGAGTGCGCTTATCGGTCACAATCCCCCCTGCTGAGCTGAACGTCCTTTCGGACAGGATACTGGAAGGGGGGAAGCCAACAGTTCCATTGCAATTCGTGCAAGCTCTGGCCAGAGGTCAAGCCTGCCCACCTAGTAGTCTAGGGGTTCATCACTCCTCAGAGCGTCCACATCGGCCGTTAACCCGATGTAGTCGGACACCTGTCAATCTAGGCATTCCCTGATGCTGGATCCGGAGTACAGCTGTCGATGGGTCGGCTGAAAGATTGATTTCATATCTGAAGTGACCAACAAATCTTCAAACCGCCCTCTTCTTGCAGGCGCTGTTGGATTGCTACCCGCAACTGTTTCTATGTGAGTGGAAATTCCTCTGCCAGCGCACGCAAAAGCAGAATGCAGCATTTCTCGAAGCAAGGTCTGGAAGTGCTGCATTCTGACCGCCCTCTGTGATGGTGGTAACATTTCCGCCATTTTTTGTTTGTACCGGGGGTCTAAGTACGTTGCCTCCCAGTACTGGTCTTTGCCCTTTATGCTTTTTATATGGGGGTCCCCCTTAAAAAACTGGAGCATGAAGGCCCCCATTTGCACTAAACTGGAAGCTGTGTAGTGGCCTGGCTCCAGCTCATCATTCAGGATAATCTCATCGTCGTTCTCCCCCATCCACGGACAACACCAGGGATCCCAGACAGGTTTAAAGCATGCTCTTCTTGCTCCTCCTCATCCCCCCGGCACCATCCTCCTCTGACTCCTCTTCAGACTCCTGTTGTTGACTTGTCTCAGATGGAGTAGCACCCCCTGGGAATTCATCCAACATTGCGACTTCCTCATCTTCCTGCTCCTGCTCCTCGACGGCTTAATCAATGACACGCTCCAGAAAGAAGGCGTAAGGTACGATGTCACTGATGGCGCCCTGGCCGCGACTGACCAGTTTGGTGATCTCATTAAATGGCTGCAGAAGTCTGCATGCGTTGCGCATGAGCAGCCACTGGCCAGGTAAAAAAAACCCAAGCTCCCCAGAACCTGTCCTGCCGCAGAGTTCGTACAGGTAGTCATTAACTGCACGTTTCTGCTGGAGCAGACTATCAAGCATATACAATGTTGAGTTCCATTGCGTCGGGCAGTCACAAATTAGATGCCTGACAGGCAGGTTGTGTCGCCGCTGAATGTCAGCTAGGTGAGCCATGGCTGTGTAAGATCTTCTGAAATGGCCCGAGATTTTCCTGGGCTGCCACAAGACGTCCTGGACCCCAGGGTATTTGGCAACAAATCGCTGCACGACCAAGTTCAGGACGTGTGCCATGCCTGCCATGTGTGTAATTTTGCCCTGTTTCAGCGCGCTCAGCAGATTGGCACTGTTGTCGCACACCACTTTACCAACTGTCAAATTGAGCGGTGTCAGCCACTGATCTGCCTGTGAACGCAAAGCTGAAAGGAGTGCAGGACCAGTGTGGCTCTTGGCTTCCAGGCACAACAGATGCAGCACAGCATGGCGATGTCTCACCTGGCATGTTGAATAGGTTCTGTGGATCTTGGATGGTGCAGCGGAAGAGACGGTAGCAGCGGAAAAGGAGGAGTCAGCCGAGGAGGAGAGGGAGGATGGAGTAGGAGGAGGAGAAGAAGAGGCAGGCCTGCATGCAATTCGTGACAGTAAAACCAAATCTACACGGGTGCCATGGGTTACTTGCTTGACGGCTGTCAGAAGTTTTACCCAGTGGGCAGTAAAAATTATATACCTTCCCTGCCCGTGTTTGCTAGACCATGTGTCTGTGGTCAGATGTATCTTGGCACCGACACTGTGTGCCAGAGATACATTCACTTGCCACTGAAGATGGCCATACAGCTCTGGAATGCCCTTCTGTGAGAAATATTTCCTGCCTGGGACCTTCCATTGTGGTGTTCCAATGGCCACAAATTTCCGAAAGGCCTCTGAGTCCACCTAAAAGGCAGTAGTTGGTGGGCTATCAGTTCCGACAAGCCAGCAGTCAACCGTTGGGCAGGAGGGTTATCCGGCATCATCATCTTTTTACGCTCCAACATTTGGGCCACAGAAGCCTGCCTTTTTCCAGAACAACGTGACAATGACATGATGGAAGGTGGAGTGGAGGACAATTGTGAGGAGAGAGGAGGAGAAGAGGCTGGACGGTGAGAGTCTGGAGTGTGGCTTTGTGGGTTCTGACAGCGTTGCTCCCACTGGGCTCAGTGATGGGAGTCCAGGTGCCTTCTTAACCACTTCCCCCTAGGACGACGTCATATGACGTCGTAAACTTTGCGGGGGTATACCGGGATGATGCCTCTAGCTAGAGGCATCATCCCGGTACCGTTGTTTGAAGCCGACGGTCGGCTTTCCGTCGGTACCGATCGATGCGGCTCGGGAGCCGCTCGATCGTTACCCGGGGGGGCGGGAGGGGACGTCCCCCCCCCCTCTCGCCGCCTTCCGCGGCTTTTACCGGGGCTCCCGTCCCACCGGGAGCCCCGAGCACCCAGCCGGCACGTCCGCCGGCTGGATGGAGTCCCGATGAATGCCGGAAACGGCATCAATCGGGTCTCCGATGACGTAACCCGGAGGCGGCGTCCATGACGTCACTTCCGGGTTAGTGTGCTGCAAAACGGAGCCAAATTTGAAAAACGGCTGTATGCAAAAACGCCGTTTTCGGCGTTTTGCATACAGGGAAGTGTAGTGGAGGGGTCGAGTTTCTTTTAGACCCTCGATCCCTCCATAAAGTGTACCTGTCACTGCATATTGCTGTCACAAGGGATGTTTACATTGCTTGTGACAGCAATAAAAGTGATCAGATTTTTTATTTTTTTTAAAAACTGTAATAAAGTTTAAAAAATAAATAAAATAAATGGGAAAAAAAATTTAGCCGCCCCAATCACCGTTAGCTCGCGCACAAAAAAAAACGTATACGGAAGTCGAGCCGCGAATGAAATCGCTGTTCAAACCACACATGTGAGGTATCGCCGCGATCGCCAGAGCGTGAGCTATAATTTAAAAAAAAGAGCTACACTCCAACTCTAAACTGGTAACCGTTAAATAAATTTAAAGTGTCGCCTATTGAGATCTCTATTGACCGTAGTTTGTCGCCATCCCACAGGGGGGCGCAATTTTAAACCGTAACATGTTGGGTATCTATTTACTCGGCATGACATCATCTTTCACAATATACAAAAAAAATGGGCTAACTTTACTGTTTAGTATTTTTTAAATGCAGTGAAATTTAATTTTTCCCAAAAAAATGGCGTTTTAAAGACCGCTGCGCAAATACCGCGTGACAAAAAATATTGCAATGACCGCCATTTTATTCTCAAGAGTCTTTGCTAAAAAAAATATATATAATGTTTGGGGGTTCTAAGTAGTTTTCTAGGAAAAAATACTGGTTTTAACTTGTAAACACAAAGTGTCCGAAATAGGCCTGGTATGGAAGTGGTTAAGGTCCCTAGGTGAGTTTTGGGCTTACCACGACTTATGCATTGACTGCAAAGGCTGCAGATGGCAACACTATTGTCAGCAGCGGACACATTAAAAAAAGCCCACACTGCGGATCCATGTGCCGTAGTCCTGGGCGCGCCAGATGTGACCGTCCATGGTGTATGGCTTGCTCCTGATACATTTTGCAGTCTGCTTTGTCCCTCCTGTGCAATGTAACTTCCGCCTGCTTCTCCTCCCTATCTGCTGGTCTGTCTCTCCCTCTGAACTCCCCTCCTCTTCCTCTCTTGTGGCCACCAATGTGACGTCCATAGACACGTCATCATCGATGTCACCTTCCCCACCACTAACATTAGAGATCTCGGAGTAGGCAGCAACAGCGGGGACCAACCTCCTTGGGCTGATCTGGGTACTGTCGTCAGACTGCTAAGTGGCGGCTGTTGCTACCTCCTCTTCCTGATCCGATGCCAAGAATGGCTGCGCATCGCAAATGTCTTGTGATGGATCGGAAAATAATTCCAGTGACTCAAGCGGAGGGTATATGGTGGTGGTGGTGATGGTGGTGGTAGTGTTGATGTCTTTGGGGGTTCACACAGCACAGAGTGAAGAGGGTGCACATAGAGAGGATGAGGAGGGTGCAGAAGAGGAAGGCTGAGTGAGTCACTCAACAAAGTCTGGTGCGTCCTTTGACGTAATCGAAAGCACCTTCTGAAACTTCATACTTTGGCTCCGGCCTACTGCTCCTGCCCTACCCCTACCACCCCTGCGTAAGGGCCTGCCTCTTCCTCTGCCTGTCATTTTTTTAAATTACCCTGTGAAAAAAGTCTCTAGAGAAGCGAAGTATATGTGGAACAAGGTATATGACACGCTGCTTCAATCTGTGGTATTGGGGGGCCACTGGTCTATCACACCAGTTGTACAAAAAATTGGCCAGTAAGTTTGGCACTGTGTGTAGCAGAGTTAACTCAGCAAAAGAGGCAATATTGTTGCAGGACACAAATACACTTATAAAAGTATACTCAGATAACACCCCACTTCAATCTGTGGTATTGGGGGCCACTGGTCTATTACACCAGTTGTACAAAAAATTGGCCAGTAAATTTGGCACTGTGTGTAGCAGAGTTAACGCAACAAAAGAGGCAACATTTTTTCAGGACACAAATACACTTATAAAAGTATACTAGATAACACCCCACTTCAATCTGTGGTATTGGGGGGCCACTGGTCTATCACACCAGTTGTACAAAAAATTGGGCAGTAAGTTTGGCACTGTGTGTAGCAGAGTTAACGCAGCAAAAGAGGCAATATTTTTGCAGGACACAAATACATTTATAAAAGTATACTCAGATAACACCCCACTTCAGTCTGTGGTATTAGGGGGGCACTGGTCTATCACACCAGTTGTAAAAAAAATTGGCCAGTAAGTTTGGCACTGTGTGTAGCAGAGTTAACGCAGCAAAAGAGGCAATATTTTTGCAGGACACAAATGCACTTATAAAAGTATTCTCAGATAACACCCTACTTCAATCTGTGGTATTGGGGGGCCACTGATCTATCACGCCAGTTGTACAAAAAATTGGCCAGTAAGTTTGGCACTGCGTGTAGCAGAGTTATTACAGCAAAAGAGGCAATATTGTTGCAGGACACAAATACACTTATAAAAGTATACTCAGATAACACCCCACTTCAATCTGTGGTATTGGGGGGCCACTGGTTTATCACACCAGTTGTACAAAAAAATAGGCCAGTAAGTTTGGCACTGTGTGTAGCAGAGTTAACACAGCAATAGAGGCAATGTTTTTGCAGGACACAAATACACTTATAAAAGTATACTCAGATAACACCCCGCTTCAATCTGTCGTTTAGGGGGGCCACTAGTCTATCACACCAGTTATAATACTTTTTTAAAAGTGCTTTTGTCACTGTTCGTAGTTGTAGTATTGCTGCAGAAACGCTCACCACACCAGTCACAATGCTGCACAGTGCACAATACAACTCTAGTATAATAATGCTTTTTATATTAGAAAGTATATTATAAGTGTATTACACCCCTATATAGTGCACTGCACACCAAAGACTAGTACACCTATACCAAATACCAGCCCTTAAAAGGACTTTTGTGGACCTTAACAGAGCGATTTGTGTCACTGACAATCTGTCCCTGGTGCACACAGCAAACCTCTCCCTAAACTGACAAAAGAGACAGTACACCTATACCAAATACCAGCCCTTAACCACTTAAGCCCCGGAAGATTTTACCCCCTTCCTGACCAGGGCTTTTTTTGCGATTCGGCACTGCGTGACTTTAATGGACAATTGCGCGGTCGTGCGATGCTCTAAACTAATTTGATGTCCTTTTTTTCCCCACAAACAGAGCTTTCTTTTGGTGGTATTTGATCACCTGTGCAATTTTTACTTTTTGCGCTATAAACAAAAAAAGAGCTTCAATTTTGCAAAAATAACAATATTTTTCACATTTTTTTATATGAAATTCCCCCCAAAAAATGTAAAAATCAACATTTTTTAAAATTTTTGGCCAATTTGTTTTATGCTACATGTTTGGTGAAAAAAATCGCAAAAATCGTATTTTGATTGTTTTGCGCAAAACTTATTGCGTTTACTAAGGGGAAGATTTTTGTCATTTTTGTTGTTTTTTTTTTTAACGCGTAATGGCGGTGATCTGCGATTTTTTTTGTGGTACTGCGACATTGCGGCGGACAGATCGGACCCTTGACTGACATTGTTGACACTTTTGGGGTTACCAGTGACATTACTACAGTAATCAGTGCTATACATATGCACTGTTACTGCAAAATGACACTGGCAGGGAAGGGGTTAACTTTATTGGGGAAGGAGGGGTTAAGTGTGTCCCTAGGGGCATGCTTCTAACTGTGATTGGACATGGCTACTGGTGTAGGAACAGTGATCAACGGTCCTACATAGTAGAACCGTATGATCACTATTCATACACAGGGGAGAATGACAGGCTGCTTGTTTACATCAGCCGCCTGCCTTTCTCCCTTCACGGCGGACGATCGCGAGTGACCGGCAGACATCGGGTCTGCCGGTCACACGCACGGACTTGCTAGGGAACGAGCCGGGGCGGGAGCGCGCCTCCGCGGGCGCGCGCTCGCCCGCTATTGGCTCACAAGCAAGTGACAGGCTAGTGGCGTGTATATATACGTCACTTTGCCTGGCTGGGGCTGACAGCCGCTGTATATAGTCGTGCGGCGGTCGGCAACCGGGTAAAAGGACTTTTGTGGACCTCAACAGAGCGATTTGTGTCACTGACAATCTGTCGCTGGTGCACACAGCAAACCTCTCCCTACACTGACAAAAAGCAGAATGTGAAATGGCCGCTAAGTCAGGTCTATTTATAAGGTAGGGGGTATGTCCATGTGCTGACATGTTTCAATTGGCTTTCCTGTTCCACCTGATGGCTGTGTCATGGGTCAAAGTTCTCCCCAATGTAAACTAATATGGCCACCGCGAACAACGCCATATGTTCACAAAATTGGCGGACTGCGAACGAGCAAAGTTCGCTGTGAACCGAAGGCCAGGCATCCCTACTTAGCATCTAGAGAAATAAGATGAACATCATGATTATCAAGCAAATGTCCCTGATGCGTAATAGCCCTAATTACCCAACTGGGCCGACTGGCATTGTGGCCCATGTGTTATGTTAGATACCTGTTAGAAGGTTTAGTCCAGAATGGAGCTTTGGCTGGGGGTTGAGGAATTAGCTTAGTCAGGCAGACCGGGTCAGCAAAAAGTCTTGGCAGCAAGGTACAGAGTCGGAATCTAGAAGCATGGTCAGGGACAGGTAGGGTCATACACAGGCAGGCAGAGTATTGTGGAATCTATGAAAGTAATCCAGGAAACAGGCAGAGGTTCAGTAACTCAACAGTATGTCACACACCCAGGGAAACGGATCCAACAAACAGGCATAGTCCACAGGAAGTACTGCAATTTAAGCTGATTCATTTGTGGAATAATTGCAGCTGGAAGGCACGTGGGGCTGGAGAGTACTAGGAGCAGAGGTACTATGGAAGGTTTATACAGCACAAATCAGGTTCCCCAGTAGCAGAGGGAACAGAGCCACACCCCTAGGACAGCAGGACCCAGGTCCAATCCCAGGCATATGACACCCAGCACAAGTTTTGTTTCCAGAAGATCTTGTAAGGAGAAAGAAGAGTCCACACAATCATAGCCTTTTAATGTTTTTCTGAATTTACAGTTGATTTACATGCAGTATTTACACAATCTCTAGTCATTCCAACAGTGACAGCACATTCCTTCAGTTGCAAACAGTTGCAAGCAGAGATGAGGGCCAAGTTAAGGAGCAGCCAATATTAAGGCCAGATACATTAGCCAGAGTCTTACATCCCAAGACAAGGGCATAGGGATTGTCCCATTAGTCCTACACCTCTTCTTGCTTGCTTCTCTCTATATACCCTTCTCTATACAAACTGTATGGTCCCTGCTGTAAAGTAAACATGTGATTTTGCTTATCTTGGTATGATACCGAATTCAGGATGGCTAATGGAGGAGTTTTCAACAGGACACTGACACTGAAACTGAGCCATCAAATAAGAAAGAGAAGAGACGCAAGGAAAGAAATAACAAGAAAACCAGAATAGCACTGAAAAAATTCTATCCTCATCAATCTGCTCCTGAGGATTAGCATAAGAAGGGGAAATGCCTAGGAGTTCCATCTAAAGGTACATGCTTGGAAGCCGCAAAACCTGGTCTGATTGGGAATGGGAGATAAGCACTTCTCCAGGCAGGAGTGTTTATGAGCCTACTGTGGGGATTAGCTCGGTGGCGGGCGTGGATGCCCCCTTGGGGGGATTCGTTACACAGGGAGATAGCCGAGAAGTGGTTGCAAACAACAGTTTGGTTTATTCATGCAATTTTCTTCACACAAGTGCAAGCCTCAAAAACAGCAAAATAAAAATAAAACACAAAATAAATCTTTGCCACTGTGGGCGGCTACCTTCTCACATACAGGAACCTACCTACGGAGTCTGTCTCCAACCTACTGTTGGGCAAACTTTGCTGATCCTACAGCAGACACTCAATAGTCCATTTATTTTCTCTTCTCACAGCACATGTTCATTGGACTTTCCTTTCACATAGAAAACATCCCTTTGTTTGTCTCTTCACATAGCAACCATTCCTTTGCTTGTCTCTTCACATAGCAAACAGTGCATTTATTTCTTTCCACATAGAAATAGTCCAAGACCTCACCTTGAGTAGTCTTCACAATTTTTACCCTCCTCAGCGCACATCGCTCCAGGAGGTCTTCACACTTTTTACCCTCCTCAGCGCACATCGCTCCAGGAGGTCTTCCCCATGCTCACACAGCTTCAGGCGGCATTCATCTGACTGTCCTCCTCTCCCCAGCTCACACAGCATCAGGAGGCAGCAATCCTTCTCCCAGGCTTCACACAGCGTCGGGAGGCACACATCTGACTGTCCTCCTCTCCCCAGCTCACACAGCGTCAGGAGGCAGCAATCAATCGACTTCCTCTGGACCAATTATAGAGGCCTTAATTTCCTCATTCTGAACAGCTGAAGTCTGTTCAACGTCCTTAGACAGTTCTGGCTACCTCTGCAGCCGACACCCTATAGTAATTGGTGAATTTTTTAAACCAGGTAGAAATGCATCTCCTGTCTGTGACTACATCCACAGATTTACCTGACTTCCTGTCACACTACACATTCTCCATTTCTGGTAAGAGGCTAGTTTGGCTTTTTTGCACAGATCGGTGGGAGCACCAGTTTGCGGTTTGTTTCACAGAAGAGTTCATTTGGAATTTACTTATTGCACTCACCTTTTTTCCGCCGGCTAAGGAGGAAATCCACAAGGTGGCGGGAAGTCACATTTATTATTTGGACTAGCACCTGTATGACTTCTGCACCTTTGATTTTGTACACAATTCATATGATCACGGATTGGAAGAAACCCATCATATATTTTGGACTTATTTGGATTTTGTTTTTGTGCATGATCCACTGAGTTTATTGTAATTATTTCATACATTTATTGATTTTGTATGTCAGCATTTTGATTTAGCGCACCATTCTTCATCACACAATTGGACAATTGAATCAAATGCTGTTTCTTGGCCAGGTGTGGGCTACTCCTTCATTATTTCTTTATCAATTAAGCAGGTAAAATGTCTGGAGTTGATTCTAAGTGTGGTATTTGCATTTGGAATCTATTGCTGTGAACCTACATCATGCATGCAAAGGAGCTGTCCATGCAAGTGAAACAGGCCATTGTAAGGCTTCAAAAACAAATCCATCAGAGAGATAGCAGCAACATTAGGAGTGGCCAAATCAACAGTTTGGTACATTCTGAGGAAAGAAGAATGCACTGGTAAGCTCAGCAACATAAAAAGGCCTGGGCATCCACGGAAGACAACAGTGGTGGATGATCGCAGGATCCTCTCTATGGTAAAGAAAAACACATGGACACTCTCCAGAAGGTGGGTGTATCATTGCCAAAGTCTACAATCAAGAGAAGACTTCATGAGAGCAAATATAGAGGAATCACCACAAGGTGCAAACCATTCATAAGCCTGAATAATAGAAAGATTAGACTTTGCCAAAAAACGCGTTTCAGGGTCGAACCCCCTTCCTCAGAGCAGCATTTTTTCTGGCTCTGAGGAAGGGGGTTCACCCCTGAAACGTGTCAGCCCAGCCACAGCAGCCCCATGCGACCATCTGCATGCCTATTTGCTACATTTGGGACCTTGGCTACCTTGGAGATTGTACATGCAATGTGGATGTGTATATTATCACACTAGTCTTGTGAGTATTCTGTACACCTTTTAATATTTTAATAAATGGTTTTAGTGGTGATGCACTAGGTCGGTGCGCCCTCTTTTCTTTTTTTTGTCTTTTCTCCAAATATATATGGACCTAACTGTATATACAGTGCATTGCGAAAGTATTTGGCCCCCTTGAACTTTTCGACCTTTTGCCACATTTCAGGCTTCAAACATAAAGATATAAAACTGTAATTTTTTTGAAGAATCTACAACAAATGGGACACAATCATAAAATGAAACAAAATTTATTGGATATTTCAAACTTTGTTAACAAATAAAAAACTGAAAAATTGGGCGTGCAAAATTATTCAGCCCCTTTACTTTCAGTGCAGCAAACTCTCTCCTGAAGTTCAGTGAGGATCTCTGAATGATCCAATGTTGACCTAAATGACTAATGATGATAAATAGAATCCACATCTGTGTAATCAAGTCTCCGTATAAATGCACCTGCACTGTGATAGTCTCAGAGGTCCGTTTAAAGCGCAGAGAGCATCACGAAGAACAAGGAACACACCAGGCAGGTCCTAGATACTGTTGTGGAGAAGTTTAAAGCCGGATTTGGATACAAAAAGATTCCCAAGCTTTAAACATACCAAGGAGCACTGTGCAAGCGATAATATTGAAATGGAAGGAGTATCAGACCACTGCAAATCTACGAAGACCTAGCCGTCCCTCTAAACTTTCAGCTCATACAAGGAGAAGACTGATCAAAGATGCAGCCCATGATCACTCTGGATGAACTGCAGAGATCTACAGCTGAGGTGGGAGACTCTGTCCATAGGACAACAATCAGTCGTATACTGCACAAATCTGGCCTTTATGGAAGAGTGGCAAGAAGAAAGCCATTTCTTAAAGATATCCATAAAAAGTGTTGTTTAAAGTTTGCCACAAGCCACCTGTGGTCAGATGAAACCAAAATCGAACTTTTTGGCAACAATGCAAAATGTTATGTTTGGCGTAAAAGCATCACACCCTGAACACACCATCCCCACTGTCAAACATGGTGGTGGCAGCATCATGGTTTGGGCCTGCTTTTCTTCAGCAGGGACAGGGAAGATGGTTAAAATTGATGGGAAGATGGATGGAGCCAAATACAGGACCATTCTGGAAGAAAACCTGATGGAGTCTGCAAAAGACCTTAGACTGGGACGGAGATTTGTCTTCCAACAAGACAATGATCCAAAACATAAAGCAAAATCTACAATGGAATGGTTCACAAATAAACATATCCAGGTGTTAGAATGGCCAAGTCAAAGTCCAGACCTGAATCCAATCGAAAATCCGTGGAAAGAACTTAAAACTGCTGTTCACAAACGCTCTCCATCCAACCTCACTGAGCTTGAGCTGTTTTGCAAGGGGGAATGGGCTAGAAATTCAGTCTCTCGATGTGCAAAACTGATAGAGACATACCCCAAGCGACTTACAGCTGTAATCGCAGCAAAAGGTGGTGCTACGAAGTATTAACTTAAGGGGGCTGAATAATTTTGCACGCCCAATTTTTCAGTTTTTTATTTGTTAAAAAAGTTTGAAATATCCAATAAATTTCGTTCCACTTCATGATTGTGTCCCACTTGTTGTTGATTCTTCAAAAAAATTACAGTTTTATATCTTTATGTTTGAAGCCTGAAATGTGGCAAAAGGTTGAACAGTTCAAGGGGGCCAAATACTTTCGCAATGCACTGTAATAAACGTCACCTAGGAAGATGGGACAATGTAATACCTGTATTTTGTGAGCTGTGGAACAGAACACATTAATAAATGTAAAATAGATTTAGAATGTTAATTTTAGGTATAAAAAAAAAGAAAACATTGTATGTAAAGTATTTAAAATCTTTTTTGCAAAGGATTGCAACTAAAAAAAGGCATGTCAACATTACTTTAAAAAAGAAAAAAACTCATTGTTAGACAAGATTCTGCCTTGCTCTCTGCTGATAGAGGCAAATAGTGACTCCCTACTAGGAAATCTAACAAACATAAACTGAACCATGGATACACAAATCAGATGTAAAACATGCCTGATTAGTTGCAAATGACAATTTTGTTTCCCTTTTTATGGCCAGATTTATGTTGATAACGGTATTGCTGGGAATTCCTTTAGTACCCACATGTCATACAGTATTATGCTGAAGCATTTTGAATTTCATCGAGAACACTACAAAAAGCTTGGTGGTCAGCATATGGTATAGATCATTGTGGATTTGTAGACATGCCAGAAAACGCACAGGTAACTAAGACATGGGCAAATAGCATGATAATACATTGAACAGGTAAAGACAATGTAATGAATATCAGGTGACAGATGAATGCAGACTAAGCATGAACAGCTATACAGACACAACGAATTAGGAATTCATGCGAGAATTATGTGGAAAATGATGTAAAGGAGCAGTAGACCAGCAGTAAGCTTCACTTCTGGCAAACTGCATGTTCCAAAGTGTGCCAAAACTGAAATGGACTTAGTGTCACGTTTCTCAGTCGACTATTAGGACTTGCAAAAGCAAAGCTGGTAATAAGATATAAAGAGTGCCGTAAAAAAATGAATGTCATTATACTGTAATAATGAAGCTTCCCGATAATAGGGATTTATCTGTCACAAAGGCAAACTAGATACTAGGACAGTGCTATTCGAGACATCATAAATGTAATTTTCAAATTCTTTCGTAATTAGCAGCCATCAAAACCTGTATATGGCAACCTTTTTAGTACCTTGTTTGCTAAAACCATTTTCTAATTGTATGCTCAACATTCTGACTTGAAGGTAGCATCACCATATGCTCAGAGCTTACACCAATTACCAAGCTGTAAATGAAAACTAGAGGAACAACTGCACTGCCTGCCAGAAATTAGGATAAAAACTCAGTGCCAGCTGGAAATTAAATTAATCCTACTTGTTAATTATTACCCAATGTACATTTTTTGTACATTTGGAAGGTGAGTAATGACATTATCAGCCTTATGCGCTAACAGATAGTGAAGCATTAAAGAAGACAGTATCTGTAAAAAAAACCTTGCGCTTGGTTAAAGATATTAAGGCTGCTGCACCTTAATAAACCTGAATACCAGGTTCCATGTGCATGTAAAAAAAAAATCGAATTCATAATAATCAATTTGTTAAAGCTGTGCAATTTAAGCAAAATTTATAAATCCATGAAATTAAAGAATTTTGCAATACAATAATAACATATCTAAAGTGTGACATTATGTGAATAAATAAAAAACTAAAAAAAAACAATTAATGAAACACATAATAAAAAGTCAATGATCATAAAAAGGTCCATCAATGTGCCAAGCAAAGCCTTCTGTGCTCAAAAAACTTTGTACATTTTGAGCACAGAGCACTTTGCTTGGTACATTTACTATTGCAGTGCTTTTATATATATTCTACAGTCACTGTAGATTGATTAATTGGTCTTTTAGGTATTTATTTGTTCACATCATTTCATACTTTAAAATGTTATTATTGTATTTCAACATTCTTTCATTTCATCAGTTTATTAATTTTGTTTAAATTGCACAGCTTTGACAAATTGTTTATTATGAATTATATATTTTTTGTTACATGCACATGCATGGGAGTTTACTATATGTATTTGTTATTTAAAGAAGTAGTCTGAAGCAAACTTTTTCTGGGGGAAATAGAGCATCACACAAAGTTATAACACATTTAAATATACTCACGTTTTCCTTATGGTCTTCTCCTCGACTTTCTCTCCGGCAGGAAGCTGGGTCTTTTCATGACGCTCGACTTCTTTCTTTGCCCAGTGACTCAGTGATTCCCAGGAGTCACTGCGGGCTGCGCCGGCCTCCTCACCCGGAGTCGAATACTCCCCCTTAGCTAATTTATTCATATATGCGCTGAGCTGAGCTGTCATTGGCTCAGCTCAGCAAATGACACACGCAGAGGCGGCCGAAAGCTCATTGGAGCTCGGCAAGCCAATAGAATAGGACGTTTTTTAAGAGGCGGGGATAGGGAAATAGGTTAGAGAGAAGGGGGCGTGTAATATTATAATTTAGGGAGGGGGCCGAGCAGAGGAGTCACAGGGGGAGGGCAGGAGATTACAGGAAGAGATGAGTGGGCATGCTGGGAGAGGTAGTTTTATCATGGCTGCCATAGAATAAAACCAGGAAGTGCTGAAAACTTCGGGAGGGAATAAAAGAATAACCGCTGGGCCGATTTTCTTAAAAGTGGCGACATTGAAAAGGTATTTCAATTGGCTAAATTCTGGCATTTTGTGGAATGGGGCTTCAGACTACTCCTTTAAGGAGACAGCTCACCTTTTTTTTTTTTTTTTTTTTTATTTATTACATATTTAAATATTTTTATTAATGTTAAATATTAATATTAAAGCTTTGTGAGTGCTGACAAAATATATTTATCAGCCTTCTTGTACCTTCCCCATGCAATTGTGAGACCCCGTGACTTTAAATGACCATTATTACACCGCTTGTTGTATTCTTATTGTTGTATATGGTTAATACATACAATGATAATATTCATTATATTTGTTTCTTTTTTATTTCACAACCCCATTTTTATTATATTTTTGTCCACATTGACATGATGACATTGTAAGAAACTATAACACTGGTTGGGTATTTACAAAGGTTACCTTTCATTCATGTGATATAATCCTCTGTTTCTAAAAATAAATGTTTCTGCAGCTACAGAAGAATCTCTGTCAGCGTGGTCTGCTTATAAGTGTTAATAAAGTGACTGTAGAATATATATATAAAGCACTGCGTAAATTGTCAGCGCTGTAAAAATACCTGTAATAAATAATAAATTAATAAAACATATGAAACAAAAAATGAATATACTAACTACTATCATTAAATATTTTATCCACATATAGTTACCATACTATAAAAAAAAAATGTATGAAATTGCTGAAGCTAACTACAGTCAATCTGTTAGGGCCTCTAAAAAACATGACAACTTTTTCTTGGGGTAATTTCTAAATAAATTTGGGTTTCAATAAAGTCCTGCAGAAATGGAACTGAATACTGAATTTTGATTATACAAGCCTTCCGGTTAGGGTTTGCAAATTTTTGTGTCTTATGTAGGTGTTAGTCTAAATCAGGGATTCTTCTTCTTCACGGAAATAGGTGGTGGAAGCGGCTGGGCCCTCTAGGTCTGCTCACCTCCGACTAGGTCCTAGTTCCCTACATCCATTCTGTTCTTGCTGGTGATATGTATCTTCTTCTTCCTCCAGGTTGCTGTCTATTTGCTTCTCCCATTGGGCAGGCACTGATGATGTAAAATACGAATCCCCAGTGGATTGTCCAATATGTCCTCATGCCCCGTTCAACTGTCAAAGTCATCTTCAGTCCTGTTGGGTACCAGTAAGGTAGTGTGAATCAGTACAGGGTTTGTTGAATCCTGTTTTTACAAAACACAAATTTGTATTCGAACCTCACTGAAGTTGGAGGAAAATCTTGAAACTAAATTCTAACCATTTTTAAGGTGAATAGGCAAGTTTATGTGGAAAAAAGGGCATGGGGAGCTGGACACTGCAATGTAATAAACTAAGTAAAAAAAATAAATTGCACTGCAATTTAACAAGCAAAAATATTCTTTAAGGTTTATGCAAACCCCCACATATACACAGTGAAGTGAACAGCCTCAGATGATAGACAGAGATTAAACAAATCTCCCTACATATGTTTTAATTGTATGTGTGCCGTCTTCAGCTTTATATACTGTTTAAAAGTGCACATCCTGTTGGAATTTCTCTCCCTGATTCACCTGTGGGTGTGGATTCTTGCCATATACTGTGAGACAGCTGATTGGAGGAAAGGCACACACCCCCTCTCCACATAGGCAAAAACATGAATAGTTGTGCTGTGAATAGACCAACTGTCTGCTAATCTATTTCTATGCATCCACCCCAACACAAAATTCAGCCTAGTTTTATCTCAGTTGATGGAGAACTTATAAGAAGTTATCATGCTGATAACAGAAGAACGAAGCAGGGGAAAGCTATGGGACTTAAGGTTTTAAAGAAAGATAAGTAAACACTACAAATAGATGTGCTCAGGTCAAATTTCATGAATGAGGTTTACATCCTCTTTACACTCTTCCCGCTGATGGTACACATATATGCGGCCTCTCGGCCGGTGGGCTCTAATGCTGAGAGGCTACGTATATGCGGCCCTTTGTAAACACTTTTTTGTGCTGGGAGTGAGCACACAGCCAATCACATGACACAAATGCTCACCGCCATCTCCTGGCATCTAGAAGCTAAAGGGCGAGGAGGCGGAGTGGGAAAAGGATTAAATACTGCACACTAGGGAGAAGGTCCTTTTAATGTGACTTTGTGACATGGAAAAAAAACACCAATTCTTTGAATTACATGTTTGGGAAACCTTTAATCTATGTTCTTTTTTTTTTGTTTTTTTAACAATTCTTTTTTATTGATTTAGTAAAGGAGAAAGGTACACACATAAATTGGTACACAGCATAATTGTGGTACAATAAATATAACATATAACAGGTTTAAGTCATATTCTCATAAGGTGATGTATAGCAGGTAGTAACTAACATAATCTATAGTCCTAGATAGTGACACCATATTCTGGCATCATACATTTTGGATGTGTAATTGATGTTTTAACATTTAAATTGACTTAAAGGAGAACTATAGACAAAACTTTTTTTTTCATTTTGGATAGAGTAAGGGAGGGTTATATCAGTATTTGTTGCCATCTGTGTCCTATTGGGGAGATTTTTCTTCACTTCCTGTCCCATAGCCAAAACAGGAAGTAAGAGGAAATCCATCTAAAATGAAGGAATCCCGATGTGTCTCAAGGGTCACCAGAACTTGTGTCCCCATTGGAAGATTTCCCCTCTATTACTGTTCTGGTGTCAACCCAAAATTTTGGATTTTCTTTTAATTTAACTTTCAATGATAACAGTAAAAAGGACAAATAGCGAGGGTGAATCTCCCTAGCAGGACACAGACAACAATAAAAACTGACAGGTGTTCTAATCTTTCTCTACTCTATCCCCAAAAAAGTTTTGCTTTTACACTTTAAATAAAGAGGCAGCACCCCCAATATGTTCATTTCAACTTGAAAAAAAGGCTTTTTAGTTTTGACTGTAATAAGTATTTTTTTTTTTTTATCCAGCCGTAATAGGCTTGAATTGAACAATGGAAGAAGTAGGTCTAAAAGCTATAAGAAAGTTTAGTCTTAAAAGAATAAAACTAAAGCCATCAATTTTGTACAACTCGCCCAATGTATGTTTTTCTCAACAACAAACATTAGAAATTTGGCAGGTGAAGTGAAGCTGAGAAACATTGTGTAGCACCTTTACAGTGCTGCAGCTCCTGAATAGGCCAGGAGCTGGTAATGGTGGTAATTGGGCTGGATGACATTTAAAAGTTTAGTCTGTAGCATCAGCACCTGGAATTACATAGTCATTGGAAATCCATGACTGATTAATGTTAATGAATAGTGGGTCAGTCCACACTGCCAGAGGACAGGTGGATTTGCCTCTTTGTAACAAAAGTTTGTTCTGTGCTCTGTGCCCTTCTATACCCCAAGTACACAAACTAGAACACAGCTGGGCAGAGTCTAACCTGGGATGTTAACCATATGTTAACCATATGCTCTAGGGTGGACTACTGGTTTTCAGAAGGAGGAGATGGGGAGGCCAGTGAGGAGGAGGAGGTGACTGTGTTGTTACCACTGTTCAAGACATATGGCAGCACCACTAGCTCCAGTACTGAACTCCATCAGCCATCCTTCTTAGCCATAAGAAGATTGACCTAGTAATCAGTAAAGAACATGTAGCATCCCTGACAATGCTTACTGGACCACGCTTTCATTTTCAAATGTACCTGGCCGCTAGCAGAATGGCCCAGTGACACAGACACATTACATTCTACACGCTGGTGGAGAAGAGATGGCCATCTGGGCGAAATAATGCCTTTTGCTACCTGCCAATGTGGACCATCACAAGCCAGAAACTTGCATAAAGAAAGCCATATATACTTGGTGCTTTATTATTAGGGACCTCCACTAATGCACAAGGTAATTCCTCCGGTGCAATGGTTGTGTAGTGCCCTATTGGCACTGTTCCGAGTTGGGAATGTACATTACAACAAAAAGTAAAATAAGGCTTCCAGGTCATAACCTATCTTTGAAAAAGTACAAATCCTCATAATACTCTTTAACTACTTGGTGTCCACGCTATAGCCGATTGACGGCTACAGCGTGGATCTGAATTGCCGGGAGGGTGTACAATGACATCCTCTCGGCAACAAGCGGCCTGCGCGCTCCCTGCGGAGCCCGCCTGGCTCGCTCTGTGATCAGCGAGTTCATGAGACTCGCCTGATCACAGATCGGAGATCGGGGGTCATCCCGCCCCCTTACCATCAGCCAATGACAGCTGATCATGTAAAGTAAACAGCAGCCGGCAATCAGCTGTTTTTTTCTCCTCCACTGTCAGTGTGAGGAGAAAAAAACAAGGATCGCTGACTGCTGTCAGAGGGACATCGGTCCCGAAGAGGAGAGGGATAATTTGTGCCCCCAGTGCCACCTACTAGTGCCCACAAGTGCCCACCAGTGCCACCCACAAGTGCCCACCAGTGCCACCTACCAGTGCCCACCAGTACCATCTGCCAGTGCCCACTAGTGCCACCTACTAGTGCCCACCAGCGCCACCTACCAGTGTCACCTATCAGTGCCTCATCATAAGTGTCCCCTACCAGTACATATTATTGCCTATCAGTGCCACCCATCAGTGCCACCTATTAGTGCCCATCAGTGCCCATGAGTGCCGCCTATTAGTGCCCTTCAGCGCCACCTACCAGTGCCCTTCAGTGCCGCCCATCATTGCCCATCAGTGCCCCCCATCAGTGCCACCCATCAGTGCTGCCTTATCAGTGCCCATCAGTGCCGCCTTATCTGTGCCCATCAGTGTCGCCTATCAGTGCCCATCAGTGCATCCTATCAGTGCCCAAAAGTGCAGCCTACCAGTGCCTATCAGGGCCGATCAGTGCCGCCTCATCCGCACACATCAATGAAGGAGAAAAATTACCTGTTTGCAAAATTTTATAACAAACTCTAAAAACTGTTTTTAGTTTTTTCAAAATTTTTGGTCTTTTTTTGCTTGTTTAGCAAAAAATAAAAACCCCAGTAGTGATTAAATACCACCAAAAGAAAGCTCTATTTGTTTGAAAAAAAATGATAAAAATTTAATTTGGGTACAGTGTTGCATGACTGCACAATTGTCATTCAAAATGCGACAGCGCTGAAAGCTGAAAATTGGCCTGGGCAGGAGGGGCATTTAAGTGCCCAGTAGGCAAGTGGTTAAATGTATGCAATAGTTCAAAGTGTGCACAAGAAATCGTGCCATGTTTAGTGGCTACAGCACCTTTAAAGGAGGTATTTATTTGACATTTTACCACCATAGCAACTTGATGAGCCCCGTTTTCTCCCTTCTCAAAAAAACAATGTTGAGAATAGAATTGTTTATTTTCCGGTTGTACATTTTTGTCTACCCTGTATTTTTTTAACTGACTAACAGTATTTATGCAGAGTTCCTTAGTGATTTGAACCTCTTGCATTAGAGCTTTCTAACACTTTATAGAGTTTTTTTTTAATCAGTGCAATTTGTTTTATAAGGCTACCCCTCAGACATGCTTTCAATGCAACCCAGATCCAATGTTTAGAGGTGTTCTTATTTATCTCAAGATCTCTCCCGATCTGGAAATATTTCCAAACAGGAAAGGTTTAACCACCAGACTATGACACTAAGAGCTCTGAATACCCCCTTTTAAATAAGAGAGGGAGATGGTCTGACAGGCCTTCAGGGGCATATTGGGATGATAAATTAATAGGGACCATGTTATCATTTGCCAAGGCCAGGCAAATGCACAAGTGGGAGGAAAGAGCTCTGGGGAAGCAAGATAATTGCTAATGGTGGGGTCTTATTCTCTTTACACATCTTGTAGTCCCAGGTCACATATGTACCTAAAGATGGGTGTTGCAACAAGATCTGTAAAAATGTATGTAGCACCCTCCTAGATGGGTGCTAGGTAAACTATATGGGAGGCTCTTTCTGCTTATCGGGAGAGCCTGATCTGCTAGTGAGGCCTGTCACATGCTTCCAGGTGTGATCTAATTGGTCTGGGGAGTCTCTCCACGGTATCCAATAAGGGAGCTTGTTGGACAGTGGAGGGAACCTAGCCAATAGTACACCAGGGTTTATGACTGTCCCAGTTGGCGGGCATTGCCGCAATGCATCCTGGGATTGGAAAAAAGTCTGGAGGGGGCATGTGACAGAGTGTCTTTTGGCAGTAGCAAAGTCCCAGGAGGAGGTGGTTGGCTGTCTCTCCTCCTGCTGAAGTGAGGAAAGTGGTCCAGCAGTCGGCCTAGGGACCAGGGGTTGAGCTGAGCTGAAGAGGATCCATTGTGCTGACCAGTGGAGCTGCTGGGCAGAAAACTTCAGGAAAAACAGTAACATGAGTACTCAAGGATCTGCCCAGGAGTCTGCCTAAGAGAGGGGGCCCCTCCAGAGGGGTCAAGGGGATTAAGGAGCCAGCTAACCCAGAGTATTACAGTAAAGGGGGTGCCAAGTGTTAAGCCCTGAAGATTAGGGATAAAGGGGGCGCCAGGAAGGGCCCTGAAGTTGTTCAACAGTACAGTCCACCTTTATGTGCAGCTTGCCTTAGGAAAGGATTACCTCAGGAAGCCTAAATACTCTTTCACAACCAAGGGCAAAGTGAAATAGTGGCCTAGCTGTGACTAGCTCAATACAGTGTTAGACAGCGTTAACCAGCTTTAAACAGCGTTAATCAGCATTTTTCAAGGCGTCCCAGCAGATTGTGCATAGTTATATTCAGTTGGAGTATCCCACTCATCCCTTCTCCTATCCAAGTTCTAAATAAAACCTAAAAACCAAAGAAACTGGACTGATCCTTGTCTGAGGTAAAAACACTTGGAAATATGCCAGATGATCCTACTGTTGCTAATGGTAATCTAGTGGAACCCGTATTCAGCAGCTCCCTTGGGAGTAGTGCTACATTTACATAATATATTTTCTATGTATGGTAAAATTTGAGATGGTTATTTAAATATACAAAGGCTAGCACTGGGGTATCTGGATCAGATACATTAACTTTGAGGGTGTTTCAGTACCTCAAATGAATAGGTTGATTAAATCTAGATATTGGCTATTATACAGTGAAAATTGCTACATCTCCCTTGCTGCTAAAGGCCATCTATAACAGGTGCAAAAAGATTGGTTAAATACAAGGATTAAATGAACTGAACACCAACACTGTGCCATAGACAATGGTCCATCTATAACAGGTATATGCTATCGACAGGCTGCGCGTTACACTTCTGGCACTCTTGGCAACTCTTGGCAACTACTTATGCCTTAGCATTACTTCACTCCACACTGATGTCTTCATACCCAATGTGTTAAGACCCACTCAATGAACTATGTGTGTGACGGTGTGTGACAGTTACTTGCAATACACCTCTTTAGTGACTTCAGATCAGGCAGGGGCAAAGCTTCAAACGCTTTACTTAAAAAAAGTGCAAAAGTAGGCATTGTACAGTCGAACAGGCAAAACACGATACCTCCCTACACCTGACTACAGGCTGATGTGCTGCCTCGGCATACTCATTTCAGTGTCCATAGTCCTTTACGGGCTCTCTCACGCCAGTGTCAATCCTTCAGGTCTATGATGAGAGGCATTCTCCTACTCCTGTGGATCTCTTCTTCCGTATCTATCCCCTGCAGGACTCACACTCAAAGATGAACTGTGTCTCCTATGGTACCATTGTCGGCTCCCCAGCCTCTCTTGGAGGACTCTCTCAGACTGGACCACTGTCCCAATTTATATCACATAGGCAAGTGGGCTAGACCCAGACAGGAAAAACCAGCTAAAAAGATCAGGAGAGTGGGCAAAGCATTAACTCTAACCCTCCCAGTGGGGACAGCACCATTCCAACCATCTTACAAATGGATTTGCATAATACTGATATGAAGGTAGAAAAGTCATTAGTGGTGTCATTCTGATGATTGAGAAAACATCTGAAGGCCAAAAAGTCCCCTGAAACTCAACTGAGGGGCAAAAGACGTGAGCTAACAAGTGTGTAACAAGTAAAGATAACTCATGTAAGTGAAGAATGTTACAAAAAACAGTATCCAAACATGCACAAAAGGTTCCAAAGTTATTGCAGGGGAAGGGGTAGGCTTCAGGTAGGGTTTGTCACAGGCTTGCTAGGTCATATAATACTATTACCACCTCTTCCAGAAGCGTGAGCCAAGAATGATTTCTACAACCTTAAATAGCAGGTTATTAGTTGGAGTTCATTGCAGTCCAGCCAGTTCATTGCTGCTGTTGGGGATTGAAAAAAAAAAATTCAGTTCCTATTTTAGCCACAACCCTTAATTTAGCAGGATGGGATGCACCATTGCATTGGGTAAATTGAGCAGTTGAAGTAATTTTTAACCTGATGTATTTTAACATTGCGATTCAGCATGGAAGAGCAGAGAAAAAGCGAATTTAAAGCCAATAATTTGTCCACAATTGGCTATGTCCTTAGCACAATACCTTCCTTTATAGATGAGTAATAAGTAAAAGAAAGGGTATATATATATATATATATATATATATATATATATATACAGTATATATATTATTATAATTCCTTAATGGGCTAGAGCCCTATGCGCATTGTCAGCAGGAAACAAGGGTGTAAAACAATCTTTCCTGAAAGTAGTGATCCGCCAGTTTTTAATAAAATCCACAAGGTTTTTTTCCTTCTGTTTACTCTTTGATACCAAAAGGGGGTGCAAAATCATCCTTTATAACATTAATGTGGCTATCTAGCACCACGGTTCCATGGTTCACTCTCTGGTCTTTTCCATATCTTGTCTAACTAAGGAAATCTCCCCCTTGATACCCTTTATTTGAAAAGCAACATCAATCAAGGAAGTGAGTCAATTTCAAACCTGTGTGAAAGTATTTCTCAGGGTAGGTTCTGCTCCACCAGCATCATCTAATTGCATTCATGTAACCCCAGAATCAGGGCCTACTGTACTCACGGTGTCCCAGGTTGCAGTCCCTGTCCCACTTTTCTTATCCATAGCCCATGTGTTAGTTGTTATTTAGTGCCCTATTTGATTGAGGTGTCTAGCTGGCTTGCAGGAATATTTTTCCAGTTGTTGTGTAGCCTCCTTGTATATCTCCTTTGTAAGTCTCAGGGAAAGGGTGTCAACTTAGGAGTGTTCTGCAGCAGATTGCTCATGTTTATTCCAAACGGCTTTCGGTGCACACCATTTAAAGCAGAAAAGAACAAAAGAACACCAAGATAGGCAGTATTTACTTGACAGCGGCAAAAATATGTGCCTACAGGATTAATGCAATCAATTGGGAAAGACAGAACAAGTATCTGATCTATCTATCTATCTATCTATCTATCTATCTATCTATCTATCTATCTATCTATCTGTCTATCTATCTGTCTGTCTGTCTGTCTGTCTTTGTTTTTTGGTCTTCCCACTGACCTTAACCATTATGAGGGTTCTCCAATATCCTTGTATTTATTTTATATTGTGGAGAAAATGCAACAGAAGTTGCCAGAACAAGCAAAGTTGGGTGGAAACACCCAAACTACCAGATGGACAGAAACATAGTCAGTAATTTGGCATAAAGTTCTTACTGTTGGAGGTTCAAAGACATATATCAGCTCACTAGGTACTACCTATAGCTAAAATGTCCCTTTATTGCTCAAAACAAATCAGGATATCATCCACATAACTAAGCATATAGACCCATCTGTTTGCCAATTTCTTTGTGTATAAACAGGGGTCTGCTTTACTCCTCAGAAAGTTTTGATGTGTAAGCACTTCATTTATTTTTGTATTCCACGCTCTGGCTGCTTGCTTTAGACCATATATACTCCTGCAAAGTTTGCAAACTAGGTCTGGCCTTTGTTCATCTTTGAACCCTGGCGGCTGTTCCATGTAAATTTCTTCTGTTAGCTCGCCATGTACAAACGTGGTTTTCACATCAAAATATTTCACTTGCATTTTCCTTGTGATGGCTACTGTCAGTAAAGTCCGTATTGTAGTGTGATTGACTACTGGTGAAAATGTTTCGTCATAGTCCTCTCCATATTTTCGAGAATAGCCCTTGTCTACTAGTCTTGCTTTATATCGTTCAATTGTGCCATCTGCATTGTGTTTCACTTTAAAAGTCCATTTACAGCTTAGGGCTTTACTTCCGGGTGGTAGTTCAATAAGTGTCCATGTTTTAGAGTCATGCATGGATTTTATCTCTTCCTCAGCAGCCTTTATCCATTTACTTGCTTCTTGTTCTGAAAGCTGAGATATGTCTTCCCAGGTTGCAGGTTCGTTGATACTGGCAGTACTTGCTTTGTATGAGAGACGTACAGGTGGTTTACCTTTGTTTTCTCTTGTTGAACGTCTCGGTTTTGTGTCTGAGCCTTCTTGTGTCTGCTCTTCAGTACTTGTAGTGTCTGCACTCAATTCAACTGTTTGTTCGAAAGTTATGGAGATAGGCTGGTCAGTGTCAGTTTTCTCTTCTATTCTTGCTTCTACTGTTGTCATTACATTGTCTCTTAAATCTTCAACAAAAGTTATGCTGTTGCTAATGGTAACCTTGTTTGTTTTTGGATTTAGGATTCTGTAATCCTTGACATTGTCACTGTACCCAACGAAGATTCCTTCAAATGCTCTGTTTTGGAGTTTGGTGCGTTTTTCTTCAGGTATGTAGGTGAATGCTTTGCATCCAAAAACTCTTAGGTGTTTTACATTTGGCTTCTCATTGTGCCATAGTTCATATGGAGTTTTCTCTATTGTTCTGGAAAGAAGTCTGTTCTGCAAATATGTAGCTGTCATAGTTGCCTCGCCCCAGTATTTTTGTGGTAGCCCACAGTCTCTCAGCATATATCTGATCATTTCAGTCAGAGTTCTGTTCTTTCTTTCAGCTACTCCATTTTGTTCTGGTATATATGGGACTGTCTTTTGATGTTCTATTCCATTCTGTTTTAAGTACTCTTGTATCTTATATCCTGTGAATTCACCTCCATTATCACTCCGAAGTATGAGAGGCTTCCTCTGAAACTTGTTACTGGTCTTTAGTATATAGTCTTGTAATTTGTCAAAAACTTCATTCTTGTGTTGCATTAGGTAGGTGACTGTGTATCTTGAATAGTCATCTATGAAAGTCACTATGTACCTTTTGCCTCCAGGTGTAGGTGGGTTTAGGGGACCACACACGTCACTGTGAACTAAGTCAAGTACTCTTGAAGCTCTCTTCTGACTGACTTTGGGAAGTGTTGCTCTTGTAGCTTTGGATTTAATGCAACATTCACACTTAACAGTAACTGGACAAGGGGATATTGTTAGATCCCTTGTCAGATTCCTCCTCTGTAGTTCCTGTATGCATTCTGGGTGTCTGTGACCTAGAAGTCTGTGCCATATTTGTATACAGTCATTGTGCTTGTGTGTACATAGTCTCACCTTTTCCTTCACTGTGTCGAGGTGATATAGATGATCATCCAGCTTGGCACTTGCTATTGTCTGGTTGCCGTTTAGAATAGAACGATTGTCACCTTGGAATCTTACAGTAAGTCCTCTGGCTGTTAGACGCTTCACATATAAGAGTCCTCCTTCCAGATTAGGAACATAAAGCACATCTTTCACTGGTATGGCTAGATTGTGTCCCGCATCATCAGGGCATACAAGGGTTCCATGCCCATAACCTCCTGCATGTATTTTGCTTCCATCTGCAAGATAAATAGTTTGTTGTTCAGATCAAGTTCTGTGAAAAAACTTCTATCATTCGTCATGTGACTGGTTGCCCCCAAATCGATGCACCAGCCTTGACATTTACGGTTGCCTATCGCTTTAAATGTGGCATTCCAGTTTTCTTCCCATGGATCATTGATTGTGGCTTTGACCTTTTGTTTAGCATAAGAGGGACGCTGTCTTATTTGCTCTGCTTCCCATATACAGTGGATACGGAAAGTATTCAGACCCCCTTAAAATTTTCACTCTTTGTTATATTGCAGCCATTTGCTAAAATCATTTAAGTTCATTCTTCTTCCTCATGAATGTACACATAGCACCCCATACTGACAGAAAAACACAGAATTGTTGACATTGTTGCAGATTTATTAAAAAAAAAAAAACTGAAATATCACATGGTCCTAAGTATTCAGACCCTTTGCTGTGACACTCATATATTTAACTCAGGTGCTTTCCATTTCTTCTGATCATCCTTGAGAGGGTTCTACATCTTCATTTGAGTCCAGCTGTGTTTGATTATACTGATTTGACTTGATTAGGAAAGCCACACACCTGTCTATATAAGACCTTCCAGATCACAATGCATGTCAGAGCAAATGAGAATCATGAGGTCAAAGGAACTGCCTGAAGAGCTCAGAGACAGAATTGTGGCAAGGCACAGATCTGGCCAAGGTTACAAAAAGATTTCTGCTGCACTTAAGGTTCCTAAGAGCACAGTGGCCTCCATAATCCTCAAATGGAAGACGTTTGGGACGACCAGAACCCTTCCTAGAGCTGGCCGTCCGGCCAAACTGAGCTATCGGGGAAGAAGAGCCTTGGTGAGAGAGGTAAAGAAGAACCCAAAGATCACTGTGGCTGAGCTCCAGAGATGCAGTCAGGAGATGGGAGAAAGTTGTAGAACGTCAACCATCACTGCAGCCCTCCACCAGTCGGGGCTTTATGGCAGAGTGGCCCGACGGAAGCCTCTCCTCAGTGTAAGACACATGAAAGCCCGCATGGAGTTTGCTAAAAAAACACCTGAAGGACTCCAAGATGGTGAGAAATAAGATTCTCTGGTCTGATGAGACCAAAATAGAACTTTTTGGCCTTAATTCTAAGCGGTATGTGTGGAGAAAACCAGGTACTGCTCATCACCTGTCCAATACAGTCCCAACAGTGAAGCATGGTGGTGGCAGCATCATGCTGTGGGGGTGTTTTTCAGCTGCAGGGACAGGACGACTGGTTGCAATCGAGGGAAAGATGAATGCGGCCAAGTACAGGGATATCCTGGACAAAAACCTTCTCCAGAGTGCTCTGGACCTCAGACTGGGCCGAAGGTTTACCTTCCAACAAGACAATGACCCTAAGCACACAGCTAAAATAACGAAGGAGTGGCTTCACAACAACTCCGTGACTGTTCTTGAATGGCCCAGCCAGAGCCCTGACTTAAACCCAATTGAGCATCTCTGGAGAGACCTAAAAATGGCTGTCCACCAACATTTACCATCCAACCTGACAGAACTGGAGAGGATCTGCAAGGAGGAATGGCAGAGGATCCCCAAATCCAGGTGTGAAAGACTTGTTGCATCTTTCCCAACTTACTTTCTGCATCTTACTCCTGGCTGTATTAGATCAAAAGGGGGCTTCTACTAAATACTGAGCAAAGGGTCTGAATACTTAGGACCATGTGATATTTCAGTTTTTCTTTTTTAATAAATCTGCAACAATGTCAACAATTCTGTGTTTTTCTGTCAGTATGGGGTGCTATGTGTACATTCATGAGGAAGAAGAATGAACTTAAATGATTTTAGCAAATGGCTGCAATATAACAAAGAGTGAAAAATTTAAGGGGGTCTGAATACTTTCCGTACCCACTGTAGTACAGTTTTTCTTTATGTGTCCATGTTTGTGACATCTGAAACACACTCTGGTCTCTTTCCTGTGTAACCTTGCGTCTGTAGCTTTAAGTGCGGTTCTGGTGTCGGTTTCTATGGAGTCATGCACTAATTCCTTTCTTCTCTGATACTTATCTATGAGCCTGGTTTTTACAAATGCTAGCGTCAGATCTGTCTCAGATCATGTCTCCAGTGCATTGATCAGTGCAGTATATGTATAGGACAAACTGCATAACAACATGGCTGCAGCGTGGCTGTCTGTTATATTCTCCCCGATTGATCTGAGTTGCGCAATCACTTCCAGCATTGCGTTTATATGCTCCTGCATGTCCTGTTCGGTGCTAAGTCTCATTTTGTAAAGTTTCTGCACCAGAAACAGCTTGCTGTTTAAACTGGATCTTTAATGCAGTCTTTTCAGTACATCCCACATGCCTTTCGTTGTGTCCTCATGGCGTATATGAATGAGCTGATCATCCTCCACTTGTAAGCTTATGGTGGCCCGTGCCTGTCTGTTTTTCTTGTCCAAGTCCTGATTATTGTCCTGTGGCCTCTCTGTGGTGGTTATCTCCCACAAGTAGTCTCTAGATAATAGCATTTCCACTTTAAACTTCCATAGCTGATGATTGTCATTGTTCAGCTTGGCCACTGAGAGTTTAAGCTCTGAGTTTCCGCCCATTTTTCCTTCCTTTATATATGAACAGTCTTACTTGTCTATAGGAGATGTCACTGGAAACCTTCCTTATGTCGATCTCTGCATCAATCACACTGTCTCCCGTTCGAGGCTTTGTTCTGCCTGGGCTGCACCTGGTCATAAGACTTTATCCAGACACTGGGCCCATAACCTGTTGCAGAGTGCGATTACTGGGTGCAGCGGAGTCGATTCAGATCAGACGTTGTGGAGTAATAGGAACTGGCTTCTTTATTAGAACATAACCACAAAAAGCAAAGATGTCACCTCACATGGTAAGATAACCACAGACAGGAAAAAGAAACCAACAAGTAAAGTACAATTTACAGGAAATACAACACGTTATAGAAAATGCATAGCATATCACTGAGCATTAGCAACATCTAGTGTACTGTTTGTGAACTCCAGTCAATAGGCTAAGGTGAAAATTGTTGTATCTCCAACACATTCAACCAGCCTTACAACTGGAGACCACGTGTAACCACGCCAGTCCAGGACCACCACATGCAGCATCCTCACCTCCAAGATCATCTGAGACCAGCCATCCAGACAGCTGCTGCAACAATTGGTTTGCATAACCAAAGAATTTCTGCACAAACTGTAAGAAACCATCTCAAGGAAGCTCATCTGCATGCTCGTTGTCATTACTGGGGTGCCGACCTTACTGCAGTTCGTCGTCATAACCTACTTGAGTGGGCAAATTCTCACATTCAATGGTGTCTGGCACTTTGGAGAGGTGTTCTCTTCACAGATGAATCCTGGTTTTCACTGTACAGGGCAGATTGCAGACAGCATGTATGGTGTCGTGTAGGTGAGCAGTTTGCTGATGTCAATGTTGTGGATCGAGTGGCCCAGGATGGTGGTGGAGCTATGCTATGGGAAGGCGTATGTTATGGACAACAAAAACAAGTGCATTTGAATGCAAATAGATACTGTGATGAGATCCTGAGGCCCATTGTTGTGCCATTCATCCACGACCATCACCTCATGTTGCAGCATGATAATGCACGGCCCCATGTTGCAAAGATCTGTACACAAATCCCGGAAGCTGAAAACATCCCAGTTCTTGCATGGCCAGCATACTCACAGGACGTCACCCAATGAGCATGTTTGCGATGCTCTGAATCGGCTTATACGACAGCATGTTCCAGGTCCTGCCAATATCCAGCAACTTTACACAGCCATTGAAGAGGAGTGGACCAACATTCCACAGGCCACAATGAACAACCTGATCAACTCTATGCGAAGGATATGTGTTGTGCTGCGTGAGGCAAATGTTGGTTACACCAGATACTGACTGGTTTTTGGATCCCCCAATACATAAAAACTGCACAACTTAAGGCACACCTGTGTAATAATCATGCTGTCTAATCAGCATCTTGATATGCCCCACCTGTGAGGTGGATTGATTATCTTGGCAAAGGAGAAGTGGTCAGTAAGGCTGGCCATACATTATACAATTTTCTTACAATTTTTTGCACAATTTTCTTGAAATTTACCTTCAACTATGTAATACAAAGGCCTGCCTAACTGGATGCAAGTGAAAGTGTTGTTTAGCTTTGACCTCACATTATGTGAGAAAACTGAACATGTATAGCCAGCCTAACACAGATTTAGACAGATTTGTGAACAATATTTGAGAGAAATAGGCCTTTTGTGTACATAGAAAATGTCTTAGATCTTTGAGTTCAGCTCATGAAAAATGTGGGCAAAAACCAAAGTGATGCGTTTTTAATTCTGTTCAGTGTAGGTTAGAGATTTTGCATTAATCAGTTTCTAAAACCAATTATTGAGCTACAAAGTCATTAACTAAATACTGGCATTATAGTAGTAATTTGTTCAAAACGCTACATGCAATTAGGTTTAAAAAAAAGATCAGTTCATCCAAAAGTGACATTTATAGTTATAGGTAGTTCCTTGTGAGCTGTTATATGTCTTGGATCCTCGAACCGTGAGATCTTTCTGCCAAAAGCCGACTCTGTTTCTATCTATCTGGGAGTTTGGGTGTTTCCACCCAACTTTGCTTGTTCTGGCAGCTTCTGTTGCATTTTCTCCATAATATAAAATAAATACAAGGATATTGGAGAACCCAGTGTGGGGATCCAAAAACAAGGATAGATAGATAGATAGATAGATAGATAGATAGATAGATAGATAGATTCAAAACAATATTATACCATGCCACAAATACTAACAGATACTGTATTTCTGAGTTGTATAGAGCCTTTTTCTAGCTCAGATAGATGGCATAAAGACACCTATGAGTTTGCCTTGCCATTGATAGTATACCTCTAAGGTGTTAAAGTTGTAAAAGTAGGGAGGGAGTGGCTTGGTAGACCATGTGATCAGATACTTGTTCTGTCTTTCCCAATTGATTGCATTGATCCTGTAGGCACATATAAAAAAATGTGGGCAAAAACAAAAATGTTGCGTTTATAATTTTGTTCAGTGTAATTTTGATGAATCATGTTTCCTTTTTTCCATTTTCAGAAACAGGCACCCATTGATGTGTCATAATAAGTATTTAGCAATTTATCCACAAAGGAGTTATAACCCCTAATGTAATAGATATAAATACAATCTTTAATTAGGGGGGGGGTCCTAAATAATCTTTAATATAAACTGTCTATTTTTTAATATTCTTTTGGGTGTTCAGTATTTGTTTATAAGACCTATAATTTAAACCTGCTTGGAGAGAAAGAATCAGGATCAGTGCATCCAAGTTACACAGTGATTCAATGATCCAAAGTAAACCTGAGGGTGGGTGTTTAACTACTAACTGCATGCTTGTTTAGTAACTCAGTAAATAGTTATGCCCCATACACACCTGCAGATTATCTGCAGACTTTTGTCTGCAGACTTACCTTTTCTATGTAGTGCAAGGGCCTGCCGGATTGCATACAAATTGAAAGTGTTTAGGTTTGACCTCATATTATATGGTTTTGGTAAGTCTGCAGACAAAAGTCTGCAGATAATCTGCACGTGTGTATGGGGCATTAAGCCAAAAGATGTCCATGACTACCAGGTAGTGATGAGCCGAACACACCCTTGTTCAAATCGCACCAGAACATCTCGAACAGGGAAAAAGTTCTAGCGAAACATGCCAACTCCATTAAAGTCTATGGGACACGAACATGAAAAATCTAAAGTCCTAATTTTAAGGCCTATATGTAAGTTATTGCCATAAAAAGTGTATGGGGACCCAGGTACTGCCCTGGAGGACATGTGTCAATGCAAAAAAAAGTTTTTAAAACAATTGTTTTCACAGGAGCAATGATTTTAATAATGCGTAAAGCGAAACAATAAAAATGAAAAATACCTAAATATCGTGCCTGGGGGGTCCCCTTAATGTGCCTGTAAAGTGGTGCATCTGTACAATGTATTTAGCCTGTTTCAGCAATACTGACATTTCTAAAGCAAAAAATGTAATTTAAACTTGCTCGCTGCTGTAATGTATTGTCGGCTCCCGGCAATACAAATAAAAAAATGAAAAAAATGGCATAGGGTACAGTCCATACCAGGCCCTTCAGGTCTTGTATTAATTTTAAGGGGAACCCCACGCCAAAATTTTTATTAAAAATGCCATGGGGTCCCCCCCCCAAAATCCATACCAGACCCTTATCTGAGCATTCAGGCCAGGATAGGGGGGGGCAAGCGAGCCCCCCCACCTCCTGAGCCATACCAGGCCGCTTGCCCTCAACATGGGGAGGGTGCTTTAGGGTGCCCCCTAAAGCATCTTGTCCTCATGTTTGATGGGGACAAGGGCCTCTTCCCTACGACCCTGGGCTGTGATTGTGGGGGTCTGCAGGTGGGGGGGCTTATCGGAAACTGGAAGCCCCCTTTACAAAAGTGGTCCCCCAGATCCCAGTCTCCCTCTATATGAATGGGTTTCAGGTACATCGTACCCCTACCCATTCACCAAAAAAGTGTACAAAAAAATTAACACAAAAGCAGTGGCGGCCGGGCCATAGGGAGCGCCGGGGCACCGTCCCCCCCCCCCCCCCCCCAAAAAAAAGAAGAAAAAAAGAGATAAAAAAAGTGCTTTTTTAGCCACTAGGGGCGTCGGACCTAGTGGTGGGTATGGGGGGGGTGGGGTTTTTGACCCCATGTGAGCCGAATAGAGGCGCCGATTGTCGAGGCGCAGAGCAATGCGCCCTGACACCCCCCACTTTACTGGACTCCTGGCTGTGATTGGTCCAGACTCCAGCCTGGACCAATCACAGGAGGACATCCCGGGATGGTCCTTTGGTCACGTGACGCGTGGGGGCGGTGCACCGCCCCGGCGTCACGTCCTTCCCGCCGTCGCAGAGAGAGGGGAGCCGCGTGAGGAGTCGGACAGACTCCACTGGATCCAGCCGCCCGAAGCAGTCTCGCACCAGCCGCCGGAAGAAGCTGACCGTCTGACGCGAGGTGACTGGAGGACAGCAACGTTCGTCTCCGGCCGCGAAGGTAAGTGAAGGCACCGGGACCGGCTGCACTAGCGCTGGCAAGTGGCAATGGATGGAGCCATGGAGGATGGTGCTGGATGGTAGAGTGCTGCGGGAGGTGCATGCATGGCTGCACTGTGCACAGTGCAGCCATGTATGCACCTCCCGCAGCACTCTACCATCCAGCACCATCCTCCATCCATTGCCAATTGCCAGCCCACTAGCCCAGTACTGTCTGCTTTGAAAGGGACATGCACGCTGGTCTCTGCATTGAAAGGGGGCATGTATGCTGGTCGCTACATTGAGGGGCATGTACGCTGGTCGCTACATTGAGGGGCATGTACACTGGTCGCTACATTGAGGGGCATGTACACTGGTCGCTACATTGAGGGGCATGTATGCTGGTCGCTACATTGAGGGGCATGTACGCTGGTCGCTACATTGAGGGGCATGTATGCTGGTCGCTACATTGAGGGGCATGTACGCTGGTCACTACATTGAAAGGGGGCCTGTACGCTGGTCACTGCATTGAAAGGGGGCATGTACGCTGGTCACTACATTGAAAGGGGGCCTGTACGCTGGTCACTACATTGAAAGGGGGCCTGTACGCTGGTCACTACATTGAAAGGGTACATGTATACTGGTCACTACATTGAAAGGGGCCTGTACGCTGGTCACTACATTGAAAGGGGGCATGTATGCTGGTCACTGCATTGAAAGGGGGCATGTACGCTGGTCATTGCATTGAAAGGGGGCATGTACGCTGGTCACTACATTGAAAGGGGGCCTGTACGCTGGTCACTGCATTGAAAGGGGTCATGTACGCTGGTCACTGCATTGAAAGGGGGCATGTACGCTGGTCATTGCATTGAAAGGGGGCATGTATGCTGGTCACTACATTGAAAGGGGGCCTGTACGCTTGTCACTACATTGAAAGAGGGCCTGTACGCTGGTCACTGCATTGAAAGGGGGCCTGTACGCTGGTCACTACATTGAAAGGGGCATGTACGCTGGTCACTACATTGAAAGAGGGCCTGTACGCTGGTCACTACATTGAAAGGGTACATGTATACTGGTCACTACATTGAAAGGGGGCCTGTACGCTTGTCACTACATTGAAAGGGGGCCTGTACGCTTGTCACTGCATTGAAAGGGGGGCCTGTACTGTGGGATTAGTGCTAGGGGGTCTGTACTGTGGGATTAGTGCTAGGGGGTCTGTACTGTGGGGTTTGTGGTAGGGGGCCTGTACTGTGGGGTTTGTGCTAGGGGGTCTGTACTGTGGGGTTTGTGCTAGGGGGTCTGCGCTGTGGGGTTTGTGCTAGGGGGTCTGTGCTGTGGGTTTCATGCTAGGGGGCCTGTACTGTGGGGTTTGTGCTAGGGGGCCTGTACTGTGGGGTTTGTGCTAGGGGGTCTGTACTGTGGGGTTTGTGCTAGGGGGTCTGTACTGTGGGGTTTGTGCTAGGGGGCCTGTACTGTGGGGTTTGTGCTAGGGGGCCTGTACTGTGGGGTTTGTGCTAGGGGGGCCTGTGCTGTGGGGTTTGTGCTAGGGGGTCTGTACTGTGGGGTTTGTGCTAGGGGGTCTGTACTGTGGGGTTTGTACTAGGGGGTCTGTACTGTGGGGTTTGTGCCACTCTCAGTCAGTGTATCCCATAATAGGGTGTCTCTCACAGTATATCCCATAATAGGGCCCCTGCTCCCTATTATGGGATATACTAGTACTGATGGACCCCTTAATATGTGATATATTGGGCCCCTGCTCCCTATTATGGGATATACTAGTACTGATGAACCCCTTAATATGTGATATATTGGGAGAATTTGTTCATGCAAGCAAAATACAGGGGACAAAGGGGGTGGAGTCTATAAGGGGTGGGGCTTCTGAGAAATGGGAGGGGTCAAAATAGAAGGGCGGGGTCTTGCGCCCCCCATCTTAAAACTTCACCAGCCGCCACTGCACAAAAGACAGCTTTTGATAAGTCCTTTATTTAAAAATAAAAATAAAAAAATTGTGTCCCTCAATGTAAATCCATCGTCAATAATTACGATGCTCGCAGCAAAAAATAGAATAAAATTCAGACAATTCGTCTCTTCTGAGGCATCCCACCATATGCCACTCTTGAGCTTTGACAGCTGTTTTATAGGCAAGGGGCTGGGCCACCCAGTTACGTCACCCGGTGCCACTGCCCCCATCTGACATCACGTGATGTAAAAGGGGCTTCCAGATTCCGATAAGCCCCCCCCACCCACAGACCCCCACAACCACAGCCCAGGGTTGTCGGGAAGAAGCCCTTGTCCCCATCTTAATGGGGACAAGGTGCTCTGGGGGGCACCCCAAAGAACCCTCCTATGTTGAGGGCAAGCAGCCTGGTATGGTTCAGGAGAGGGGATGTTTACTCGCCCTCCCACCCCCTATCCTGGCATGCCAGGATGCATGCTCGAATAAGGGTCTGGTATGGATTTTTGGGGGGACCACACGCCGTTTTTTTTTAATTCTCTCATAGGGTTCTCCTTAACCACCTAAATACAGGGCACTTTCACTTCCTTCCTTTCAATTCAATTTTCAGCTTTTAGTGCTCATTGGCATCTATGGGAAATATCGGTCAGTTTGACATGGCATAGCTCCCTGTCTTTAACATTGGCGTCTATTGGAAATCTTGGTCAGCTTGGCATGGCACTGCTCATGAACTATATGTGACAGGGACACCAAACTTGGGGAGCAGCAAGAGGGGACCCAGTACTACAACATATGCATACATTTTAAAAGTGGGGTATAACCAGTACACTACACTGACTGCACTAAACTAACACAATACACTATCCACTAACTACCTGCCTAACCTCTATTATCATACACTATACACGGCTGCAGTGTCAGCAGCAGCCTTATATAGTGTGGGGCGTGAACTAAGCCCCTGAGCCATGATTGGCTAAAGGCACCCTGCCTTTGGCCAATCATGGCTCTGACAGGACATTGTGCTGTGATTGGCCAAAGCATAAAGGTCAGGTGCATGCTTTGGCCAATCACAAGCACTTAATGCACTGCAATCGCGCAGTGCATTATGGGGCGCTCATCAGCGGGCAAACTCTCAGCCGAGGACCCCGGGTGTTCGTGTGTCCTGCGAACACACGAACATCCAGCCCATCCCTACTACCAGGGAATCACTAAAAAAAGCTGGCAATAAAGGCTCCCAAATTTTTGTCATGGCGTATTTAATTGATTAGATTGGGGAAAGGTTAAGAAATCTGCCATATTTATTACCTTTCTTGATCAACATGTGTTGCATTGTATCCAAGGCATTTACCTATATATATATATATATATATATATATACAGTCACCGGCCACTTCATTAGGTACACTTTGCTAGTACCGGGTTGGTCCCCCTTTCGCCTTCAGAACTGCCTTAATTCTTCATGGTATAGATTCAACAAGGTGTTGGAAACATTCCTCAGAGATTTTGGCATATTGACATGATAGCATCACGCAGTTGCTGAAGATTTATCAGCTGCACATCCATTATGCAAATCCCCCATTCCACCACATCCCAAAGGTGCTCTATTGGATTGAGATCTGGTGACTGTGGAGGCCATTGGAGTACAGTGAACTCATTGTCATGTTCAGGAAACCAGTTTGGGATGATTGAGCTTTATGATATGGTGTATAATCCGAAGATGGGTACACTGTACTCATAAAGGGATGGGGATGAACATGGCCAGTAGGTAGCCGTGGCATTTAAACAATGTTCAACTGGTACTAAGGGGCCCAAGGTGTGCCAAGAAAATATCATCATTACACCACTAGCCTGAATGATTGATACTAGGCAGGATGGATCCATGCTTTCATTTTGTTTTTGAGAAATTCTGACTCCACCATCTGATTGTCGCAGCGGAAATCGAGACTCATCAGACCAGGCAACATTTTTCCAATCTTCTATTGTCCAATTTTGGTGAGTATGTGCGAATTGTAGCCACAGCTTCCTGTTCTTAGCTGACAGGAGTGGCATCCAGTGTGGTCTTCTGCTGCTGTAGCCCATCTTCTTCAAGGTTCCATGTGTTGTGCATTAAGAGATCGTATTCTGCATACCTTGACTGTAACTAGTGGTTATTTGATATACTGTTGTCTTTCTAACATCTCAAACCAGTCTTACTATTCTCTTCTGACATCGACAAGGCATTTTCATCCACACAACTGCTGCCACTGGATATTTTCTCTTTTTTGGACTATTCTTTGTAAACCCCAGAGATGGTTGTACGTGAAAATCCCAGTAGATCAGCAGTTTTTGAAATACTCAGACGAGCCCATCTGGTACCAACTACAATGCCACATTTAAAGTCACTTAAATCCCTTTTCTTCCCCATTCTGATGATTAAGCACACAGTCAGTGTGTGAAACGCGTCTACCTTGCACGATTGTCATATTTGGATGTCCAGTCAATAAATCTGGATTTTGACCCAACCTGGAGTGCTGCCAATTCCTTTTCCTTTATCAAGTTTTCACGGAGGCGTGCCGGGGCATGCCCCGGTGTGAGTCATCAGGCAATTACACCACCTTGAGCAGTGAGTTCTTGTCTCTTCAATTGAACTTCAGCAAGTCGCCTTGACCACGTCTAGATCCCTAAATGAATTGCTGCCATGTGATTGACTGATTGGCAATTTGTGTTACCAAGCAATTGAACAAGTGTACTTAATAAAGTGGTTGGTGAGACACACACAAACAAGATATGGCATTTTTATATTAAATTCTATGGCACCTAGAGGATTGAATGAGGAATTAGAAATCAGTACCCTTATCTGACTATTTCACTATTAGATCTTTGTTTTTCTCTCTCTACAGGAGTGAAGGTTCTGTAGATCAAGTGGTTTATTTTGTTTATCTCATGGTATCCTTTGGTTTACTCTATTGTATCCTTTGTTTATAGTTTAACACCTAATTATTAAGTCATATGAATTAATTTACTGGATGGGGCTGGTCCCCCTGCTCTTTGATATTTTAGGTTGATTTTCTATTGCTCTTTTTAATCGTTGGCCTTTTAGTGTCATCTATCTTAATTGTTTTCGTACAATAGGTGTGTGGTGTTAAATATCCACTTATGAAATTTTCTTAGGTTTTTAACAATAAGATCATTCCTTAATATGGTTTCCTATTCACTTGTATATATACAGTATATGCATAGCAAAAACTATACTTTAATACATTTTAGTTATTTTAATTTTTTTGTTCATTTGAATGCAGTTAGCAGCAATGTTCTTGTGTTTTGCATATACAATGCTCAGCATAAATGAGTACACCAAAACAGATTTGTCAGAAAACCTTTAGTCTCCATTCACACTGGTACGACTTGTCAGGCGACTTGGTCAACCTGACAAGACAAGTCACGCACCGTCGCGTCCCATAGTGTAGTACGGGACCGGTTCTAATAGGAGCGACACAAGTCGCTCGGACTTAGAAAAAGGGTCCTGTACTACTTCGGGGCGACCTGGAGCAACTTGCATAGACATTCATTTTATGAAGTCCGTGCAAGTCGTGCTGAAGTCGCGGTGCACGCGACTTCACAGGTTGCCCCCTAAGTCGAAACGCCGTAGTGTGAACCGAGACTTACTTTCCTTTCAGAATCAACGTTTTCTATGGGGACACTATGGGCCTGATTCATAGTACGGAGAATTGGCGTTTCGGCGGGATTTTGCGAACCGGCAAATTTTTAAGTCTGAAATTGGTATTCAAATAACGGCGGGCGGAAAATAACGCCAACTGTGAGATTCATTAAGATCAACTAATGTCAGGACTGGACTTAAAAACAGTCCAGCTAAAAGGTGGACTAATTTTTTCAAAATCACAAAATATGGCAGGAAAAAATTAAAAATGTGTGAGAAAGCTGTGTTATATGATTTTGAGCTAAACTGCTTTTAAACTGTGTGAAAATGTTAAGTAGAAAAAAAGATATTAATAAAAGTGTAAAATGCAAATATAGCTCCAGAGTCAATTTCTGGCAGATAGCCCATGTGCGCATGCTCCATACCAAAAACAAGGCTGAAAATAAAGTTTTTGAAAACGTTAGTGGGAGTTTTATTGAATTTGCGGCAAATACCGCCGCAAATTCGCGGTAAAACGGCGCTATTCCGGCGCTAATAAAACAATTTTTTTTTAATTTTTTTATTTTTTATTTTTTTATTTTTTATTTTTTTTTGCACATATCTATGTATGTCTATATATATATATATATGAATCACAAAAAAATATATATCTATACATAAATATATATATATATATATATATGTGTGTGTGTGTGTATATATATATATATATATATATAAACACACACACATATATATGTATATATGCAGTGTTGGGGTAGTTACTCAAAAAATTTAACTAGTTACTAGTTACTAGTTACTTCTGTAAATTGTAATGAGATTACTTTACTAGTTACTGCATTTGAAAAGTAACTTCACTACTTATTACTTTACTCTCCTCTTTCTTAATTGACCGTGTAGAAGAAGATACATGACACTCTTTCTGCATAGAGTTTACTGTATAAACACAGGCTTTGGGAAACATGAGAACAAAACCTGAAAAAACAGAATAAAACATAAAGTGCAACAAAAAGTCATAAACTTCATCCCTCTCTATTCTTCGAAATAACGATTTTATCTCACGGCTTGGGTAACGCAGGAAAGCGCGTTCCTATAGCCTAGTAAAGTAGTGTAGTTACTTCCTATAGCCTAGTAAAGTAGTGTAGTTACCAATATTAGTATTGTAACTAGTTACTTTACTTAGTTACCAAAAAAAGTAATTTAGTTACTGTAATTAGTTACTTTGTAACTAGTTACCCCCAACACTGTATATATGTATATATATATATATATATATATATAGATAGATAGATAGATAGATAGATAGATAGATAGATAGATACCCAAAAATAATTATATGTATATATATATATATATATGTTTTATTTATTGATTTGCCTATGTGTATATATATATATATATTATTGTTACTTCCTATATCTAACCAACCCCAAAAATATATTAATTTCACACATATACAATGTTTCATTTTTGGGGAGAAGCCGTATTAGTGTTGCTTGTCATATATAACAACATACAGTTGTAGGTAGTTCAGGGATTCGAACACCCAAATACACTGTTGCAAGGCAGCAGTGCTAACCACTTAACTACCTAAAGCTAATGACATTTTTTTCAAAGCATGTGTGATTTAGACCCAATTCAAGCTCAAATAATTTTTATTTATTAAATTTTTTTGATGGACTAATTGAATCAAACTATATTAATTTTTAGAGCCCATTCACATTAGCGCGACTTGTCAGGCGACTTGTCAGCCTGACAAGTCGCGGTATGTTGCGGTCCATTGAGTAGTACAGGACCCGTTCTAATAGAAGCGACACAAGTCACTCCGACTTAGAAAAAGGGTCCTGTACCACTTTGGGGCAACCTCGGAGCGACTTGCATAGACTTCCAGTATGTGAAGTCTCTGCAAGTCGCGGTGCACAGTGGTGCACGCGACTTCACAGGTCGCCCCCCGAAGTCGTGTCGCCTCAATGTGAATGGGCTCTTAAGGTGCCAGTGCATGTATGCTTGGTATAAAGATAACAAGAAACAACAAAAAAAAAAACTCAGAGACCACAATTCCCAAATAATTAACCTAGTTTAGTGAAACTGTATAAAATCAACAAATTTTTAAAAATAATCCTGCATGCTGGAAATTATATATAGGTGTTTAAAACATTTATTTCTGTGAAAAATTAGTATTTTAAATATAAATTGATAGGCTAAGAAACTATCAGTGACGTATATTAGGAAATAAATGTAACAAAGTGATTATGTTTGTGTAAATTGTGTTTTGCAAAAATGTTGCAAATATGTATTGAGCTTGAGCTTGATTAAATAAACTGACCAAAATATCCAAGTGGTTAGCACAGCTGCCTTGCAACAATGTATTTGGGTGTTCAAATCCCTGAACTACCTACAACTGTCTGTTGTTATATATGACAAGCAACACCCCAAAAATAAAACATTGTATATGTGTGAAATTAATATATTTGTTGAGTGGGGAGCCATATTAGTTTTGCTTCCTATATAGAGCCACATTACACTCTGAAAAATAGCAGTGTTTGAGCTTGCAAATCTGAGAATTTGCAAATTGATTGAACATATGCAGTGCAACCCCAGAACTCAGAATTCAACAACCCAAAAAAAAAAAAAAAAAAAGATATATATATATATATATATATATATATATATATATAAAAATTACTACATCAAGTCAACACACATAGGAAATGCTTTCAATAATCTCAGAATGAGCACAAAGTGGCTTTTTCATTTAGACTAATGGGCCATACACACTAAGATTTTCTGAAGATTTTTTCCTTTAGATTTACCAAAACCAGATAATATGAGGTCAAACCTAAACACTTTCAATTTGTATGCAATCTGGCAGGCCCTTGCACTACATAGAAAAGGTAAATCTGAAGGAAAAAGTCTTCAGAAAATCTTATAGTGTGTATGGCCATACAATTTTCTGTCCAATTTTCTTGAAATTTACCTTCAAGTATGTAGTACAAAGGCCTGCCTAATTGGATACAAGTGAAAGTGTTGTTTAGCTTTGACATCACATTATGTGGTGTGTGGTTAATCTATCAGAAAATTGTACAACAAAAATTGAACATGTATGGCCATACACACTATAAGATTTTCCGAAGACTTTTTCCTTCAGATTTACCTTTTCTATGTAGTGCAAGGGACTGCCAGATTGCATACAAATTGAAAGTGTTTAGGTTTGACCTCATATTATCTGGTTTTGGTAAATCTAAAGGAAAAAGTCTTCAGAAAATCTTAAGCCCCGTACACACGTACTGATCGTCGGCCGAACGATCGGCTGTCTTTTGTCCGGGGCTGTCCTGTCTGTTGAAAACTGCAAAAGACTGCACACGAATTTTGTCGGCCAACAACAGACGACTGCAGAAGTGATGTCATGTGATGGTTAACTTTCCCTGTGTTTTTTCTTTTCTGAGCATGCCCAGTCTTTTTGTTGGCCAACACCAGAACGGCCGATTGTTCGCCAGTCAGTACAGAATTCGGCCGACAATCGGCTGATTTGCAAGACTGAGCATGCTCAGAAAAGAAAAAACACATGGAAAGTTAACCATCACATGACATCACTTCTGCAGTCGTCTGTTGTTGGCCGACAAAATTCGTGTGCAGTCTTTTGCAGTTTTCAACAGACAGGACAGCCCTGGACAAAAGACGGCCGATCGGTCGGCCGACGATCGGTACGAGTGTACGAGGCATTAGTCTAAATGAAAAAGCCACTTTGTGCTCATGCTGAGATTATTGAAAGCATTTCTTATGTGTGTTGACTTGTAAGAAACTTGGATCATGGATGGCCAGCCAAACACTCATTCATTAGTGAACTGGTGATTTTGGTTTAGGAACCAACAGACCCAATTAATTACTTTGCTGGGCGTTTCCTATACTGGGTGGGTGTAGTTTAACAAAGGTTATATAAAGGGATGTATGAGCTCATATCATTTGGCCTGTGGAAGGGCCTCAGGTCTTTATGTCCGAATTTGCTTTTTGGGGGTGGGGGGTTTGCCGGCATGCCTAAAGATCCATATTGCAGTAAGTGTATTCTGTTGGATGAATACTTTTCATGCTCTAACTGTTTGGTATAGTTTTTGCAAAGTGTGTCTTTATGTACTCTATACATGTTTTTTTTTTTTTTTTTTTTTTTCATGCCTCTGTGTAGCTGTATGTTCTACTGATTTGATGGTATTTAAATGAAAAGGCAGGCTCATGCAAACAATTAACATAAAAGTATGTTGGGTATGTTTTATGCTTAATACTAAGGTGTCTACAACTTATTTTGCTTGACTTTTGGATATTGTAAGCTCTATCTATCCATCATATGTTGTATCTTTGCACTGTAATTTTAATAAAAATTACTTGGGGGGGGGGGGGGGGGGCATTGCACATTTCACATTTCACATGCTTGCTTGAGTGATTACTGATGTTTTATACATGTTCAATAAAGCTTATTCATTTGTACACAGCTTCTGGTTTTTTGTTTTATTTTCTTCATATTTGTCTAGATGTAATTCAGATATCTTTTGTGTCTATTGAATGTAGTCCATTTCTTGTATTTTTTGTGTGCAATGGCAGTACAGTATGAACATGGGTAGGGTTTCTTCCTTTACTCCAGCGAAGTGTGTGTGTGTGTGTGGAGGGGTGTGTGTGTGTGGAGGGGTGTGTGTGTGTGTGGAGGGGTGTGTGTGTGTGTGGAGGGGTGTGTGTGTGTGGAGGGGTGTGTGTGTGTGTGGAGGGGTGTGTGTGGAGGGGTGTGTGTGTGTGTGTGTGTGTGTGGAGGGGTGTGTGTGTGTGTGTGTGTGGAGGGGTGTGTGTGTGTGTGTGTGTGGAGGGGTGTGTGTGTGTGTGTGTGTGTGGAGGGGTGTGTGTGTGTGTGTGTGTGGAGGGGTGTGTGTGTGTGTGGAGGGGTGTGTGTGTGTGTGTGTGTGTGTGTGTGTGTGTGTGTGTGTGGAGGGGTGTGTGTGTGTGTGTGTGTGTGTGTGTGGAGGGGTGTGTGTGTGTGTGTGTGTGTGTGTGTGTGTGTGGAGGGGTGTGTGTGTGTGTGTGTGTGTGTGTGTGTGGAGGGGTGTGTGTGTGTGTGTGTGTGTGTGTGGAGGGGTGTGTGTGTGTGTGTGTGTGGAGGGGTGTGTGTGTGTGTGGAGGGGTGTGTGTGTGTGTGTGTGTGTGTGGAGGGGTGTGTGTGTGTGTGTGTGTGGAGGGGTGTGTGTGTGTGTGTGTGTGTGTGTGTGTGTGTGGAGGGGTGTGGAGGGGTGTGTGTGTGTGTGTGGGTGTGGAGGGGTGTGTGTGTGTGTGTGTGTGTGTGTGGAGGGGTGTGTGTGTGTGTGTGTGTGTGTGTGGAGGGGTGTGTGTGTGTGTGGAGGGGTGTGTGGGGCTAAATTGTAAGAAAAAAAGTGTTTATGTATATATTTAGCTAAAAATATATAAATTAAGGAATAATCCAAAATTTCCATTCAGCCGCTGTTGATGAATGTAACCAAAACATTTAATAAAACGCTAAAAATGATTACTAAATAAAAGATTGCTACAGCGCTCACTCACCTTTTTAGTTGGCTTAGGTCAGTGATGATGAACCTTGGCAACACAGGTGTTTTGTACCATTTCCCATGATGCTCACCTACACTCCAGAGTACATGAGCATTTTGGGAAATGTAAGGCAAAAACATCTTGGGGGGGGTTAAGGGTTACCATCACTGGCCTAGGTAAAACATTTCCAATACATTTTAGTTGTCTGTGTGCGCCATTTTTAAAATAAAGCAAAATCTCTTTACAATAAATTGCAAATGGCACATTGGCATTCGCCCTGGACCTGAAATGACACCAAATTGGCTTGCACACATTCCAGCAAGTGGTCACAATCAACTGGCTAATCATGGTGAGGGCCACTTTCAGCTGTGAAGAAATGGCCTTCATATGCAAAGTAAGTATGGGGGGGGGGGTCTGTGCTTGTAATCAGAGCATTGATTACCAGTGCAGACCCTTGGGGGATGCCACCAGGGATGTCCGCCCATGCCACCATTGATGCCAATCAGTGCTCAGGGAACCTGTTAGTGCCCTCCTCATCAGTGCTGCCCATCATTACCATCTTTCAGTGCTGCCCACCAGTGCCAATCATTGCCCATCAGTGCCACCTATCAATGCCCATCAATGCTGCATATCAGTGCCACCTATCTGTCTATCAGTGCTGCATATTAGTGTCTCATCAGTGCCTGCCAGCGCAGCCTCATCAATGCTCCTCAGTGCAACAAAAAACATATTGATTTACCAAATTTTATTACATATTATTACATAAACAAAACACATTATTTTAGGGGTCAAACATTTAGGTCTTCTTTTTGCCAATAGATCTTTTTGCAGTGATCAAATACCACCAAAAGAAAGCACTATTTTTTATTGAAAATACTGTCATACATTTGTGTTAGGTACAGGGTTGCATGACCGCGCAATTGTCATTCAAAATGCAACAGTATAAAAAGCTGAAAATTGGCCTGGGCAGGAAGGGGTGTAACTGCCCTGTAAGGAAGTGGTTAACTATTGAAACATGGGAATAAATATTCCAGGGGTAATCATGCTCAGCTCAATGGTTTAGTGGTTAGTGTTCCTGGCTATAAACACTGAGAGCATGAGTTCAAATCCCAAGTGTGCCATCACCTTCTTAATTTTTAGACAGCTATAAATAAATACTGAAACTTGGCAAATGCATAATTGCACCCTGCACATATGCATGTTTGTTTCTTGAATATACATGGCCATTGACATGCAATTTTAGGTGATGTAGCCAATGTATTATTATGTGGCCAAAAAAAATTATGGCACACAGGGTGTTATCATGGTCTGGCCTTGAACTCATGACCTAGCAATCTTTGGCTGTGAGCTTAGCCCACTACACCAAAGTGCTGAATACAATCAGACATGCCTGAAAGTTTCAGATGAATAAAGAATGAAGACTGCTAATTAGACAGCTGTGTAGTCTGCTATTAGAAAATCTAAAGGTTAAAACACATAAGATACATAACTATACCTTAAAATTAAAATAAACCATATTAGATGACATTGCTGTGTAATAGTGATTCAGAATAGACAAATTTCCTTTTATGAAAAACACAAAGGGAATTTGGTTAACTCCAAACTCAAATTCAGCCTAAGTTAACTCCAAACCCGAATTCAGTCTAAGTTAACTCCAACTCCGAATTCATTAAAGCATCTAGTTGATGGTTTAACTCCAGCCACTTACCTAATTAGGATGCAATGAGTTTAGGCTGGAGTTATTTCTGGAGAAGTGAGCAGCTCTACTCCAAACTTATACTGAATTAGGCCCTATACTACAAAATACTCCCACAAATGCGGCCCATGGTTGATTGCAAACAAGATTTGTTAATTTGCACACACAAAAAATTGTTTTTCCCAAAAAATTTATTCAATACCGTTTTGCAAAAATGAATACACCCCAATAAATGTCTTAGGAGCAAAGTTACATTATAGACAACAAAATCCTAATAAACAAGAATTAAACTACAGGTGAGTCTAAGTATTCATTAAACAGGTGTCCAGCAGACAGTTGATTATAATAGGGTGTTACTTAACAGCAATGGCACCTCATGGAAGAGAAATGTCAGAAGTCCTTAGAAAGAAAACCATTTGTTTACACAAGAAAGGTGAAGGCTACAAGAAGATCAGCAAAGCTTTACTTATCAGTCAGAAAACAGTGGCAAAAGTGATACAAAAATGTAACAAAGATTAAACTGCAACCATCTCACAGAGACATCCAGGCGGTCCACGGAAGTTAACACCTTGACAGCATAGTTGCCAACATTTGAAAAAAATTTCCAGGGACACTTTGCAGCACAGCTATCAATTACTTACCACACCCACTTCCCCGAAGCTCTGCCCACTCTGCATAATTAATCTCCGCCTACTTATCAGATTATAGGGTTTACTTCATAAAGAGAGAATTACAGGAATTTGAAAAGGGAATTGAAAACTTGAGGCCAAAGTAGCAGAGTTGGAAATATTCTCCCATTCAGCTGCACTACTTCTGCCTAAAGTTTAAAATTCTCATCACAATTCCCTGCAATTATAAAGTGTCAGCTTGTCGGAAGGTGCTCTGCCTCCCCCTGCTGGCGGCAAGTGCCCCATGCTGACACCCTGCCTCCGGTGACACGTTTTTTTTTTTTTTTTTTTTATGATTTACATTGTCCCTGATTAACAGGGACAATGTAAATTACCAGGGACAGGCTCCTATTTGCCGGGATTGTCCCGGGAAAAACGGGACAGTTGGCAGGTATGCTTGACAGGAGCATCTTCTGATGGGAAGGGTTTAAGAAAATTGCCATGCAAGTTCACTGCAGTTAGCTAAAGAAGTAGAAAGCCAAACTGGTGTCATTGTTTCCCATGATACAATACGGTGTACACTGTAGAAGAATGGCATGCATGGGTGTCACCCAGGAAGGAAGTCTCTCCTAAAGCCCATGCACAAAAAATCCTGCCTAGAATTTGCCAGGGCCCAAGCTGAAAAAGAAGACTATGGGACTTGGAATGGAACCAAGATAAATGTTTTTGGAACTGATGGCTTCAAAACTATATGGCGTTGCAAAGGTGAGGAGTACAAAGGAAAATGCATGGTGCCTAAAGTGAAACATGGTGGTGGCAGTGTCGTTCTGTGGGGCTGCATGTGTGCTGCTGGTGTCAGGGTGCTGCATTTCATTAATGACATCATGAATTCACAGATGTACTGCTCTATATTGAAAGAGAGAATGCTGCCATCACTCTGGGCCCATGGTTGTCATGCACTTTTACAACATGACAATGATCCAAAACACACATCTAAGGCCACTGTTGCATTTCTGAAGAAGAACAGGGGGAGAGTGATTCGGTGGCTAAGTATGTCTCCTGAACTGAACCCAATCGAACACCTATGGGGGATTTTGAAGAGACAAGTTGAGCATCACTCTCTATCCAGCATCCAGGCTCTAAAAGAGTTTGTTCTTGAAGAATAGAAAAAGATAGATGCTGCAATGTCGCCAACTTGTTCATTCCATGCCTAGATGACTTGGTGCTGTCCTTACAAATCATAGAGGTCATACAAAATACTAGATGTAGTAGTTTTTGTTGTGGGGTGTATTCATTTTTGCATCAACTAATTTGAGCAAAACTGAAAATTTTGTAATCGAAGTTATATTATTAACCCTAGGGTTCTATAAAACTCAGTTTTGGAAATTTGTCTTGTGTTCATTGAGATGTGGATTAAATCTTACTTTTCAAAAGGGGAGTACTCATTTATGCTGAGCACTGTATATATCCACTATATATTTTTATATATACTGCATATCCATATATTTTTATACATACTGTATATTCATATACTGTATATATTTTATTTCATAGTTTTTTAAATATTAACATGAATTTTACCCTCAAATATGATTTTTCAAACTTGTCAATTATTAACCACTTTACCACCGGAGGATTTTCCTGCTTTATGTCCAGGCCACTTTTTGCGATTCGGCACTGTGCGAATTTAACTGACAATTGTGCGGTCATGCAACGCCGTACCCAAACTAAATTTACGTCCTTTTTTTCCCACAAACAGAGCTTTATTTTGGTGGTATTTGATCACCTCTGCGTTTTTCATTTTTTGCGATATTAATAAAAAAAATACGACAATTTTGAAAAAATAACAATATTTTTCTACTTTGAAAGTTAAAAAATATCCAATATATTTAATTTTTGTCATATATTTAGGCCAAAATGTATTTAGCTACATGTCTTTGACAAAAAAATTCTCAATGAGCGTATTTTTAACCGCTTTAAGACCGGAAGATTTTACCCCATTCCTGACCAGGCCATATTTAGCGATTTGGCACTGCGTTACTTTAACAGACAATTGCGCGGTCGTGCGATGATGTACCCAAATTAAATTTATGTCCTTTTTTTCCCCACAAATAGAGCTTTCTTTTGGTGGTATTTGATCACCTGTGCAATTTTTACTTATTGCGCTATAAACAAAAAAAAGAGCGACAATTTTGAAAAAATAACAATATTTTTCACTTTTTTTATATGAAATTCCCCCCCAAAAAATGTAAAAATCAAAATGTTCTAAACATTTTAGGCCAATTTGTTTTCTTCTACATATTTTTGGTAAAAAAAAATCGCAATAAGCGTATTTTGATTGGTTTGCGCAAAAGTTATCGCAGCTACTAACTACGGGAAATTTCTGTCATTTGTTTTTTTTTTAACTAGTAATGGCGGCGATCTGCAATTTTTTTTGCGGGACTGCGACATTGCGGCGGACAGATCAGACCCTTGACTGACATTTTTTGACACTTTTGGGGGTACCAGTGACATTACTACAGTAATCAGTGCTATAAATATGCACTGTTACTGCAAAAATTACACTGGCAGGGAAGTGGTTAACTTTTATTGGTGATCAAGGGGTTAATGTATGCCTGGTGCTTTCTAACGTGAGTGGGGGAGGGGACTGTGTGACACAGGCACAGATCGCAGGTTCAGCTATGCTGAATCCTGCAATCTGTCACTGCCTGTCACTTAGGAGATTCGCCCGCTTTGTTTACACAAGCGGGCGGATTTCCTCACTCAATCCCCAACGATCGGGGAAGAGCAGCGGTGATCAGCGCCGCTCCTCCCCTGGCCCGACTCCCGCTGTGACTGAATACAGTGGGAGCGAGCCTCCGGCGGCGCGCGGCGCCCACAAGGGGAGGAGTCCAGCAACGTAGGTCTACGTCGCTGGACGATAACGAACCACTTTGTCGCAGTAGGCTCAATGTCAGCCGTCGGCAAGTGGTTAATTGAATGAGCCATGATTTCTACATGTTATAAATAAAACTTTTAGAGTATTACTGTGCTGCTAGTTAGCTTAGTTAGTATGCTCATCTATACTGCAGAGTGCATGACCATCATGGGAAATGTAGTTCCAAAACATCTGGGGTGCCAAGGTTTGCCATTACTGGCTTCGACTGACACTAGTATTAGATTGCACAGGGTCAGTGGCACTTTGGACTAGTTTAGCTATATATAAAAGACTCTTTTATATGCCATTTAGAAGTGACAAAGGGGGCCATGCCTCCAAAACGCATTGTCTCAGCAACCCAGCACAACAATCTGTTCAATGTCATCTCCAGCATTCTCCTTGCTTGTTCTGAGCAGCCCTGCCCTTCCCACAGCCATGCGCGTGCCCTGTGGCTCTTGCCAATCAGTCTGCTCAATGAAAAGCAGCCCCTTAGGCCTCCTGGCAATACAATCTGCCTTCTCCTAACATCTCCTCTGGGTCAACACAGGATTGCTGCACGGACCGATAAAGTACCACCTGGATCATTCGCCTATCCACAGAGCACCCAGGAGAACCTAACAGTAAAGACTGTCCCTTGGACTTGTCCTTACTGATGAGCTCTTCATAAGTCCCTCTTTTGTGAGTGCAATGAATAATTTTTAATTCTGTATTTGTTTTTAAAATGTCAACTGCAGTAGGGTCTGTGAGCTCTTTGCTTTGTTTTTTCTGTCTCCACATTGAAAAACACGTATGGTGGGCGGCGTGCGGCGGACATTTAATGCAAGCTCAGTGCATATGTGTCTGCTTAATCTGTATTTTAAAAAAAAAATATGTTTTTTCCTTCATATTTTACTGTGACATACAGCGTTTAGATACTGCTGTGTTCTAATCTGCTATTCAAAAATCACCAATTTAAGGGAAAAATAATTATTTTTCAGTTTTTCATTCATACGTTACTGTGACATACAGCCTTTACACACAGTGCTGTTCTAATCTGCTCTTCAAAAATCACCAATTAAAGGGAAAAATAAAGATTTTTCATTCTTACGTTACTGTGAGATACACCCTTTGGATACTGTTGTTCTATTCCGCTATTCAATAAACACCCATTTAGGGGAAAAAAATAAATTACAGCCTAGTCTGCATATGTTATTGTGAGATACACCCTTTGTATATTGTTGTTCTATGCTGCTATTCAATAAACACCCATTTAGGGAAAAAATATTAAATTGCAGCCTAGTCTGTAGCTGTACGTGTGAGATACACCCTTTGGATACCGTTGTTTTATTCCGCTATTCAATAAACACCCATTTAGGGAAAAAAAATTAAATTGCGGCCTAGTCTGCATATGTTACTGTGAGATACACCCTTTGTGTACTGTTGTTCTATGCCGCTATTCAGTAAACACCCATTTAGGGAAAAAATATGAAATTGCGGCCTAGTCTGTATCTGTACGTGTGAGATACACCCTTTGGATCCTGTTGTTCTATTCTGCTATTCAATAAACACCCATTTAGGGAAAAAAAAAATGCGGCCTAGTCTGCATATGTTACAGTGAGATACACCCTTTGTATACTGTTGTTCTATTTCGCTATTCAATAAACACCCATTTAGGGAAAAAATATTAAATTGCGGCCTAGTCTGTATCTGTACGTGTGAGATACACCCTTTGGATACTGTTGTTCTACTCTGCTATTCAATAAACACCCATTTAGGGGAAAGAAAGATAATAAATTGCGGCTTAGTCTGTATCTGTACGTGTGAGATACACCCTTTGGATACTGTTGTTCTATTCTGCTATTCAATAAACACCCATTTAGGGGAAAGAAAGATATTATGCTGTAGACCAGGGTTTCTCAACCAGGGTTCCTCCTGAGGTTGCTAGGGGTTCCTTGAGCAATTTCTGCCTCTCAGATAAGTTCCCAATGACACCATTGCTCCTTTTAGATATCTGTAAGGGGGTAATTCTTCCCAATGATGACAAGAGTAAGGAGCATTCTTCCCACTGACTGTCACACTAATGTGTCATGAGTTGTAGATTTTTAATTTTTAGCAGAGGTTCCCCCGAGACCAGAAATGTTTTTCAAAGGTTCCTCTGTGTTGAAAAGGTTGAGAAAGGCTGCTGTAGACTATGTGTGTGGGTTACTTGCATTACACTCCTTGAGTAAGTTCAGACCAGGCAAAATAAAAAAAATATTTTTTCTTGAAGAACACATTAGCATAATGATAGACACAATCAATAGTCCAAAATAAAGTACTAACATTTCCTAACATCCCTAATGGGCCATACACACTATAAGATTTTCTGAAGACTTTTTCCTTTAGATTTACCAAAACCATATAATATAAGGTCAAACCTAAACACTTTTAATTTGTATGCAATCTGGCAGGCCCTTGCACTACATAGAAAAGGTAAATCTGAAGGAAAAAGTCTTCAGAAAATCTTATAGTGTGTATGGCCCTTAAGTCCCAGGCTTGTAGCTGATCTAGTATACTTGTTCAAGCAAGAGCCCAATAGTGGTTGAGTCCATGTCTGGAATTTAGCTCCAACTTCGGCCTGATGCTGGCCACCCAGATTCTGGTAATGGCATCAGGCGAACCTGGCAAGGTGGACCAGGCCTGGACCGAACTCCTTCTCTTTCCCCTTTACTTCTCTCCGCACCATCTCTCTCTCTGGGTCCGGACCTTCATCCATTTTATATCACACAGGAAAACCCGGCAAGAAAAACTCTGGAATAACAGTTAACCCCTAACTTCCCACAGGCAGCAGTAACCTACCTGCCTACATGCTGGTGAAGTTCATTAACACTTGGGCCAAAACACAAACATGTGATACTTTCCTATCATTGCCAGAAGCTTGTTATCTTTTATTGTATACTCATATCGCTGTATTTTAGGGATCATAAAAAAAGGTTCACGAGAAAAGTGTTTTTTTACAGGCCATATTAGAGTGTTTTTAATTGCAAATGTGTTGCAGTTGAAAATTTACAGAACCATGGAAATTTTCCAAAATGGCTATTGATACTGTTCAGAACTTTATATAAATCAATGAACAAAGTCACACGATCCTCTCTTCAACCTGTAGCAGCACTTTTTTTTGCAGTTTACTACTGGACTTTGACCTGCTTTGGAATCTTTTAAAACCAAAAGTGCTGACAGTATGTGCAAGTTTAAGGTGATCAGAAGAGGTTGTAATGCTGAATGTCAGCACCATTCATAGTACTGTACACAGTTTCCTTGACCAGGCATCTTTACTGCATGTTTTATGAAGATATCTTTTGCTTAATTAGGACAAGAACTTCTAGTAAAATGAATAAAAAAGTATCATATAAAATAAACATTCTGAAAGGGTAACTGTTGTAATTCTTGACCTGTATCAATAAAATAGATTTCATTTTTAGCCTAACACGTGTCAGATTAGCAGTGGTAGGAATTGCCATTAAAGTTTGCAAGTACATGAACTTTTACAGCTCTTTCTGACTTGCTGTGCTCTGCTGTGACCTCCATTCAGATCACTTTTCAGAGGGCATTTGGCAGGCAGTAAGGGGACGTTACTTTGGGGTTTATTTACTAAGGCTCCATTCACACCTGGGCGTTTTTGAGTGTTTTTCAGCTCCAAAAACGCTAAAAAAAAACGTTCCAAAACGCTCAACAAGTAAAACCCCATTCATTTAAATGGCTGTTGCAAAACACCTGTAGCTGAAAAAAGTACATGAGCTTCTTTTTGGGCTGATTACCAGCGTTTTTGATAGATGTCAATGCCTGCCTCCAAAAACGCCTGAAAATCGCGGTAAAAATCGCGGTAAAAATCGCGGTAAAACGCTATGCTCAAGTGTGAATGCAGCCTAAATGTAAATCCACTGAGCACTACTAGTGCGTTGTAAGTGCACTTGGAAGTGCAGTACTGTAGATTCAAGGGAAGCTCTGAAATGAGGGGAAGCTCTGCTGATTTCTATCATCCAATCATATGCAAGCTAAAATGCTGTTTATTATTTTACTACATCTCAGCCTGTCCCCAGAGGACGTTATATGTGACGAAACACGTAGGGTGGGGTATATGACGGTGACGTCATCACGTGTACGCATGTCTGATTGGTCGTTTGCTCGAGAGAGTCTGGAGGAAGATCTGGAGGGACGCAGCTATTACTTTTTCTGCATATGATCTCTTTTAATTGGAGTTTTGTAAGTGCAATCCTTCTCATTTTATTAAACTAGTTCATACATATTATGCAATGGAAGTGTTGTTTGTTTTTCCACATATCTATTTCGCTGGATGAGTATAAGTGGAGGCATCGAATGTATGGTTTAAGGGAGACCATTATTTTCCCTGCGCCTGTAATTCATTGGTCAAATATATCTGGTAAACAGTTGTATTTAGACTAAAGGTGTGGAGTTGGATTACCCCTTTCCAGTGCTTCTATTTTCTACACTTCCTGTCATATGGGATCTTGGAATAAGGACTGAATTTTTTCTTCTATTTCTCCTGTTTGGACATTTATTTTATTTACTCTGCATTTACAATTTGATGTGTTTGATTATCAATTTTTAGTGCTGAACCATTTTATAGAATTATTATTTTACTTGCATGTCCCCCTCGGATCTACAGTGACTGCACTTCCAATTGCACTTGCAGTGCACATGTAGTGCAAAGTGTGTTTGCCTTTAGTAAATAAACCCCAATGCCTCCTCACATCTGGATTTAACCCTATAATGCCACACTACCGTGTCACAATTGAGTGCATTACACTAATAACTTAATGGGTGAGGTTGACAGGTGGTACCATTTGTCAAACTATGCACCTTGAGTTAAAAATGCTGTGGCCATGAAGCAAAGCATTGAAACCATGGCACCTGTTCAGCCCTGTCCGTCTGTATTAGGACAGTTTGAGTGGGCAGCCAAGGGGCAGTAAAACTGCGGCTCAGCCACCTGGTTTTTCCGCCCATCAGAAAGAGCACTTAGCCTGGATTCACATATTTCTATGCACATTAATGCACTACAATGTGTTGTATGTGTGCGTTGTAGCACACTTGTGTTTCAGCGCATCCCAACACATGTATGCAAATGTACGTGCTTTGTGGTGCACTGTACTGCCAAAAGAAGTGCAGGTATATTTCTGTGTCCATTAACCTCAATGTACCTCAGACTGGCAGCCCTTACAGGCACAGTGACATACCTGTACGTCACTGGCCTTTTTCGGGTACAGGAAGCGCACTTGCCCCCGCCCACCGACTCTCGCTGTACACAGCGGGAGTTTGTCAGCAAGTCCTGCCCAATGATTCATGGCTGTGTCCAATCGCAGTCCAGAGCCCTGTGTTAACAATCAATGTAGGGCTCTGTACAGAGGGAAAGATCTCTCTGTTTGAAACAATTAGATATTTAGTAAAAAGCAGCACACATTACACACTTTAACACTTGTTAGGCACACATTTAAACCCTTGATTACCCAAGATGTTAACCCCTTTCCAGCCTAGGTCGTTAGTATAGTGACAGTGTATAGTATTAGCACTGATCACTGTATTAGTGTCACTGGTGAGGTCAGTGGTAGTTAATCAGTTCCCACCCAGTGTTACCCAGTCAGTTGCACTATCACAGTCCCACTTTAAGTTACTGATCACCACTATAGTAGTGTAGCACACCCCATAAGGAGCCACAAGAGTAAAGGGATTCCCCACCCTCCACAGCCAGGTGCACCGCATCTTCACAGCACACTTGAGTCAGAATAACAGTTCAGTGCTTTGTTTTTATGTTTTATTGAGGGAAATGGGAGACAACTTGGATGAGGCTATACACAAATAATTTAGAAGTATCAAAAATGACAGGTTCCCTTGAAATAATTATATACACTGTCACGGTATGTGAGGTGAGGTAGTAGATAATCGCTATATTTCACCTCGCATACGTTCTGTAGTGAGAGACTGAACCGGAATCCGGCCCGGGTTTTTCCAGCCTCTGTGACAGGCTAGGTTCCGGTCCAGAGATTGTGGGTCACCTGAGTCCATGCTCAGGTGGACTTTAAATGAACAGGAAGAGAGCACAGAAATGCTCTGGCCTGAGTCTCAGAAGGGAATCTGAGAGAGGAGCTCTTTTTGGACTTTAAAAGAAAAGGTTTGCTTTACCATCTGTTTTGTGGGTGATGGGGACCAGCCCCACACTGTATAGTGAGAAAAAACTGCTTAGTTTAGCACCAGACGGCAAGGATTTATTTTGCTGTTTTGTTGATTTTTTTCATATGTGCAAACCTCTGCTAAATAAAGCTGGCAACCCACCAGACTTTAAAGAAATTCCCTGCATACTGACCTTATTTTCCTGGAAAAGGTGATCCCTGTGAGCTAATCTCCCGCAGCACTTTATATGCACAAAATATACATCCTAGCTACAGGTCCCAGCAGCTAACTCTACACAACAGTTATATAGACACAAATAGGGCCGGTGCACCTCCCCCTTAAAGAAAGCCCTCTCAGCCCGCTGGACAATGTTGCATGTTAAAGAGCAGGGTGGGCGGCCGCTTACAATGACGCCTGCATAACAGAGAAACATAAAAGGAAACATTCCTATCACTAACTTTAATCAGCTATTCACATATTCTGTCAGTAGGGGATTATGAACCTGCTGACAGAAACAAACATTTTAAAGCACAATTTTCTTTGAGACCCTGCTGGGAGGAGCCACTCCCTTTGTCAGCAGGCTCTTTTTAAAAGGTTTGTGTCATAAACTAGGCCTCATCCTAGTTCATCAGTGGGAACAGCTCATCCCTCTGGCAAAGGTCAGGGTGGCAGGCCGACCTAGTCCATAATGGGCAGAAAAGTAAGAAAAAGGTAGCAATCTCCCAGCTGTCCATGTGACAATCTCGCCTTTGAACTGCACACTTCAGCAATCCTTCACACTGAGATCTGGCAACCTTCTTACACTGCCATCAACTTTTCTGAGAGTGGCTCCTAGCTGGCCGTCCTGCCTTCTCTAACACCACTCTGTCCGATTAAATTGCTCTCCCCAGCCTACATTCTTGTCCTGAAACCGGGCCCAGGTCTCCTCACAATCTGGCACCCACATAGGCTTAGGGATGTGCATGCATTCCTATACCAGGTCATTCTAACAATCTATCCGGGAGTCCTCTATGAAGTGCATGGTGACAAGAAGGACATAGGGGTAGTCTAGATTCCACTCCAGAGCTGTCTTGCATTGAACCTCTATTTGGAACATGGAAAACCTGGGCAGTTCTCTGAGCTTCCCTTTCCCTGGAAGGATGCAGGCGCTGGGAAACCTCACTACTCGCTGCCTGTATTCAGCTGCTCTGGTCCTTCAGCTGAGTCTGGCACGTTCAGCACTATACAAAAGCCTCACTTCCGGGTACTGGCGGCGCCAAATTCAAAAACTTACAGCATTCAAAACAGCCAAACTTTGAATACTTTTAAGTGCAGAGGAGGGGTTTGGGGTCTTTTAGACCCCAGATCCCTCCACCACAGTACCTGTAGACATTAAAAAAAAAATATCGATATTCGATGACCAAAAAATTGATATCGGAGGTAAAAAAACAATATCGGTCGAACACTAGTTTAGTGCTATCCCTTTAAGCTGCAAAGGCAATGGAGGGGGGGGGGGTTTACATATGGCATTAGGAAATATTATCCCTGCTGTCACATTCAGCAAGCAGTAAAGCCTGCCACATGTAACCTATTCAACTAAATGAGGGCACCCTGCAACCTCTCTGTGTGCAATGCATGTGGTTGTGACATGCTGGTGTGGGGTTTAAGGAGTTAAAATGGGCTGTGTGGAGGCAAAATAATGCCTCCTCACCGCCCATCAAATAATATCTGAAGAGAAATCCAACATGGATGGATCTCCAGAGGGCAATGCAAGTGTAAAGGAGATCTTAGTGTGCTAATAATGTAAGCTAATGTTGCTTAGACCAGCCTGTGTCCTGGTGCCTGTTTTTAGGATTTTAAGCAGCCAAAAAACAGAACAGCCTATCAACAGAAATCTGTTTGTTGAAGTCTGTGCATGCTAGAGGTCAGGTAGTTCCTCAAAAAAATAATTATTTATAATACACAAGGCCTTAGCCAACTAAACATCACCTTTCACAATGAACCCCTATCCTAGAGAAACTTACATGCTACCTACAACAACCTCATAATTATGTACAGTACATAATATGGTCAGTCTGGGCTGCGTCAAATAATATGCATGTCGCTTGGTTCATAGCTGCACCAGCTTTAGAAATACATGTTCAGGGTTTGCTCCCCCAACTTTTTGCTTGTTTATTATGTATTCGGTCTGACCAGACTACTGGGGTTGAGCACCCCCCGCATACCTGTACTCTATCAGTGTCCACTATCAAGTAGATATAGGAGGAGCCCCTTGTAGTGCATTAGCACATCTCTCCCAGCAAGGAGTGTTGTCTCCAAGGGTAAGAGAGGCTGGATTCATCCTTTTTTATGGCTAGTGTAGGACCCACTGACAATGGGGTACTTTGACGTAGTGGTGGGCTTGAGCACGATATGGCCATATGGTGGGACCAAATCCCCATTTTTATTTATGGATTGTCTTCATATTTGATAGTTATTTCTTTTGCATGTGTGCGCTATTCTTTTTTAATATACATGTCGCTTGGTCCATAGCTGCACCAGCTTTAGAAATACATGTTCAGGGTTTGCTCCCCCAACTTTTTGCTTGTTTATTATGTATTCGGTCTGACCAGACTTCTGGGGTTGAGCACCCCACCCCACCCCACACACACACCTGTACTCTATCAGTGTCCACTATCAAGTAGATATAGGAGGATCCCCTTGTAATGCATTAGCACATCTCTCCCAGCAAGGAGTGTTGTCTCCAAGGGTTAGAGAGGCTGGATTCATCCTTTTTTATGGATAGTGTAGGACCCATTGACAATGGGGTACTTTGACGCAGTGGTGGGCTTGAGCACGATATGGCCATATGGTGGGACAAAATCCCCATTTTTATTTATGGATTGTCTTCATATTTGATAGTTATTTCTTTTGCATGTGTGCGCTATTCTTTTTTAATATGCTGCGTCAAATAAACCTGATGATGTCAGAAACTAATTTTAGTCTTGAACTTTGTAAATAAATGATGAATCACCACATGTACACTATACGTTCCATTTAACAAATGGGTCACTTTGGACAGTCTTCACCTTTTCACACACACTTTTTTCTATTAAGTAATTTGTGACCCTGCTCTGGGACAATCTACATGTATTTAGGATAGAAATAACATTTTGCTCAGTTACTAGTGTGGATATCTTAAGATATCTGTATGGATTTTAGTTTCTTCTTTAAGAGTCAAGAGCCAGAACCTCTAATTAATATTTACTAGGCAGAGCAGGCCAGATTGTGTAGGAACATCACGTGCAGTTCCCATGAACATTCAGCTTGAAATAACCTAGATAAACCTCTTTGCTGAGGGAGCCATTCAGAGCCAAACCCACTGTATCATTTACAAGCAGGTGTCACAGCTGGAAGATTAGTTAGTCTGAACACACGTAAGGCAGACCTGATGCCTGGAGGGCCATGAACCCATGCTGTTTTCCTGGGATTTAACTAATTCTTCCACATTAATCCTGACAGATCTGGTCCCAAGGGCTTTCATTACCACTGAATGCTTTAATTGAACGGAAGCTACTCATCGTCTATTGCTAATTATTAAATGGGATGTCGGATCATAAAATTATTCTTTAGCACTAAACATGTAATTTCAAATATATAAAAACTAACAGCTGAGCAAGTATAGCCTTTGCTACAGTAATTTTCCTGCAAGTCATTGGTGTCATATAAAGTGCAAAATGTCAGTTTTCCTACAGAGGTTGTGCAGCAAGTATGAAAATGCCATAAATCAGTGGTCTCCAAACTGCGGTTCTTTGCTTGCTTTTATTCAGCCCTTGGGGCATTATTCCCTGCACTGTCGGCAAGAGTGGGGATTAGTTCCTGCCATTGACACCGACAACAGGGCACTGTTCCTCCCATTGACACCAGTAATAAGGCACTATTCCTTCCACTTATACCAACAATGGGGCACTATTCCTCTCACTGATACCAAAGATGGGTCACTATTCCTCTTACTGATACCACCGATGGGGCATTATTCCTCCCACTGACACCAGCGATGGGGCATTATTCCTCCCACAGACACCAGCGATGAAGTATTATTCCTCCCACTGACACCAGCGATGGGGTATTATTCCTCCCACTGACACCAGCGATGGGGTATTATTCCTCCCACTGACACCAGCGATGGGGTACTATTCCTCCCACTGACACCAGTGATGGGGCATTATTCCTCCCACTGACACCAGCGATAGGGTATTATTCCTCCCACTGACACCAGCGATGGGGTATTATTCCTCCCACTGACACCAGCGATGGGGTATTATTCCTCCCACTGACACCAGCGATGGGGTATTATTCCTCCCACTGACACCAGCGATGGGGTATTATTCCTCCCACTGACACCAGCGATGGGGCATTATTCCTCCCACTGACACCAGCGATGGGGCATTATTCCTCTCACTGACACCAGCGGTGGGGCACTATTCCTTCCACTGACACCAATGATGGGGCACTATTCCTTCCACTGACACCAATGATGGGGCATTATTCCTCCCATTGATACAAATGATGGGGCACCTTTCTTCCCACTGACACCCCCCTAAAGTCTGAAGGACAGTAAACTGGCCCTATGTTTAGAATGTTTGGAGACCCCTGCCCTAAAGAATGTGCTCTGTCTGGGGTGCCTTGATTCTAATGAAGGACAGATGGATCCCAAAATAAAAGCTGGGTTAACTTACAAATGGAAATGCACAGATTCTAATTATAGAAAAGAAATGAAGGGGGGGATAAGGGTAGGTGGTAGAGAGATATAAGAGGAGTCTTGTCTATGCTATCAGACAATCATTCTCACCTACACCAGAACCTCTGTTTAATTTTGAAACATTCCCATTAGGTGAGTCTCTGCAAATTGCATTCATGCTTGCAGAATTACTAATGATTTGTACAGCAGGGTATGCAAAGCCCCTCATTGCCCTTTACTCCAGGCTTGTGGCCTTTGATCTCTAAATTTGGCAAAAACAGGCAGAGATACCGACAGATGTGTCATCATGAATAGCGCAGGTGGGAAAAGTGTTTAGTGGGCTAATGACCTTCAGGCATTCATCCATTATGCATTAGCACAAGGCACTTACATTGAATAGGAAGTGTCCCTTGAATGAAAAGCACTCTATGAATGGAGGACAAGCAGATGAAAGGTCTGCTCCCTCCATTCATGGAGCACATTTCCTTGCTAGAAGCTATTGTACAGCTTTATTGAATGAAGAGGCAAGAGAATAGCCACTAGCCCAAGGGACACTACTTCTCATTCAGTATAAGTATCATCCTGTGATCCTATCAAAAAATAAATTTAGGCCTGCCATAGATGGTTTGAATTGAACTGTTAAAGTGGTTGTAAACCCACTTTGATGACTTTTACCTATAGGTAAGCCTATAATAAGGGGTGCTGGGGAGACTGCTGCACATAGAAGGCTTTTTATCTTAATGCATAGAAAGTATTAGGATAAAAAAAACCTTCTGACTTTACAACCCCTTTACACAAAGCCATTTGGTAATCTGCTTTTCTGGGAGGCACATTTTGATTTATATCAAAAAGCTGCATAGATATCAATTTTATCAGTTCCAACAAAATTACTACGTGTTAACAGATCTGGAGATGTGTGACTAATGCTGGCCATACACTATACGAAAAATCGGCTGAAATTCGGTCATTTGGACAGTACTTTCTTTTTTCGGCCAGTTAATGGGCACGAATTGGTAATCGGTTGTGATGTTTTTCAGCTGAAAAAAACAAAGGAGAAATTTGGAAATTTTCTGCCGAACGAACGATAAATTGAAAGGTTAATGTGTTTCTCGTCCAAACTGTTTGCACTAGGTATATGTGAAAAAAAAACACAAAATTTATTTATTTATGTCCATTGAATGGCATGATCGTTTGCTCTCATGGCCGAGTGTTCATTTTTTTAAAAATTAGTTCGAAAGATTTTTCGTATAGTGTATGGCCAGCATAAGGCTGGCCATAAATTATTACAATTTTTAAATTTATCTTCAGCTATGTAGTGCAAGGGGCCTGCCTGATTTAATACAAATTGAAAGTGTTTAGGTTTGGCCTTCTATTATATGGTTTCGGTAAAGCTAAAGAAAAATTGTATAATGTATGGCCTTAGGGGTTGATTTTCTAAAACTGAAGAGTGCAGAATCTGGTGCAGCCCTGCATAGAAACCAATTTGTTTTTATGTCAAAGCTTAATTGAACAAGCTGAAGTTAGGAGCCGATTGGCTACAATGCACAGCTGCACCAACTTTTGCACTCTCCAGTTTTAGTAAATCAACCCCTTAAGGCCCATATACATGATAAGAAAATCGGAAGTAACATTTTGTCCGACGTACGATCTGCAGATTTCATATAGTGCTTTCGACATAAGATTATGAGTTTTCGTATGACAAAAACTGGATGTGCGAGCTATAAAAAAAAACCCCTGATTTTTGTTTAATCAGTACAGTTTTGTCCGAAAAAAATCGTAAGAGCAAGACTAGGCATGCTCGGAAACAAAAGAATACATACAAAACAATTCAACGCATTACATCACTTCTGAAGTTGAATTCTGTCAGAGAATTTTCGTATGAAAGTAACCTCTTCACTTTCCATACGAGACTAGTGTAGCCGGGAGCGGACTACCATTTGCTGACACTGAACAAACAACAAAAGAACCTCTATGTGGAGCGCTGGGGCATGCGAGTATGTCCAGCCCAATCATAGTACATGTGCTCACACTTGCTGGCTGTTATAAGTGGGCTGTTAATTGTAGTTTCACAAAATGGAAACAGTCACTATGGATGAGGATGATAAAGATAAAAGATTTATAGTAAGGGCTCTTTCACACGGTCCGCCTCCGTAGGCGGATCCCTGCTGCTCAGCGGGGATTGATCCGCGATCCCCGCTGAGCCGGCGGATGACAGCTCCGTCTCCGCTTGCAGTGCGGAGAGGGAGGTATCACAGCCCCCGCTGCTCTCTATGGGGGATCACATGAGAGCGGACGCCTGTCCGCTCTCATCCGATCCAATTCCTGGACGGATGGAAAAATAGGGTTTCCATCCGTCCGAATTTCACGGACAGGATCGGACGCGGATGGCAGCGGGTGTCAGCGGAGGCCTGCATGGAGGATCCGATCAGATCCGCCTAAAAAACTGACAGGCGGATCTGATCGGACCGCCCGTGTGAAAGAGCCCTTAGTTAAATAGAAATAAGAGTTCCAAAGAAGCTGTGTACAACTGTGGGCAATGTATAGCAAAAAACAATTGTTCATAAACCATCACCCTGAACAATGATGGAATCCCAAATGCGGAATGGGTCCGGCTGGACAGCAGAAGCCGCACTCCCCATATAGGAAAAAGATCAAACAGGGATGATGGATCCAAAGCCTGGCCATTCATTACAAAGCTGTCACCATCTACAGGAGGATCGCTCACTTCCGGCCTCCCCGCCTGCTGATCACATTGTGGTTCGTGAAGCCGCCGCCGCTGTAGCATCCAAGATAGCGCTTTGAGCCAAGCGGGACATACAGCCAGGGAAGTACAGCTGCTCTCCCCTTTCTGGTTTTTATCATCATTTCCAGCTCACTGTGACACACCACGTAGACACAGCTCATCGCACTGTGGAGACAGGTCGGTTTCTTCCTGGGCAGGTCACTTCCAGCCTTCCATTCAGTGTTTGGGTTTCTGATATGTGTAGTCCTACAGTGATCATTGTTCAGGGTGATGGTTTATGAACAATTGTTTTTGCCATACATTGCCCACAGCCGTTCACAGCTTCTTTGGAACTCTTATTTCTATTTGACCTACAATAAGTCTTTTATCTTTATCATCATCATCCATGGTGACTGTTTTTCCATTTTTTGGAACTACAATTAACAGCCCACTTATAACAGCCAGCAAGTGTGAGCACATGTACTATGATCGGGCTGGACATAGTCGCATTCCCCAGCACTCCACATAGAGGTTCTTTTGTTGTTTGTTCTGAGTATTGGGACTGTTAAGGTACCCGGGTGTTCCTCTCAGCTGCAGGTGGATACTCAATCAATGCTTTTCACGTAGAGCGCCATAATAATTTTTTGTTTTTTTTGCATTATCTGACACTGCAGACTTGTTCTCTGCTCTCTCAGACTGTCTCTATGCTCCCCTAGTGTTGGTCTTGGATTTAATGCATCATACTCCTGAGACTGGAAGAAAAGCATTGTGGGAACTATAGTCTTCTAAAAGGATATTACCGCACTGCTGAACTGTTTATGAACTACACCTCCCAGCAGGCCATTCAATCCAGGGGAGAATTGGGGGAGAGACTATAAGGGGATCTGCTGAATAGGCCCACGCTCTCTTGCTTCCTGGGATCCATCGTGTGTGCATTGGTCTGCGGCAGACAGTGAGGACTGTGTCCTATTGCACGTAACTCAGCTGTCTGAAGACTCAGCCCAGGTGGGATGGATGACAATCGCTACATCCCTGCAGCATCTCTGATCTAGTTGGGGTCAGCGGGACTCACTGAAGAAGCAGAGTGTAGCCATCTCAGTGTCTCACAGTGTGGGGAGTTGCCATTGCCTGTTCTTCCTGGACTCATAACAGGGACATCAGGATAGGTGAGAGAGCACCTGCTCAAAGTCCAGTTATCAGTTGCTACAGTTTCTCTTAACCACTGAACACAGACACTCTACCCTTGGATCAGTTAGTGGATCATCATTAATCAGACCCAGCTATCCTGCATTGCCTGTTTCATACTGTGCTACACTGGGGAATCATTTGTTCTTTGAGCTCCAACTGCCGGTGAAGATAATGCAAGGCCTTGCATTCTGAACATTGTTATCTCATTGCTTTTAAAGGGGACACATTACTGATATCTAGATGACCTCATCTCTCCTTAGAATACAGGTACTATAGGCCGGATACTGTGTAAATTGGTGTATTTACTTGTTACTATAACTGGTTAGCAACTGTTCTTTAGTATTATTTCAACTGAGTCCTGGCTGTTTATCCAGGGCCTAGTTGATTAATACTCTTTTCAAGCCTTCTTCTTGTGTAAAGCCAAGCTAAAGAGTTAAGGCTTATCTGCATTGTGTCAATGTGTTATTTAAAGGTATAAACAACATGTCTGAGCCTAGAGTGTCAGGAGGGCTGGATGGTTCACAGGATCAAAGCGGCACAATACAATTACAAGCAACCCCCAAGGGGGCAGTGCTACACTAGCATGCAACAAAGAACTGAAAAAAAATTTCTGATCGTGTGTACGAGGCTTTAGTCTAGGTTCACACTGAGGCCATTTTGAAATTGTGCGAGTTCAGCACGATTTCAAGAAGGCATTTCAGTCCGACTTCGGGGGCAGTTTCTCAGACATGCAGGTTCTTGTACAGATGTCTATTGAAATCACCCCCCAAAGTCGCCAAAAGTAGTACAGAAACTACTTTTGGGAATCGGCGGTGCCGCACCGATTCAGACGGTGTAATTGGCTCTGATTTGACATGCGATTTGACATGTCAAATCACATGTCAAATCAGACCAATGTGAACGTGGGCTTAGTGTCAATCATTGTGTTGATACTTTCTAGTGCTGCCACTAACATAATACAATATTACAACATCATGGAAGAACGGTATAGAAAGACATTGAAGTCGATGTCCACATGTTTCATCCCTTTAAAGACCCTGCAAGTTCAGAAACAAACGTTTACTCTGCCAGACATACACTCAGCTCCTAAGTTCTGTTGTGGCCTAACACAGGGCATTTTTTTGCAAACTGAATGGTATCAGCTCTGCCCTGTTTGTTCCAAACTACTCAAATCCTCCCCCTATCTTTTAACCACATAAAGATTGATTGTTCTGTAGTACAATTAAAAACTAGGAGGGCTAATTACTCTCCTTGAGATAGCAAAGAACGTGTACACAGGAAAGAAGGTCACAGGTGGTATTTCTTTGAAGTTTTCATCGAATAATAGTTTTACAAGCCTCAGATGTTATGGTATGCTGCCTGTTTTTACTTTGGAAGTGTGCACAGGATGCAGGACAGCTTTGAATTTCTGACAAGATCAGTACACACAAACAAGAGTGTGGTAACAAATAGGCTGCTGCTTCTTCATTGGGTTTAAAAATATTAATAAAACTTTTTATTTCGAAAGCCAAAACCTAGAAATCACTGCTGGGACAAGATCATCCAGTGCCCAGGACAAAGATTGCAAACTGCACACCCCAAAATAGTGGCAATAATTGTGGTACAACGCCAGGGCCCGGCGCTAGACTATTTTGCGCCCTATGTAAGACCAGCTACTTTCGCCCACCCCCCCAAAAAAAAAAAACTGATTGGCTTTGTGCAGTGTCATTAAATAACAGCCCAATACACTCTTTAATCACAGATCCCATTGTGTGACAATCTGTGACAGTGTTTTATTTATAATGGCACTTTTTTTATTATTTCACTGTGTGCCATTATAAAAAATATATTAGTAGCAGAACACCAGGGCCCAGTTGCAAGTGTGACTTTTGCGACCCTGGTAGTTCGGGCATGATTAAGAGCATCATGGGCCTAGTGTTGAGGATTTTGGTGGGCCCGGGATTATGAAGCCTCTTTCCCTGTATGCTTCATTAAATTTTTCTCTACAGCTCTGCCTTTCTTAACCACCACTTGTGCCTAGCCCATCACCACCCACTGCACCTGGGACCCCTTTTCTCATTATCTACTGTGCCTTCAGCCTCCCTTGCCTTACCACCCACTGCACCTGCAGCCCTCTTCCCTCACCACCCACCATGCCTGTCCCTCACCACCCACCATGCCTGGGCCCCCCATCCCATACCTAGGCATACCTTTTCTCACTACCTAACTTGCCTGTAGCCTACCTTTATTGCAGACATACTACAGGAGACAGTCATAGGCTGCAGACATGACACAGGAGACGGTCAGAGGCTGCAGACATGACACAGGAGACGGTCAGAGGCTGCAGACATGATACAGGAGACAGTCAGAGGCTGCAGACATGATACAGGAGACGGTCAGAGAATGCAGACATGCTACAAGAGACGGTCAGAGACTGCAGTCATGAAACAAGAGATGATCAGAGGCTGCAGACATGATACAAGAGAGGGTCAGAGACTGCAGACATGCTACAAGAGATGTCCAGAGACTGCAGACATGATACAGGAGACGGTCAGAGACTGCAGACATGCTACAAGAGATGGTCAGAGACTGTAGACATGCTACGAGAGACAGACAGAGAATGTAGACATGCTACAAGAGATGGTCAGAGACTGCAGACATGATACAGGAGACGGTCAGAGACTGCAGACATGCTACAAGAGACGGTCAGAGACTGCAGACATGCTACAAGAGATGTCCAGAGACTGCAGACATGATACAGGAGACGGTCAGAGACTGCAGACATGCTACAAGAGATGGTCAGAGACTGTAGACATGCTACAAGAGATGGTCAGAGACTGTAGACATGCTACAAGAGATGTCCAGAGACTGCAGACATGATACAGGAGACGGTCAGAGACTGCAGACATGCTACAAGAGATGGTCAGAGACTGTAGACATGCTACAAGAGATGGTCAGAGACTGTAGACATGCTACAAGAGATGGTCAGAGACTGTAGACATGCTACAAGAGATGTCCAGAGACTGCAGACATGATACAGGAGACGGTCAGAGACTGCAGACATGCTACAAGAGATGGTCAGAGACTGTAGACATGCTACAAGAGATGGTCAGAGACTGTAGACATGCTACAAGAGATGGTCAGAGACTGTAGACATGCTACAAGAGATGGTCAGAGACTGTAGACATGCTACAAGAGATGGTCAGAGACTGTAGACATGCTACAAGAGATGGTCAGAGACTGCAGACATGCTACAAGAGATGTCCAGAGACTGCAGACATGATACAGGAGACGGTCAGAGACTGCAGACATTCTACAAGAGATGGTCAGAGACTGTAGACATGCTACAAGAGATGGTCAGAGACTGTAGACATGCTACAAGAGATGGTCAGAGACTGCAGACATGATACAAGAGACGGTCAGAGACTGCAGACATGATACAAGTGTGTCCTAGCAGTGACCAGTGTGGAAAAACATTGATCACTGTGCTATGTGTAAACAGGAGTTTACAGGATATTACAAAGTGGCAAAAAAAGTGAAAAACTTTATTAACAGTCAATTGCTCAAACACAGGAGGGCAGTAAATGGTTAACAAGTCTAAAGCTCCTAGCCTGACCCGCTAATTCCCTAAAAAAAAAAACATAAAAGGATAAGGTCAAACAAATCATGGAAGGCTGACACAGGACTCTGGCACAAATAACTCTATAGAAACAGCTGAAGTTGCAGTGTCTTCTAGAATCATCATTCACCTGTCCTGTGAGCAGGGTGCTGTGTAAATAAAAACAAAGATTAGAAGCAGTGTGAGAAGATGGAGGGCGATCAGTGTGAGCATTGCCTATTCAGTACAAAGGACGGAACTGGAGAACACACTGATGATCATTAGTGCGGCCAGCATTACCAGTGAGCAAGTGACATTCTTGATCTAAATGTGACCATACCTTCTGTATACTTGGGTATGTCGGATTCTCTACATCTCACCCCCATCCAGCCCTGCTCCGGCCGCTAACATCTTCTGGTCAAATGTGGCGGGCTGGGTAAGGGGCGGTTACAGAGGTAAGCTGATTGGCTAAGAAGGGGTGGGAGGTGAAGCAACTTATCAGCAGCCACGCCCTCCCACTCAGAATAGCAGCACTATTGGCTGCCTGTTACACTGGTCTGTGCCTCTTCCTCCAGCATCTGAAAGCCAGTAGGAGGAAGAGGGGGAAAGCTGCACACCGCTCTGCAATTACCACCACCCGCCTGCTGCACTGAACTCCTTGCTCCTACCGGGAGCCTGGGGGGTTGACGAGGAGGAGGAAGTGGTGAGGAAATTGTCAGCTGCGCCCCTAGGCGACAGTGCACTCTAGGCGGCTGCCTAGTTTACCTAGCAGTAGCGCCGACCCTGTACACGCACTGAACTTTAAAATAGGTTCACGGACATGGGGTTAACAGTGGCAAAAGAGAAAATGCCCCAGCATTGGTAGTGTTACTGGAAGGAAAAATGCCCCAGCATTGGGGGTGTCACTGAAAGGAAAGACTGTCCCTCAACAGTGGTGTCACTGGAAAGAAAAACGTACCTGTGTCAGTGGTGTCACTTGAAGGAAAAAGTGTCCTTGCATTAGTGTTGGCTTTGCTATGAGCAAAAATGGTGCTGCATCAATGTTAATGGCGAAAAAAAAAAAAAAAATGTTGTGTCACTGGTGTCAGTCTGAGCAGGATTAATTTGGCATCTATGTCAGTGGGATGAAGGAGGGGACAGGAGCTGGGAGGTGGGCTCTGAGGGGTATATGGAACTAAAAGGATCTAGGGGGGCTCTGAGGGACAAAGGGTAGCTAAAAGGGCTCTAGGATTTAATTGCTGTGTTTGACAGGTGGTAAAGAAGCATCCTTACCACCTGTTTTAACCCTGGAAATGCTGAATCACTGAGGTAAAAACAGACAGTAGAGCCACGTTTTTACTGCTACTCAAAAAAAACCCTCCTAAGGTGCAAAGGCAGTCCTACTGGGGTATACACATGTGAGCAAAAAATATCCCCCCCCCCCAACATGTTTCCCAGCACAACAGATTCAAATAATTGGGGCCACACTGCAAGTGCCCACAATGGCATGAATGGCATGGTGGGGTATATTAGACGGTGAGGAGGCAACATACCTGGCTGAGAAAATAAGGTGAATGAACGACCTTTCTCCTGCGCTCAGACAACAAGGCTTCCCAACTGCTCTTCCCACGGGACTTTACAAATGGCGTCTCGGATGGCTACGGTCCAACAGTACTGCAAATAAAAAACACAAAAAAGGGCGCACCGACCTAGCGCATTATCCTCAATATTGGCTTTATTGTTAAAACATAAAAATGGCTACTCACAAACACAGGCGAAATCAATCATATCGAACTCAAGAACTTGAGTATCAGGAGTAGTCCATACGAATGTCCATGGTCCTATTAGTATGACGGCTGACGCGTTTCGAGGCATACGCCTCTTTCTCAGAGCCGCTCCTGTTTGTGAGTAGCCATTTTTATGTTTTCACAATAAAGCCAATATTGAGGATAATGCGCTAGGTCGGTGCACCCTTTTTTGGGTTTTTGATTTGCAATACCTGGCTCAGAGTTGGAGAAAATACTAAACCACTAGCCAGTGGGGTCTAAGTACAGTTACCCGTCACTGGGGCCCTGGATCTCCCATTGGAGTGCACATTCTCTCACATGAAAATATTTATAGAAAATGTAAAGGGTGAAGAGCCAACTCTCTCACTAATGGAGCGAAATGCAAACAAAAATTCTTAGTTATGATTTATGAAAGAAAATAATATTGGAATTTGATTCATGTAGGTCCTGTAGCAGCACAACAGTAAACTGGCTAGGAAGCTGGTCTCGCCATAGAAGCACAGTCCACACAGGCTGGTGTGCAGCCTTGAGCCCTATGCCTGGATTTAGTGAGCAACCAGCCAGAGATCCTCTTCTGCTTTTCTCTTCAGTCTACAGCACAGCCTGTGCCTGCAGCCTCTGTATCCCCTTGCATGATTTTCTGTCCACACAGGCTCCCAATTCTCCTTCCCTGCTTGCTCTGTCTCCTCTCTCTAGGCATCCTAAGTAATGTAGTTCCTGCTGCTCCTTTCCTAAAGACTGTGCATGGAGAATACATCTTCCATCAGCTCCGGTTCCTCCCATCAGGCTTTTTTGTCATTGCCTTGAGGCAAAGCAATTCATATTCTCTTCCCTCGTGTTCCCTGATTGGTGGTTGGGCCTTAATCAAGTCACTCACAACTCTACAGTGACAGTGTTCTATCTCTCCTTATGCAGCCACTTCTGTTCCTCTGTCAGCTGGAGTTAGGGGAATGAGTAACAAAGACAGTTTAGGCTGACAACTCGGTTCCTGCAGCCACTCCTTTGCTGCTAGCATTGCAGACTGGGCTACACTTCCATGCACAGATGGCTGCTCATGGAGGAAGGAGAGAGTAGAATCCTCACTCCAGAAACTATTGGCTCCAGCTCCTTCTGACAGGAGTGACACTGCAGTCCCTCCTGTCAGTGAGGAACTGGACAATCAGCCATATCTCCTGCACTCAAGGCACATGGCCCTTCTGACAACCCCCGTCCCTGCCACAAGTGGTGACAATAATATGACCTTGACAAAAGAAAAACAAGAAAGGGAGGAAAGCTATTCGGTGGTCAGATGAAGCTGTTGAGAGATCCTGAGGTAACTGCTAGACAGCTGCCCTAGGGACACCATATATAGGGTAAGGTTTACAGAGTTTGGACAGCTGTGTTCCACTAAAGCCTAAACCACCAATTCACCAGTCAGTTGAGTAGTGGCTATGGTTAGTGATAGCCCAAAATCTTCTCAGCGACAGCACTTTTGCCCAGTAACTTCAAATAGCGTGGTACCTGAAAGAAAAGCAGAAACAGACAGCAGCCCAGGGATTTTCTGAAAGCGGTAGTAAACCACAGCAGAAAAAGAAAAAAAAAAGCAACTGTAAGGCAATTGCATAATGTGCTAGTATGCTTTGCATACTAGCACCTGTATGAAATACTTACCTTAGAACGAAGCCACCCAGCGCTGTCACCGCTAACATGTTCCCCCGGTCTTTCTTCTGAGTTTGTGGGCTCTGGCAGTGTGAGTGGCCGGTGACTTGAGGACGTCACTCCTGCGCATGTGCGCGAGAGCCCTTGGTTCTGGCAGGAAGCTCTGAAGGTCTGGCATACCAGAGTACATGCGCAGGTGACGTCACCGGCTGCATCCAGGGTCAATATCTCCTAAATAGGGCATGTTTAGGAGATATTCATTTTACCTACAGGTAAGCCTTATTATAGGCTTACTTGTAGGTAAAGATCACAAAGCGGTCTTTACTACTGCTTTAACATGAAGTATAGCTAACCGATTATAGCCAGTGAATGACTAACAAAACAAATGCAGGGTTATAGAAGCAACACTCCCACAGGGCCACATTCCTATTCTTTCTGTGGCCCCAAAATTCTCTGATCCAGCCAGAAATTGGATACCTGTATCCTTCTGGGTCAGCGTATGACATCAAGAGGCTCAGGACTGCAGCCAGGCAGCCAGCATTTTCAGGAGAGCTTAGCAGCTTCCATGTTTTTCTCAGGTTTCCTTTAACACACTAAACTTTATTAGAAATATCTCTCTAGGTCAACATACTTGTAGACTTTACAAGATAAGACAGTTCTTTCAGAGTAATCAGCTGTAATTGGCTGTAATAGTATAGAATGACTCGTTCAAAAGTCTAGGGGTGTGGGAAAGTATTTTACAGATTCATACATAAAATGTTTTCATCTATAAAACATATAAACAGGAACATTTACAAGGACTGAATGTAATTTATTTTGGACGTTGATCATTTCTGTCAACCACAAGCCTCTGAAAAAAAAAAAAGAAAAAACCCATCAGAGCAGAGATCATAGTCCCTTCCAATGACGACAACTAGCTCCGTATTATGCAGAGCAGCGGTGACAGTCCCTTTTGCCCTCTATAACATCATTTCACAACTCTTTGAAAATATGTATCACCTCATTAAAGCCAGTTTTAACCATATACCCTTTGCTGCGGGTTACCTTAGGTCAGGAACATCTTGATATGGACTCGTTTATTTTCAGTATCCTCTAATTATATATAAATGTTCTCCATTCTACTGGGTAAAAAAAAAAAAAGGATTCATATTAGATATGATTTACGATTTACTTAAAGTGTTACTAAACCCACAACAGTAAAATCAGTCTGTATATGTAGTAAAGCATGCTTGTTATATTCCCTGTGGGACCTAAGGGGTTAATCCTCTGCATTGTGTAAAAAGGCTGTTTGATCCTGTCTTCTATGATCCTCCCCTCTTTCCGCTGACCCCTGATAATTTCCTGATAACACAGAGTCTATAGAGTCAGGCTGTACATGCTGAGCTTGGTGTGTGTATTGCTAAAGAGGTTTTGTTTTTTGTTTTTTCTTGGGAGAGTGCATGTGATCAGTACAGGGCCAATTGGCACTGTCCAGACAGAGGGTCAGGGGTCTTGCTGTCTCATAGCACAGTCAGAAAACTCCTCCTACAAGCTTTAACTTCTTCATGCCCGCGCTATAGTCGAAAGACGGCTACAACGTGGACCTAAATTGCCAGGAGGGTGTCCATATATGTCTCCCCTTTGTGGGGATCAGCGAGTTGATGACCCTGTCAGGTCCCAGCCCCTTACCACGGGATCAGCTGTCAGCCAATGACAGCTGATCACGTGATGTAAACAGCAGCTGGCGATCAGCTTTTTTTTCTCCTCACGCTGTCAGCGTGAGAAGAAAAAAAAGCAGATCGCCGGCTGCTGTCAGAGGGACATCGGTCCCGAAGAGGAACTGCAACTGTGCCCACCAGTGCCACCTACCAGTGCCCACTAGTGCTACCTACCAGTGCAGGTCAGTGCCACCTACCAGTGCCCACCAGTGCCACCTACCAGTGCCCACTAGCGCCACCTACCAGTGCAGGTCAGTGCCACCTACCAGTGCCTATCAGTGCCACCTATTAGTGCCCACCAGTGCCACCTATCAGTGCCAATCATTTTTGAGAATTTTGGGGCCACAGAAAGAATAGGAATGTGGCCCTGTGGTGCTTCTATAACCCTGCATTTTTTTGTTTGTTCAGCAAAAAATAAAAACCCCAGTAGTGATTAAATACCACCAAAAGAAAGCTCTATTTGTTTGAAAAAAATGATAAAAAAATGTAATTTGGGTACAGTGTTGCATGACCTCACAATTGTCATTCAAACTGCGACAGTGCTAAAAGCTGGCCTGGGCAAAAAGGGGGTTTAAGTGCCCAGTAGGCAAGTGGTTAACCAGTGCCTGGCTGGACAGTGATAGAAGACTCTATCTAGAAAAGGTATTTAGCTATTTATAATTACTAAATGAATTGCATTTCCATGTTCTGTGTACTGTGGGAGACCAGATATAGTGAATTCAGGCTCCTGGGTTTAGTAACACTTTAAAGTCTGGCTGAACGGTCAGGGTAAATCAGTTAAAAGATTCCCAGAGTTGCTGACATTTAAAAACATTTCCACAGCTATTTTTGCTTTGAATCTGGCAAGCCTTTGTAGCTAAAGAAACACTATAATTAGGAGCGTAACATTCGTATAAAATGGGCTTGGTTCTACATAAAAATATATCATTACAAATTGTACAATTTAAAGTGACACTAAACAAAGAAATGTTAATTGCTATAAATCATGGTACTGTTTTTAAGTACCTTATTTCTGCAGCGCTGTTGTGTGGTCACATGATCTTTCCCTTTTCCTTGGCATCTCTGGGAAGGGTCTTTGGGAGGGGCTTCTATTGGTCTGCTGATGTATGCTCTCTACAGTGTGAGTCTGTGTCTGGCGAGCCCTGATTGGTGCACATGACTAAACTAAAAACAGTTTAAGAAGAGTAATTCAAAATACATCATACATATCAAAAAACAGATTTATAGCTCCCTATAAATTTTTATTAAACACCAGATGTGCATTTGTTGTGCATTATATGGTATAGGCGGAGTCAGAGATGATTGACACTAGTTTTCATTTTGTTCAGACGGCATCTACATCCAAGGCTCTTTTTTTCTTTTTCATGTATTAGCAATTACAGTATATTTGATATATTTAATGCTGTTTTATATTAAAACTAAGTGTTTTGTGAGTTTCTTAGGGAATTAAATCAATCACCATACTATATCCCACCCCATAGTGTTGAGCAGTAGGAGGACATGGAGTAGGAGGGAGGGAAGGTAGTGTCATTTACCACTGTGTATACACCCTCATGTGTGACCCTATACTCATGTGGGCTGCACAGATAATAAAGAGCAGGACATGACAAGCTTAGAAGGGAACTGAAATATGAGCATGCTCAGCAGAGGACACCAGCTGGTGTACACAATCTCAGCCTGCAGTGGGAGCACAGAGAAGATAGGAGGGACAGGTGATGGCAAGATCAACCAGGTAAATTTCACTCCACACAAAATTAATGCTTTAGTGGCTTTGTGAATATGAACACTCTATATATATATATATATATATATATATATATATATATATATATATATATATATTATATTCTATATATATAATGTCAGTTTTTTATTGTTTGGGTTTATGATACCTTCATTTTAAATTGAGAAGAAAATTTGTGGTGTTAGGGCTCTTTCACACGAAGCGGACCGCATTGCGATCCGCTCCGGCACTTTTTTTTTTTTCACGGAGCGGATGACACTTGTGTCATCCGCTCTGTATGTCCGCATATCATCCCAACCATTTGCGGATGATATACGGACATAATGTATGTCTATGGGCATTGCGGATGTCAGCGGATGACACCGCTGTCATCCGATTTTGCATCCGTTCCGTTTTTTCAACGGAACAAAAATAGGGTTCTGTTCCGTTCCAAAAAACAGAACAGAACTGAAAGGAAGAAAATCAGATGTCAGCGGATGGTCATCCGCTGACATCCGCAATGCCATTGACCTACATTATGTCTGTAAATCATCCGCAAAAAAATAGGATGATTTACGGACATGCAAAATGCCCGTGTGAAAGGGCCCTTAATACCAACAAAAACCTGCGCAAAGGAAGTGTTAGATAAATATATAAAAAATAATAATGGATAGAAAGTGCAGGATTAACTCCTTAATAGGAGCCGCAACAAACACATGAATGCGTGAAATATGAAGGAGATTAAATATTGCTAAATAAAAGTTGCGCTCAACTAAAAAACACGTGCAAAATAAAGACCTTACAATCAAGGCAAAAATAAGGTGCATAATATAGTGCATGAATATATAGTTAACAAAAAATGAATACATTATGTACAATCATATGCTTATAATGAGGTGAACTAAACATATATACAGTGCCTTGCGAAAGTATTCGCCCCCCTTGAACTTATCGACCTTTTGCCACATTTCAGGCTTCAAACATATAAAAGATATAAAACTGTAATTTTTTGTGAAGAATCAACAAGTGGGACACAATCATGAAGTGGAACGAAATTTATTGGATATTTCAAACTTTTTTAACAAATAAAAAACTGAAAAATTGGGTGTGCAAAATTGTTCAGCCCCTTTAAGTTAATACTTTGTAGCGCCACCTTTTGCTGTGATTACAGCTGTAAGTCGCTTGGGGTATGTCTCTATCAGTTTTGCACATCGAGAGACTGACATTTTTGCCCATTCCTCCTTGCAAAACAGCTCAAGCTCAATGAGGTTGGATGGAGAGTGTTTGTGAACAGCAGTTTTCAGTTCTTTCCACAGATTCTCGATTGGATTCAGGTCTGGACTTTGACTTGGCCATTCTAACACCTGGATATGTTTATTTGTGAACCATTCCATTGTAGATTTTGCTTTATGTTTTGGATCATTGTCTTGTTGGAAGACAAATCTCCATCCCAGTCTCAGGTCTTTTGCAGACTCCATCAGGTTTTCTTCCAGAATGGTCCTGTATTTGGCTCCATCCATCTTCCCATCAATTTTAACCATCTTCCCTGTCATTGCTGAAGAAAAGCAGGCTCAAACCATGATGCTGCCACCACCATGTTTGACAGTGGGGATGGTGTGTTCAGGGTGATGAGCTGTGTTGCTTTTACGCCAAACATAACGTTTTGCATTGTTGCCAAAAAGTTCAATTTTGGTTTCATCTGACCAGAGCACCTTCTTCCACATGTTTGGTGTGTCTCCCAGGTGGCTTGTGGCAAACTTTAAACAACACTTTTTATGGATATCTTTAACCACTTGCCGACTGCCTAACGCAGATCTACGTCGGCAGTCAGCCCCTCACCGTCAAATCAACGTAGGTCTACGTCGCTAGCCTGTGAGGGTCTAGGGAGCGAGCGCGCTCCCCCGGAGGCGCGCTCCCGCGCGGTCACGCACCCCCCCGCGCGTGTGACCGGCGGACCCGATGTCCGCCGGTCACTCTGCGATCGTCGGGGGAGATGGAGAAAGTCAGGCGGCTTGTGTAAACAAGCTGCCTGTCGTTCTCCCCGGTGTATGAAGGATGATCATACGGTCCTACTATGTAGAACCGTTGATCACTCTTCATACATCTGAAGCCACAGCCAATCACAGTAGAAAGCACGCCCCTAGGGACACACACAGCCCCTCCCTCTCAAATAAAGTTAACCCCTTCACTACCAGTGTATTTTTACAGTAACAGTGCATATGTATAGCACTGATTACTGTAGTAATGTCACTGGTAACCCCAAAAGTGTCAAAAATGTCAGTCAAGGGTCCGATCTGTCCGCCACAATGTCGCAGTACCGCAAAAAAAATCGCAGATCGCCGCCATTACGCGTTAAGAAAAAAACAACAAAAATGACAAAAATCTTTCCCTTTGTTAGTAAACGCGATAACTTTTGCGCAAACCAATCAAAATACGCTTTTTGCGATTTTTTTTTTTTTTATCAAACATAGGTAGCATAAAACAAATTGGCCGAAAATGTTAAAAAATTTTGATTTTTACATTTCTTTTTGGGGGAATTTCATATAAGAAAATGTGAAAAATATTGCTATTTTTGCAAAATTTACCCTCTTTTTTTGTTTATATAGCGCGTGATCAAAAAATCGCACAGGTGATCAAATACCACCATTGTCTCTTGGCTGCATCTCTGATCAGTCTTCTCCTTGTATGAGCTGAAAGTTTAGAGGGACGGCCAGGTCTTCGTAGATTTGCAGTGGTCTGATACTCCTTCCATTTCAATATTATTGCTTGCACAGTGCTCCTTGGGATGTTTAAAGCTTGGCAAATCTTTTTGTATCCAAATACGGCTTTAAACTTCTCCACAACAGTATCTCGAACCTGCCTGGTGTGTTCCTTGTTTTTCATGATGCTCTCTGCGCTTTAAACGGACCTCTGAGACTATCACAGTGCAGGTGCATTTATACGGAGACTTGATTACACACAGGTGGATTCTATTTATCATCATTAGTCATTTAGGTCAACATTGGATCATTCAGAGATCCTCACTGAACTTCTGGAGAGAGTTTGCTGCACTGAAAGTAAAGGGGCTGAATAAATTTGCACGCCCAATTTTTCAGTTTTTTATTTGTTAAAAAGGTTTGAAATATCCAATAAATTCCGTTCCACTTCATGATTGTGTCCCACTTGTTGATTCTTCACAAAAAAATTACAGTTTTATATCTTTATGTTTGAAGCCTGAAATGTGGCAAAAGGTCGAAAAGTTCAAGGGGGCCGAATACTTTCGCAAGGCACTGTAGTGCCAATTAAATAAGTAAATGAATAAATAGTCCGTAATAATAATAAATGTCCAATAGAAATGGTAGATTTGATGATGGCAATAATAACAGCATAACAGGTAGTAAACACCTCCCCCAAATACACAGGAACACCCGGTGTGCACAGGCTTACCGGAAGGAGTGGACCCCTTAAGTTACAGGGGGTCAGTGAAGGTCAGAAGGTCAGTGAAGGTAGACTCAGGACACCAAAGGTATAGAACCCGATACAAGGACAGGTCCTCCTTTAAGCTCACTGAAGCTGGGGATGGACTCCAATAAAACGTACCCAGGAAAGGAACAAGGGGACTCAGATAGTGAAGAACGTTCAAAAAGTGTAATTTATTAGTGGTAAATTATATGCACTTACATGGTACAGGCTTGCAAAGGGCATATCATAAACACAACCGCAGTCTCCGGGTATGGAACGCCGCTTCCGCGTTCCACCTGCGTTACACCGAGAGAGACGTGGTAGCGCGTTCACGATCCTACGTCCCGACGTGTTTCGTCAGAGCGTAACTGACGTCATCAGGGTCATGATAATTGGTATTTATCACTGTATTAGCTGCAAGAAAATTGCAGACAGCCTAAATGGGAAAAATGGCCGACGGATCACTTCCTGTCTCCAAGTTTTCTTATAAACTAATTTGATGTCTGACACTAGAGAACCCCTTGATAATGTCCTATTGGAGGAAACGCGTCAGGACGGAAACACTAGTGCTGATGTTAGGCCACTGTCCGATACTGGGTTGGTAGTGGCACCCATTGTCATATGGTTTTATGGTTCAATTTACTTTGGCTTTTAACATACACATCTAAAAAATACTACACTATGGAGACTTCCTCTGGCTCCCGGTGAGCTTTATTTACCCCAGCTACATCAGGATGGTGCAAGTTGATGAACAGCCTTCTCCGCAACAGATGGTGGATCTACACTAAGTGCGTGAGTGTCCATTTCATGTGGTGGATGATTCTGGAGCACTGTACTGGATCACTTCTTCACTTTTCAAGTCACCACCAATTTCACAGAGGTGGATGATTCTGGAGCACTTCTTCACTTTTAAAGTCGCCACCAATTTTTTGTGCACATCTGTGCACTGAAATTTGTGCTTTCACCAATAAGATTATATTGCTGATCCTATCATGGGACTGTGCATATAAATCTATATTTTTCACTATATTGCTTTTTTATTGTTGATTTTTATTCAAAATTGGACATATATAATTTTTTTCCTGGTGCCTCCATGGCAGCATACTAGTGATAGAGCTCCGCCTCGACTCCACCTTCAGGATCAGTGAATAGCATAAATTAAAGGTATAGCCCCCCCCCCCCCCCCCCCCATCATTCTCCTTTTTTTCCTCATACCTCTTGAACAGTGAAGATTGCAGCAGTATGTCCCTACCTCTGCCTGTGAAAATGGGCAGCTTCCACCGGGTTCAGCCTCTCCCGTGTGCAGTCCCTGTTCTTGGGCCGCTAAACGCGCTAATAAGACTGGGAACCCCTTCTGTGGATCTTCTGGGGTCTGTGAGTAACAGCGTTTCCTAACGTGGAACAAATATGCCGTCCTTTCTTAATGTATATTTATATATGTATACATTCATAATTATGTGGATGAATAATCACATAGGCTGGGGGTTTCATGGTGGCAGAAGGATCAGCATTCTGTTTTACACTTTCTGTATATGCATGTGGTTTTTAGTACTGGCTTCTATTTTTCCTTTTCTCTGAGTTTTTCCCATCGATTCTGCCTTTTTAAAAAAAAAAAAGATATCTCCCCGGTTACATTCTGTAAAGCCTCGTGTTTTAGGTACCTTTTTTCCTTCCTTTTTAGGGTAATTAGGTTTACCGGGTCCTGTAGCATCCTGGCGGCCATGGCGTCCTTTCCCCTGTTCGCGCCGGGTCTCGCCGTGATGACGCGGCGGTCGGCGCATGCGCACTGACTCCCACTTCGGCCATTTTGTCGGTGGGAGTCTAGGTGCGCCGACACGTCGGTTCGCGGCGGCAGCGCATGCGCAGTAGAGATCACGGCGGCCATTTTGCCGTGGTCTCTAAAAAAAAAAAAAAAAAAAAACAAGAGAGTAAAGTTTATGGAGATAGATATATTCAATAAAAGACTTATAAAGAGGGGATATTGGCTTAAGTTTGGCAAGATATAAATTAAATGTGGGAGATTATATTTTGGGCAGGTTTTAGGGCAACATACTATAGGCATTTGTTTTTCTTAAAGGGGCGGTGCTAATTAAAAAAAAAAAAAACCCCAATCAATGGTATCAATTGTTTCCCTGTCTTGCTATTGGTACCTCGGCGTAGGTGAGAGTGGAGCCTGAGGTACTTAAGCCAGGAAGTTTAGAGAGGTGGTGTCTTCGGTTTCAAGCTAGCATTGCCCTGCAGACCCTTTTCGTTTGCTCTCACTTGGTAGGTGATTTTATGCTTGGTTCTTACCCGTCCCCTGTGTATATGTGTATGTGTATATATATATATATATATATATATATATATATATATATATATATACATATACATATACATGTCTTTCTATTTAATCTTTCTTTTTTCAGCTGATTCTCCTGCCCTTACCATGAGTCATTCCTCACAAAACCAAGATCCACCTGACCGTAATAGGGACCAACCTTTCGTGAGTATATAAAAAAAAAAAAAGAGTGCGCCACTGACATCCATTATTTTTGGTTTGTCATAGCCCAGTACCATCAAAGAGATCTCAAAAGTCTTCGGGAAGATGGGATGACCACAGTCCTGATCGAAGGTCGCATTCTTCAAGATACCCAGAGAGATCAAGATCCAGAAGCCGTTATCGCTCTCCTTCACCACATTACTCTTCAAGAAAAAAGTGCTGGTCTTGTGGCGCGGAACCACTCCCAAAAAAGCTGGTCTGTAAAGACTGTCTCAGGGATTATGCGGCTAGTTGTGACACGGAGAGCCGCCAAGTAGTTGACCTACTTAAACAAACAGTGAAGGACTCAATTTCAGAGTTGGTGTCCACCATCCCAGCTCGTCCTATACCACAGGCTTCTCAGCCACAAGAATCGGATCCGGTGATCGCAGGTCCTTCTTCCATCACTGTTAGCGCAGTTCCAGTTGCTAGAGATCCTTCCTCGGAGGAACATTCAAATAACTCTTCAGATGAAGAGGAGCCGGTCAGGTTTCAACTTTGCCTTAGTTCAGCCATTTATTCAGGCGGTTAAGCAGGCCATCGCTTGGGATGAACCAGCAGAACCTCGGCCTAAATCAAAGTCATACTTCCCTTTCCTCAAGAGGAAACAGGTTGCCTTTCCTTTAATGGGAGAAATAAGGGAAGTTATTGAGAATGAATGGAGTAAGACAGATAAAAAATTCTCCTTCAACAGAGTGAATAAATCTTATCCGTTGCCGGAAGAGGGCATACAAGCCTTATCCTCCATGCCAGTAGTGGATGCAGCGGTGGTGCGTCTAGCGAAGAACATGACCCTTCCAATGGAAGATTCAACTTCATTCAAAGATCCGTTGGATAGGCGCATTGATCTCGACCTGAAAAGGTGTTATCTGGCCGCAGGGGCAGCTTGTAAGCCCGCTAATGCGCTGACGTCAGTCTCAAGTGCCATTCATTCCTGGACTGACAACGTTGAGACAGCTCTGCGACAGGAAGTCCCTAAAGAAGATATTATTAAGGCACTTGAGGAATTGAAGTTAGCAGCAGACTTCGTGGGAGAAGCCGCCATTGACACAATTAGGTGTGCCTATCGTTCAATGCTCCACTCAGTGATGGCTAAGAGGGCACTATGGTTGAAGCCTTGGACAGCTGACTTGGCATCAAGGCAGAGCTGGTACAAAATACCTTTTGATGGTAAATCGCTATTTGGTGAAAGATTGGAGAAGGCCATTTCCAGGGTCACTGGAGGAAAGACTGGTATTCTTCCACAAGATAGGAAGGAACGCAGAACAAGGGGTTTCCTTTCAAGGTTCCGCCAGTCAAATTCTAGAGGCTACAGACAGACCTGTCCATTCAGGGACAATAAGAGGCACTGGAAAGGTACCCAGTCTTCCTTTCTGGCATCCAGGAGAAATAAAAATCTCACTACCCCACAAGGGGAGACAAAGTCCTTTTGACGCCAGAAAAGAAGTGACCGATCCAGTGGGGGCCCGACTTCGCCACTTCTTACCAAATTGGATGACGAAATGCCAGGACCCTTGGGTCCTTTCTACCATCCGTTACGGTCACTTCTGGACATTCCAACAGCAACCACCTCGGGCGACTTACAAAAAGACGACACTACCATCATCCCCGCAGAAGGCACAGGCCTTAAAGGACTTTCTAGTTTCACTCCAACTTCAACAACTCCAGTACCCTATGGGGAACGCTTCACAGGTTTCTATTCAACCCTGTTCCTGGTGGAGAAGAAGACAGGGGGTTGGAGGCCGGTTATAGATTTGAAAGGTCTAAACCGCTATATTCATCTGGAAAGATTCAAGATGGAGTCCTTACAGACAATCATCCAAACAGTACAGCCTATGGATTGGTTGATATCTGTGGATCTGCAAGATGCCTACCTGCATATTCCTATACTTCCCGCCTTCCAGAAATATCTAAGGTTCGCAGTAGGTCATGTCCACCTACAATTTCAAGCTCTGCCTTTCAGGCCTGTGCACATCCCCAAGAGTCTTCACAAAGGTCTTGATATCGGCCCTTGCCCCCCTAAGGGAGAAAGGATTAAGAGTATATCATTACCTGGATGATATCCTCCTCCTAGCCGACTGTCCACGGAAATTGATTCTCCACAGGGACATTCTACTACAAACCCTGAAGGATCTAGGGTGGTTAGTAAATCGGGAGAAGAGTCAACTATCTCCAACACAGGTGATGGTATACTTAGGGGCAGAATTCAACACGGCCAGAGGCACGGTCTCTTTACCCCAAATGAAGGCAACAGCAATAATTCAAAAGACACTTCATGCCATAGGAAGGGACTACATGTCAGCTTCACAATGTATGAGTCTGATCGGCTCAATGTCATCCTGCATTCCTCTAGTGCCATGGTCACATTGGCACCTCAGGTTCTTTCAGTCGGGATTCCTGTCCCAGTGGCGCACACGTCAACTCTCGCAAACGATCCAGATAACATCGATAATGCGCAGAGGCCTTCATTGGTGGACAAATCCGGAGAATCTCGCCAAACCTCACCATTTGGGTTCTCATTCCTGGACCAGGATCACATCAGATGCGAGCAGAAAGGGATGGGGAGCGCATTGCGAAACAATACAGATCCAGGGGAGATGGTCCTTTCCGGTGAAAGGCTTGGTTTCCAACATTCTGGAGCTGAGGGCGGCATTCCTGGCACTAACCTCACTGGCTCCTCAGGTGAGGGCGCAGAGGGTCCTACTACGCCTAGACAACAGGGCAGCGGTTTCATACATCCAGAAGCAGGGAGGGACCCGCAGCAGGACCCTCCTGAGGGAAGTAGAGCCCATTATGATCTGGGCAGAAAGGAATCTGGTGGCCCTCAGAGCAGCCTATCTACCAGGCAAATTGAACACAGTGGCGGATCATTTATCAAGAGACTTCGAGGACACCAACGAGTGGGCACTACATCCGCACATTTTTCAGCAGATCCTCAGCCTATGGGATCTTCCACAAGTGGATCTATTCGCAACTCCAGAGAACTCCAAGCTCCCAAGTTTCTTCTCACGTCTCCCTTACCCGCAAGCGGAGGAAGTGGATGCTCTGTCCTGCCCATGGCTGTTCACGACAGGCTACGCCTTCCCACCACTTCCCCTAATTTCCAGGTTCCTACTGAGATTGACGAGGGAACCAGTACAGATACTGGCAATCCTTCCGTATTGGCCGAAGAGGCCTTGGTTTCCATTGGCCCTACGCATGAGCGTATGCTCCCCGATCAAGATTCCTCCCTTCCCTCACCTACTATCACAGGGGGGGAGGTTCCATCCAAGACCACAGACGCTGAACCTTTGAATATGGCTGTTGAGAGGAGGCGGTTTGAATCCTTAGGATGCTCCCAGCAAGTCATCAATACCCTCCTCAAAGCCAGAAAGCCAGCAACCAATTCCGTATATGCTAAGATCTGGAATAGGTTTGTATCCTACGCAGAAACAGAAGAATTTGATCTGAAGCCTTCAGTTTCAAACGTATTGGCCTTCCTTCAGTCTGGTCTAGACAGGGGTCTCGGCTTGAGTACACTTAAAGTTCAGGTGTCAGCGATTTCAGCGGCAACCAGCATCAGATGGGCAGATAATCCGCTGGTAATCACCTTTCTCAGAGGAGTTCTTAAGATTCGTCCTCCAAGTAGAAGTCCCTTTCCTCAGTGGGACCTTCCTTTGATTCTGGAGATGCTGTCCAAACACCCATTTGTGCTGGTGGAGCAAATTTCGCTATGGAACCTGACTTTGAAGACAGTTTTTCTGGTGGCGATCACGTCCGGCAAAAGGATTTCAGATTTGCACTCCCTGGGAATAGGGGAGGAGCATATTTCCTTTTTCCCTGACAGGGTGGAACTACAGCCTCTTCGAGGTTTTACTCAGAAAGTGACTACGCCAGATAATCTAAGTGAACCGTGGGCATTACCAGTCTTCTCAGATTCATGTCAGGAACTAGATGTTCCCAAAATACTAAAAGCCTATTTGGAAATGACAGCAGCCTTCAGGAATTTGGAAAAGCTTTTCGTGATTCCTTGGGGTAAAAACAGAGGAAAGGAAGCCTCAAAAAGAACCTTGGCATCCTGGGTAGTCAAGACCATTCGAAAGGCCTATACTGCACAAAACATGGATGTTCCTTCCAGAGTGAACGCACACTCAACAAGGGCAGTGTCAACTTCATGGGCAACAAGAGCAAACGTCTCATTGGAGACAATATGCAGGGCGGCGTCTTGGTCGTCACAGTACACGTTTCTCAGACACTATAGAGTTGATCCAGGGGCCCTAACGACTGTTGAATTTGGAAGACGAGTTGTTCAAGCAGCAATGTCTTTATCTAATTAAACTTTATTTTTTGATTAGCATTATCCCACCCGTGTAAGCTAGTTATTTATCACTAGTATGCTGCCATGGAGGCACCAGGAAAATGGAAAATTGTATCATACTTACCGTAATTTTCCTTTCCTGGTGCCTATCCATGGCAGCATACGATCCCTCCCTTGGTTTTCCTATTTACGGAGAATGATGGGGGGGGGGGGCTATACCTTTTAATTTATGCTATTCACTGATCCTGAAGGTGGAGTCGAGGCGGAGCTCTATCACTAGTATGCTGCCATGGATAGGCACCAGGAAAGGAAAATTACGGTAAGTATGATACAATTTTCCATTTTTTCACTTTATCACTTTTTTGGACTTTATTTTAATGTGTTGTCCATTTATAACACAATATTCATAAACAAAAAGTCCTGGCGCTGTGGTTGCGGTGGTCAGACGGCGGGGCTGGGATAATGGGGTCGGACAATGTCCCAAGGGGGTCCACCTTAAATATCACGTCCAAGTCCGGGCTGCTGCCTACCCTAACCCAGATCCCAACTGGGTGGAGAGAATAGCAACACAAAAAAAACGGGTATGATGGCGCTCCCGGACAAAATGACATAAAAAGAAAGAAAGAACTTGGATGCTGCTCGGGATCTGGATGATAAGCTTGTTTATTAAAATCAATAAAATAAGCTCCTGGTCAGGGGGAAACCAATGGTGTGCCAAGGATGTAGTACTAAGCATGTAGACATGGTACCAGAGGAGATAACTCAAAGAGCAAGGAGGACCCAGAGGCAGGAAAACAACGCCTTACCACCTGTAAGGTCTGGACGGTGTGTCACCTGTTGATGGACTGACAGCCTCGATCGAATCGGGAACCTTCGCTGCGGGTGAGTCTCCGGATGATGAAGAAGGGCTCGGCCCGAAACATGTCATTTCCCTCCAATTGTGGCATTCCCCAATAGCTCCGCCAGGTGATCCTTTGGTTGTGTAAGAGCCGGGTCGTTGGTGAGCTACCTCCACACTTCCGGCTACATCGTTGGTTCAGCCCCTGGTGCGCACGTCGGCGCTAGGCACCTGGTGACGTCATCTCCTGGCGCCGCGTCAGCAGGGACTGACGAGCAGCGGCCGCTGCCACCTCGGGCGCGCACCGCCACCGGAGCTGTAGGTCGGGGTTTGAGCATTCTACCCCCCCCCCCCATCAACCTCTTCTCACCCTAGGCATCGCCCCATCCGGAGACTCACTCGCAGCGAAGGTTCCCGATTCGATCGAGGCTGTCAGTCCATCAACAGGTGACACACCGTCCAGACCTTACAGGTGGTAAGGCGTTGTTTTCCTGCCTCTGGGTCCTCCTTGCTCTTTGAGTTATCTCCTCTGGTACCATGTCTACATGCTTAGTACTACATCCTTGGCACACCATTGGTTTCCCCCTGACCAGGAGCTTACTTTATTGATTTTAATAAACAAGCTTATCATCCAGATCCCGAGCAGCATCCAAGTTCTTTCTTTCTTTTTATGTCATTTTGTCCGGGAGCGCCATCATACCCGTTTTTTTTGTGTTGCTATAACACAATATTCACATTTCATTGTTGTTAAAATTAGGAAAACTAAGATCATGGTAACCGGTCCCATCACTCCTTGGCAAATAGAAGGAGAAGAAATGGAAACAGTGACAGGGTTTAAATATCTATAGAAACAGTGACAGGGTTTAAATATCTATAGAGTGGTTATGGGCTGTAACTTACTAAAAATTATATATAAAAAGAAATTAAATGTACATAGCTGCTGCTATCACCTACTGTGTTACCACATGTATATTATAACATATATAAAAATATGTGATAGCGCTGTTCAACCGAAAATAAATGTAATCAATATATTGACAAAACAGCAATTTTGTAAACACATCAATTATATAAAGTGCTGGTGCAAAAACATATGTTATAAAATGCTAATAATGCAAATAACAAAAATGATATATAAATATCTGAAAGGTCCCCAAAAAAATATATAGTGATTCTTCTTTAAAGTGTGGAAGAAAAAGTCTCTAATGCAATAATGTGCTTCCCAAGTTAACATGCAGTGCTAATCCACTCCACAATCTTGTGCTCCATTCACCAGGTGCAGTGCATGCTCACCTCCATCTTAGACCCACAATGGGTCAGCACAGCATAAATCGAAATAATCACTGATGTTCAGGTTCCTTGGAGTGGTATGCTTCCAATAGTGCAGTACCTGGGTTAAATGGCTAAATAAACCACACACCCCCAGCTTCATATAATGCACTCACATTTATATAAAATATCTGTACAGAGATAAAATCCAACAGCTCTCACATGTTCCATATAACTGATCCCACCGCCAGGCTCCTTCTACGCGTTACGCCACTATCACACGTGGCTTCATCTGGAGGACAGGGGTGTGGTGAAAATTTCTGGAGCACTGTACTGGATCATATCTTCTCTTTTCAAGTTGCCACCAATCTTTTGTGCACTGATCTTTGTGCTTTCACAAATACTGTAGGTTTAAATTGCTGATCCTATTATAGAACTGTGCATTTAAATCTATATTTTTCACTATATTGTTTTTTATTGTTTATTTTGATTCTAGATTGGACATAATAAATAAATAAATATATATATATATATATATATATATATATATATATATATATATATATACATTTTTTCACTTTAGCACTTTTTGTGGACTTTATTTTAATGTGCTGTTCATTTATTATACAATATTACCATTTTATTGTTGTTTATTTACTTTTGGCGCTACACACTTTTTCTCAAGATTAAGTGCCCATTCACACTAGCGCGACTTGTGAGGCAACTTGTGTTGCCCCAGGTAGCTTGACATAACAAAAGCAATGTTAATCAATCAGTGCTGTCTTAATTGGCACTACTGAAGTTGCTCCGACTTCAGAAAAGGGTCCTGTACTACTTTGAAGCGACCTGTGATCCGACTGTCCCATATACTTCAATGGGAGTCGCCTCCTTATCTTAATTGACACGACTTGTTATCAGACTTTCCAGGAAGAAGAAAGAGATTAGCCAGGCATTCCCCACAGACAAAGTCGCCTGTCTCTTCAAAGTAGTGCACAAGTCTCTTCAAAGTAGTGCACAAGTCTCTTCCAAGTCTCTTCCAAGTCTCTAAACAAGTCTCTTCAAGTCACGGGGCGACTTTCTGGTAGTGGTAGTGTGAACCAGCTCTAAGAAAACTAAAATCATGGCAACCTGTCCCATCACTCCTTGGCAAATAGAGCTCCTGTCGTTGATATGTATTATTTTATTTGTTTGGACATCAGTTTTTTTATTTCTAGCTGTAGGCATTATTAACAAGGATAGCACACTATCTACATCGCACAATGGGGTTAATGATCAGACAGGGAGTAGCTGTCTGATTACATGATCAGAAGTCAGTATTCCCAGCTGACAGCGGAATGTAAACAAAAAAGCTGGGGAAAAAAATGGCGTTGGCCCCCCTCCAAATTCCATGCCAGACCCTTATTTAAGCATGGTGCCCGACAGGCCAGGAAAGGGGGGGATGAGCTTGCGTTTTCCCCCTCCTCCCCCCACCTGAACCATACCAGGCCACATGCCCTTACCATGGGGATACCCCTGGCAAAGCACCTTGTCTCCATGTTGATGAGGACAAAGGCCTCTTCCCCACAACCCTGGCTGGGTGGCTGCAGGGTGCAGGGGATGACTTGTTGGAATCTGAAAGTCCCTTTTAACAAAGGGGGCCCCAAGATCCCTCACCCTCACATGACTGTCAGTCACCGGGTTTCTACTCTGCCCCTCCAGCACTCACTGGAGCACTAGGCTGTGGAGGTGGTGGGAGCGGCTGGCTGAGAGGCTGAGGTTTCTAGGGCAAATCCCAACCATATAGTTTAGGATCTATTCAGAGCCTGGACCAGGTCTGTAATGTCAAGAGCTTTAGCCCATTGTCGGCTGAAGATGGGGTAATAGGAGTGCAGAGCGAACTGTACTCCTGTGATCCATAGTAGAAGTATAGGCAAAAAAGCTTTGGCTATACTCCTTTAAATTCAAAAACAAGTGTAGCATCCTCTAGCTATGTCAGGGAAATTGCCGTAGGAGAACTCGCAATGTTGCCAATACTAGAAATGGATGCATCTGGCGCATCCCTGTGCGCCCTGGAGCAAGAATGGCGAATAGGCGAACACAAATGCGCGACCGCACGAATTAGCAAACATGCATGCGCACACAAAACATGACGGATACGGTCACTCTCTGGCCTATAAAAGACTGCTGCTATATTCGCCAGATTGCTGGATTGTCATCAGCATTCCCTGTGTTCCTGAACCTTTGTGCATATCTCTGTTAATTTCCTGTTGTTGACCCAACTTGCCCTTGACCTGTCTGATCTCTGCTCCTGGCTTTGACCCCCTGGCTTGTTGTATCGATTCTGCTGCTGCTTGACCACCTGTGAATGACCCCGGCTTGCATTATGGACTTGCAACCATTTGCCTGCTACTTACCTGCCCTCCTGTGTATGACCTTGGCTTGATCTTTTTCCTGCTACGTGCCTCCACTACAGACTGAACACCTGTGTATTACCCCTGGCCTGGCTTCCACTAGTGACTCCTGTGTGCACCATTGCCAAGTACTTCTGGAGTTCCTGAGAGACATCTGCCCAACTGTGCATGTGGCCTGTCCCAGCATTCTACAGGTGATTACCAGTCCAGCTCTTCAGTACTCTACTGACAACCTGTGCTTCTTTGGGCACTGCACACCTCCTGTACCATCTTCAGGGGTGTACTGCACTTAGCCTCAAGGGGAGCCCTCTCAGCACTTCGGCCTCCAACCAGGTGCATGACAAGCTAGTGTGCTAGTGTATATAGTTAGTTGTTAGGGTAGGTGAATCGGTTTGGCGAGCCAAGCCTGGGTTGAATCTGGGTCAGGGTTGAGTGACTCAGGGAGGCTGTATGATTTAGCAAGCAAGGAGAGGGAGAAATATACAGTGCCTTCTTAGTGTAGCATTAAACTAACCTTTAATCTAGAATAAAAACATTACTCACAAAAGGTGATGCAGGATGTTGAAAGCGACGCATTTGCAGTGTATGCGCTCCTTCTTCAGGCCATCTTAAGAAGCGACACGTTGCCTCCCACATCCTGCATCTCTTCCGGTTAATGACATTGTGTCCACCCAATCACGTGTTCCACTGGTATCAGGAAGTAGAGCCATTCACCAGTGCTCTGGATCTACTGGACCCGATCACCACCTGTTGGCGGCTTCCCATCCAGACTGATGACAGACAGGACTTCACTACAGTGTGTTTTCACTTGTCATTCTACTCCTTTTGTGAGTAATGTTTTTATTCTAGATTAAAGTAGAAGTCCACCCTAACTTTACAATTTCTGCATCTATAGACCTCCACCATCTAGCAATATTCTATATAGCCCTATAAAGAAGAAATCGGTATACATACTTTTTTTGAAGCCAATCAGACCTGATCCCACGCTGAGCTGTCAGCTGCGGCTTCACTGTGGAGGCGGGTGCAGAGGACACATCCGACAATGGAAGCCCCATAGTAAGTCTATGGGTGACGTCACTCCCCATTCATTTACAGCCAGCTGTGTCCTCTGCAGAGCTTCCTCCACTGGAGACAGGATCAGCTTCAAAAAAGATATGTATACTGATTTCTTCTTTACAGGGCTAGATAGGTTAGTGTTAGATTGTGGAGGTCTATAGATGCAGGGATTTTAGTTTTAGGGTGGACTTACACTCTAAAGGTTGGTCTAATGCTACTCTTAGAAGGCGATGTGTATTTCTCGCTCTCCTTCGCTGTTCACAGAGTTGCTTCTTGCTCCAGACACAGCAGCCACTACTTTCAGTACATGGACTTTTTTAGTCTTTATGAACTTAAGGACTTTGATCTTTTGGCATTGACACTCCTCCATTGTACCCAGTGACTGCGCCATTCAGTTGTTTGTTTTATGAATCAGCAAGCAGCATCTCTGGTGCCTCCCCCTGTTTTCTTGAACCTTGGAGAAGCTTCCAGATGTAGTGGGTGGAGGCTAGGAGGAGCTGCTTGGCATGTTTATGAGGGCCCCAGCCAATCCCAGCAAATGGGCTGGCAGGGGGGAGGCCACCTCATAAATAGGCATGAATATGACAGCAGGGGCAGTTGGGTGGAAGATGGAGTGATGAGGAGGCTTTCGCTGGCCCTTGAGGGTGCCCCCTAGTCTGGGGGTGATTTTGGGCATGGTGCTCGGGTGCTGGAGGGACTCTCTACAACACACAACAAAATCCTTTCTGGAGGCACAGGAGCAAGGAAAGGACAGTGGGAGCAGGTCAGCATACCTGGGAGATCTTCTGAGAGGTCAGCCAGGTAGTCTGGTGAGTGTAATGGGCCATTGCTACAAATCTTTTTACCTGTTACACAGCTGGAAGTTCTGCAAGCAAGTGAGAGCTAGAGGAAGCAGAGGAGTGTATATAGACTGTATATAGGAAAAGTTGTCCCTGACCTAGTTCTGAAGTCAAGTGGGCATCCCATGTTTTCCAATCCTTATACAAGTTCTAATCCCTCAATAAAATAAAACTAAACAAAGTACCGGCATTTAGTGTGCCTGGCTATGCAGCATGGGAGATCCCTTTCTACTTGCAGCTCCTAAGGGGGTGCACTACACAAAAATATGTTATATTTTGCATCTTAACAATCATTAGATGTGGTGACTACATTTGTTTTCTTTTAAGGCTTTTTTTCCCTCTGTTTTCACCTGGTAATCTGGCCAGTAACACCCCTTTATGTATTAGAGTGCCGACACTCTAGACCAGGGAGCAACAGAGACATCTTTTGGAAAGCCGCATTTTCTGTCTTGGGGGGTAGTGCTAGATGTACTAGCTGATTTAGAAACACTTAAGAAACTGAAGCCAAACTCTAGCTACCACTTTATTTGCAGTTACAGCCATTTACAAACTTTAAACAAGTCACTCACCTTCAACTAGGAATGCTGAACCATGCTAGCAGCTTGTTAAAAGTGATAGTCAGCACTCGCATTAAGATCTCTGTTTAATCTTCGCAATCTGGAGCCAAATGGTGCTTTTAAAAATCTTCAACAAAGCTGCTCAAGGCTTGCCAAATGCTTTGCAAAAGCATTCTATGTATGCTGCTGTTATACAACAAGCTGAAGCCTAAAAAGGCTTAAAAATTAAACTGAACCATACAAGTGAACAGAGTAAAGACTTTTCATCCAACATGTTCTGTAGCTTTGGTTAGTGAAAACGAGTTGATTTCTGAACCTCATACCTTCAAACTGTCCATACTTCCTGTGGTGTAAGTAAAACACAATGATGGAGAATGATATGTGGTGAAGAAAGACTGATATAATCAGTTGTAACCTTGTCTGTATATTTTAGGTCACACTGAAACATTCAATAAAAAGATATGGAAAAATCGCCCTGGGCAGCAGGTAATGTAATTAAACCTTGTGTGAACTTATCTGCCCCAAAGCTGTCATTTTTACTGTTTCATTGTGCAATATCTTGTCAAACATTGTTAAAAGTACTAACAAGTACACCCAAGATTTAAAAGACTAAGACTATTTTCTAAAGGGGTAGATGTGCTTTTTTTTTTTATAAAGGTAATGAATACCAAATCTTCATTTAAACTTTAACATTATTGTATTTCATCCTCAAAAAAAAATTCAAAATCTTTCCTCTGCAGCATAGAAACATAGAATGTGTCGGCAGATAAGAACCATTTGGCCCATCTAGTCTGCCCAATATATCTGAATCCTATGAATAGTCCCTGGCCCTATCTTATATGAAGGATAGCCTTATGCCTATCCCATGCATTTTCCTTTTAGTCAAGGATGTGTGAAGATGCACCCCCAGGTGTGTCTGTACATTCTAGGAGAACAGCTGGGGAAGTCAATGGTGGAGAAGAATCTGGGTGTTTTGGTAGTTCATAAGCTTAATATTAGCAAGCAATGCCAAGCTGCAGTTTCTAAAGGGAGCAAAAAATCCTTACTTGTATTAATAGAGATATAGACTGCAGAGAGAGATATAATTTCCCCCCCTGTACAAATCATTTGTAAGACCTCATCACTCCAGGACAAAAAAAAAAAATCGAATAACACTGGTTCCCGCCATGCTGTAAGGGTTAACCACTTCTGCGCCGCCGGCGGCACGCTCCCGCTCCCGCTCGTTAGCTGAGGAGCCAGTGCATGCCACTCGCAATCGGCCACAGCAGAGAGAGGACAGAAGGCTGATGTAAACACACCCTTCTGTCATTCTCCCTGAAGTGATCACAGAGGCTTTGTGATCCTGCTATATAGGATCGCAAGTCTCTGTAATTACTTCACAAGCCCTGCTCCTCCACAGTTAGAATCATTTAAGATTTTTACTTTTTTTTTTTTTTTAATTTCGTATAAAAAACTGAAAAAATATTGTTATTTTTTTCACAATTGTCGCTCTTTTTTTGTTTATAGCGCAAAAAATAAAAATCGAACAGGTGGACAAATACCACCAAAAGAAAGCTCTGTTTGTGGGAAAAAAAAGGACCTCAATTTCCTTTGGGTACAGCGTCGCACGACCGCGCAATTGTCTGTTAAATTCACACAGCGCCGAATCGCAAAATAGGGCCTGGTCATTGAGCAGCCAAATCCTCCGGGGCTAAAGTGGTTAAATGCTCATTACATCTAGGCATAGACAAAAAGGCTTTTATAACTCCTCCCCTACACTGGCGCTATTCTCTTTTATGCTGTGAATTATGGGCAGGCCCTCGCCATATTCATGCACAATGCAAAACTATTAGTCTAGCACTGTATGTGATGCAACAAGTGCCACCAATGGCAAGAGAAGGGGCTTGTGGGGACTGGTCACAAATCTTGGAGAAGGGCTGCTGAAACAAGGAATAAGGTAAGTATTACAGTGTATTCATGTACCCATAGAGTTAATGAGCAAATAACTCTTGCAGTTCAGATAGGCCCCACTGTAAATGTATGTATGTTCAGGTGCCGATTCTGCCTGTCCCCACTGTGTGCTGAAGAACTGTGTAAATATTCCTCCTTCATGCTGAACAAATAAAATAAAACACAGAAAAAGAAATGAGGATTTTAAATGACAGATGTTTAGTGGGATACAAAGGTAATTTAGGTATAGTCATTCTACCAAGAAACTTGTCCCTCTGGGCACATGAAGAATCCACAAAAGCATTTCTAATGATTATTCTATTAGTAGGAGGCTGCAAGTCTATAAGAATACAGAAGCCAGCATCCTTGTGACAACAATAGGCAGTGACAGGTACTCTTTATGGAAAGATCTGGGGTCTATAAGATCCCAAATCCGTCCCCTGCACTTAAAATCATTCAAAATGCCAAGATCAGTGTTTTTGAATACTTTCTGCGTAAACAAGAAACAATGTCATGTCATCACTTCTAGTTTACTGTTACGGACAGCCGATCAAAGCTGATCCCAGCTTTGTTTGGATGTGCTGGCTGGTCGCTTGGTTCTCCCAGTGGGGCGGGAGAGCCCAAGAGAGCCGCAGAAGGCGTCAGGAGGGGGGGAGGGACGTCCCCTCCTGCTGCTTGTAATCTCAATTGAGTAGCTAGTAAGTTGCTCTGATTGCTATTACAAGAGAACTGACCACCGGCTCTAAAAAACATCCCGGTACAACCATCGAAATTCCAGTGATGTATGGGTGTGTTACTGGACGTGAAGTGGTTAATAAAATACTTGTTTCCACCTTTTTTTTTTTTCATCTTTTGCCAACAGTGGCCCATGCTTGCGTAACATGTGTTGAAAAGGCCACTTATGTATCAGAAGCCTATGTGACAATGCAAAGGCACAATTAGGAGATGGGGACAGAATGTTGTCACCCTATAACAGGGACTTAATGAAAGGGTCACTAGTTTTTATTCTAATGAAGGTTTCAGATTTAGGCTGGATTCACACTATTCTGCTGCAGTTTGGCCACAGTATACCAGCGGTTTTCGAGCAGTTAACCCACACTTTCCCATTAGTTTGGACGGCTTTGGTGTGCTGTCAGAATACACACCAAAACCATTTAAACACCCGTGCGAGTAATGTAGGGCTATTCAATGCTCTATCCTCTGATATTGTCACCAGCAGGCACTTCTCACACTCCCATACTATGTACAAAGCAATTACAATTCAATCAATGTGCTGCACCTCTAAGCCAACCTTGAAAGCCTCCTTCTGAACAAATAATGTGAATCTCCCTATAAAAAATACACAAATAATCAAGTGCACATATAATTAACAAATAATACAGTGTTTATATAATTAATCCCAGTGTGCAATTACTAAACAAAAATATAAAATAGTGTCAACTTCTTCCTTTACATTAAAACCACAACAATCCCAACTTCAGTGCTCGTGCGATATAGTGACAAGTGAGCATATATGAAACCATACAGTCCTTGTTAAATGGTGTATCCTCAAACCAAAAAACATGAATAAGAATAAAAATTGAAAAAAAAAAGTCAACTTTAAATTGTACAAAATATCACCACTCCTTCTGTGCAATCCTTAAAGGTGCTCATCTACTACAGCAAGTGTTAACACCCCACTCATGCTCCCCTTCACCTCTATGCCAGTGTCCTCACAATTAAGTTTGGTCAGTGCTCGCTTTTTAGTCACCAGCGGACTACTGAGTAAGGATGTTCTGTCTCCCTTTAATCCTCTTTGGCAATGTCTCTTACCATAGGATCCATGTATACAAGAAAAAATACTCCCATAGTGCAATTCTTCTGAGGAAGCCAAGTCACCCTGTGGCGTAACACGTAGGGGAGGGGCAAGGAGGACGGTTCTGTAAGTGCACCCAGCAGGAGGAACTGCAGATGAGTGGCTGGTGTCATGGAGGCAACATACTGAATTGCTTTATCAAGTGAGGTCAGAGTGGTGCACTAAACGTACCCTAAATATGTGAGTAGTTATTTGTCGGCATTTTATTAAAGTGTTGGTTTTAAATGATATGAGCACTATGGGAGTATTTTTTTCTTGCATACATGGATCGCCACTGCTAAAGAGGATTCGAGGGAGACAGAACATCCTTACTCATTAGTCTGCTGGTGACTGAAAAGCGAGCGCTGACCAAACTTAATTATGAGGTCACTGGTATAGAGGTGAGAGCACACCCAGAAGTTGAGCATGAGCTGGGTGTTATCATGCTGTAGTAGATAAGCACCTTTAACCACTTCAGCATGGGAAGGTTTCATGACCAGGCCATTTTTTGCGATACGGCACTGCGTTGCTTTAACTGACAATTGCTCGGTCGCACGACACTGTGCTAAAACAAAATTGATGTCCTTTTTTACCCACAAATAGAGCTTTAGGTATTTGATCACCTCTGTGGGTTTTATTTTTTGCACTATATACAAAAAATTACCAACAATTTTGAAAAAAAAAAAAACAGTATTTTTTACTTTCTGCTATAAATCACATCAATAAATAAATAAAAAAAAAATGTAAACAATCAAATTTCTTCATCAATTTAGGCCAATTTGTATTCTGCCACATATTTTTGGCAAAAGAAAAATTCCAAAAAGCGTATAGTGTCTACAAACTATGGGATAGATTTATGGACTTTTTATTTTTTTTATTGTTTTTACTAGTAATAGTGGCGATCAGCGATTTTTAGCAGGACTGTGACGTTACGGCAGACAAATCTGACACTTAAGTAACACTTTTTGGTGACCAGTGACACCAATACAGTGATCAGTGCTAAAAAAAAAAAATGCACTGTCGCTGTATAAATGACACTGGCAGGGAAGGAGGTAACATCAGGGGCAATCAAAGGGTTATCTGGGTTCCCTGGGTGGGCTTTCTATGTGGGGGATGGACTAACTAGAGGAAGTGCAATATCTGTGTTACTGATTAGCAGGAACACAAGATCTCACTTTCCCTCTGTGACAGAACAGCAGTCTGCCTTGTTTACATTGGCAGACCGCCGTTCTGTCTCTCTTACAAACAATCGGTGGGTCCCGCCGGCCATCGCGGCAAGCGGTCCCGCTGATTAGCTTCCGCTGTCCCCAAATCCTCATGGACTGTGGAAAACTTCACACTAGACAGCATAAAACTTGGATTCTGTACCTCTCCACTCTTGGGCCAATGCTGCGGTTTGCCTAGACTAGAGGCTGCCCTGATGGGTTCTCTTCAGGAGCTTGACAACCTAGTCTATAGGGGAGCAAGAGCCTGGCCTCCCACCCCCGCTAGAATGACCTTGCAGGTCTGGGAGCTGGCAAGGAGGAGGTTCCAGCGGCCTGATTGTTGGTCCCCATTTTGCCCCCTGTGGGGTATTGTTCGACCGATATCGGTATTGGCCGATATTTTCAGACATTACATTTTTTTTTTTTTTTAATGTCTACAGGTACTGTGGTGGAGGGATCTGGGGGTCCCGGGCGAGCCGATGGGAAGCGGCGGGAGGGGGGGGGGGAGACGTCCCCTCCTGCTCCTTGGAATGACAGCCGACCGGCTTCTCAGCCACATCGGTTCTCATTACAAGACAGCCGACCGTCGGCTATGGACATCGGTACCAGGGTGATGCCTCTAGCTGCAGGCATCACCCCGGTACAAGCACTTTCCCGAAATATCGGCAATATCGGTAAATCAAAAGACAGATTCCGATATATCGGGCCAAGTGCATATCGGCCCTCGATATATCGGCTTTGCCGATAATCGGTCAATCACTACTGTGGGGTAACCCTAATTTCACACATTTTCATTCACTACATGATCCTCATTTATGGGCCCATTTTGGGGTAAAAACTCTGTGAGACATCTATGCTTCAGGTTTCCCGATTCCCTTCTCTGACCTCCAACAGAAATTCGGACTACCTCAGTGGATGTATTTCCGCTATTTCCAGCTGCAACATGCTGCCTGAGCCCAATTCCCTGGTACACCAACTCTAGCTATGGACCCAATTGACAAGCTCCTTGGACAAGAGTTTTTGTCCAAACCTCTTTCTTCCCTCTACCTGGATTTGAGTGTAGACTCACCTAGGATGGATAGACTGTGGGAGGTCTGGAGAGCGGATATACCTGACCTTGACAGAGAGGACTGTTTTGAAAATGGAACAAAACAAATGATTTCTTCCCCAGAGACAGGTTGATTTAGACCAGGGGTGGGGAACCTACGGTTCGGGGGCCGTATGCGGCCCCCAAAGTCATCTGGTCCGGCCCCCCATGCAGCTGAGTCTGTGTCTCTCAGCAGATCTGTCAGAATGGAGCCGATGCTTCCTGTATAGTTCCTGCTCCGTTATGACAGTCTGAGTGAGTCAAAGGCAGAGTGATATCAAATGTATACCGCCTGTGACCAATACAGGAAATATCACCTCTTCCTCCAGCGTGGTGCTGCTACACTTCTCCTAGCGAACATTTCCCGCCAGCAGCACACACAGCAGTACCAGCCAGAGCCAGCAGTACAAGCCAGAACCAGCAGTACAAGCCAGAACCAGCAGTACCAGCCAGAACCAGCAGTACTCACAGCAGTACACACAGCAGTACCAGCCAGAACCAGCAGTAACCACAGCAGAACCAGCAGTACTAGCCAGAAGTACCAGCCAGAGCCAGCAGTACCTACAACAGTACCATCCAGCAGTATCTACAGCACAGTACCAGCCAGCAGTAACCACAGCAATACATGCCAGCATTACCAGCCTGAGCCAGCAGTACCCACAGCAGTACCTGCCTGAGCCAGCAGTACCAGCCAGCAGTACCCACAGCACAGTACCAGCCATCAGTACCAGCCTGAGCCAGCAGTACCCACAGCAGTACCAGCCAGCAGTACCCACAGCAGTATCAGCCTGAGCCAGCAGTACCATCCAGCAGTACTTACAGCACAGTACAAGCCAGCAGTGCCAGTCTGAGCCAGCACTACCCACAGCAGTACCAGCCAGCTGTACCCACCAGCAGTACCAGCCAGCTATACCCACCAGCAGTTCTTTTTTTAAAACTTACCACCACAAAAAAGTTGTCTGCGCTCCAGACTGACCGACGCAAACCTGGAAAACCTGTTGCGAGTAGCAACATCATCAATACCAACTAACATCACACACCTCACCAAAGAGAAGCAGTTTCAGCCATCACATTAGGGATGAGTTAATTACATGTTTGACCAAATATAACAGGCTAATTTTTAAGGTGGTTTTATAAATACCCAAATGGCCCTTGGCAGAAAAAAGGTTCCCCACCCCTGATTTAGACCAAATTCCTACACAGAGTCTATTACACCCCCCCCCCCAGAGACTTCATAGGATATTACCTCAGAGATCTCCAGATAGCCCTCGATGTTTGGCTGGTCCCGGTTCTTATCTCCATATGTTTTGGAGTTGCCCTAGGGTGGCACGGTTTTGGATGGAGGTGTTTGAGTTAGTCAACTACCGTCTACAACTGACCCTCCCTATCTCTCCTTCTCTAACATTGCTGGGTATCACAGACGATGAGCAGAGACCTAGATGTACGAAACTGTTAATTACATGTCTATTATTTTATGCCAAGAAGGAGATTATTCTAAAATGGAATGCCCCCCCCCCCCACCACTGCGGTCTCGTGGGAAAATACAGTTAATAATGTCCTTCCACTGTATTAGTTGACATACATTGTAAGGAATTGGCCTAAAAAGTTTGACAGGGTGTGGCGGCCATGGACAGGCAATTCAGGCTTAAAGTGGAGTTCCGGCCTATTTTGCAACTTCAGTGATTCCTGGAGTGCTAGCTATGCTGATCAACAATTGGGCATTTTCAATTTTTTTCGGGGGTCCCTTACCTTATTTTCAGGGCATTTTTGATTGTACTTCCTCCTTCTCCCCCCTCTGTGGCCATGGCCACCAACATCACTTCCGCTTTTGCATTGCATCCTGGGAGCTGTTTGTCATCACTCCCAGGAGGCTGGAATCAGGAAGAAGGACACAGCAGATTACACTGCAGCTTCAGATGCCCACGTGTAAGATGGCCGCGCCCAGACAGCATTTTTTAAAGTAAGATTTTGACTAAAATCCAATACTGTACACCTTGTAAGTATGAAAATAGCAGTTCTGTAAAGGGCGATGGATTAGTATTATAGGGGTATTTTAGTTAAAAAAGGTATTTGAGGCCGGAACTCCGCTTTAAGTGGTTGCACTGCCCTGTCGGACATGTCCTACATCTCCTTTTATAAAGGGAGAGAAAAAAATTCCTGCGCTAAGTTAAATAAATGACAGTGTATTCGATATGAATTATGTGAGCAGCTAGCACCAAAATCAACTAACAGTGATCAATAACCAAAATCTTTACAAAAAGTGCAGCGCTAAAGTAATTTGAATAATAATGTGGCAAGTGGAGAACCACAAAAAAAACATATACAATATAAGCAAAATAGTGTCCAAAATACTGAATAAAGTCCCAAAACAGAAATGCAAATGAAAATGAATCCGCATGCAAGGTGTTGAGGAGAACAATCCTTTTCAGTGACACCCAGGGAAAAGTGAAGGATGGGGACACCTCTGTGCACAAGTATCACAAGCAGCTTACCAGAACTCCTTGGCTACTCAATTTAATGAGACAGCCTCTCCCAGCAAGATGTTATACCAATGTCACCAGCGGTTGTCAAGCTCCAATGCTTCATAATCACTCCATCATATAAGCATGAGTATATAAAAAGAATAAAAGCCCATAGCGTAATTCCGTAACATATAAAATCCAATTTATTAAAAGAATACTACTCACAGTGAGAAGGTAAAAAACAGGTACATAGAACAGTGCGGCGTCCCGCAATTGTCCAAAACAGCATCAAGCAATGTAAAGCAGCCGGCTCCGTAAGGGGGCGTGTGGACTTTGCATCTGGAGTCGCCAACGTTTCGTCATCAAAAGACTTCGTCTGGTCTTCGTCTACATCTCCTTTTGTTTTTCTCTTGATGGAAGGACTTCTTTGGCCTTTTATAGTACAGTGTAAATCTGTTTTTCTTTAAGTGTACAGTGTAATACTACCTCTTGTCATTTTATGTACTTTTCCCTGTTGCTGTATGTACATGAATCTTGTTCCATGCCAACGTTTTAATAAAAGAACAGTTTGATTTGTAAAAAATCCTTTTTGTTATTGGTCTTATGTAATATTCAAATTTTCTGAGGTTTTGAAATTTTGTGTTTTCACTAGATGTAAGCCATAATCATAAAAATTAAAATAAAAAAATGCTTCAAATATATCACTCTGTTTATAATGCATCTATATTATTGTTCATAAGGAGGTTTTCAAGTTTGGTTTAGAAGCGCAGCAAATTGATTGAATTGTACACACCAAAACCACCCCAACTAATAAAAGTCTGTGGGAAAGCATAGGTAATCCTTACGAAAATCACATTACATCCTGCTTCGGGGGAACTGCACCGAAGCAGTGTAAAAGGGGCCTAAAAATATCGAAATCTGCATTGAAAATATAATAATACAGTATGTTATGTTTTTCCATAAATGTTTTATTAGAGCAGATTGTCATTAACAAAGATAACAGTATCAGTAATATAACAGTGCAGAACAGCAGGCTCAACATAACCGTCAATGTTCATAACAATGATAATGTAAAGTAATGACCCCAATAGGAGGCTCATGTGGTTGTAAAACAAAAAGAACCCAAGATGGGAACACACCATAGTGGTCTATAAATGAGCCAAGGGCAAGACCAAAACAACCCCCAGCTTGCCTATGGACCCTTTTTGCCAGGGGCTGGATGTACTATCGCACTGTGGGGTGGAGCATCTTACTGCCTCAGAGGTCTTCAACAATAGAAGGATCGAAATCGGGGGCCAAGTGAAGAGAGGGGAAGAGAGAACGAGAAGAGGAAGGGAAAACAAAAGAAAAAGTGAGAAAGGCCAGCGCGAAGAGAAAGAAGGAGAGGAAAAGGAGAGGGGGAGAAAACCAAAAAAATAAAAAATGAAAAAGAGGGGGGGGGGGTGGGGGAAGGTTAAGGAAAGTGAAAGGGGACCAGGAAGGTAGAAAGAGGTAGACATGCAAACAGGGAGGAGGGACAGCTCTATCCCTGGTGGTCTATGGTGCCACCTAAATCATGTGTACTTCTCATAAAGATCGGAGTTCCTGAAGTTGATCCAACAGACCCAAGTGTTCCTAAACTTATGAATTCTTTCATACGCAGTGTGAATCAGCTCTTCCATTTCCTCAATTTTACGTATCTTCCCAAACCAGTCTGCCATGATACAGAGTTGTAACTTGTGAACATCAATAGATCGGAATACAGAGGCGGGCCGCATTGACCATATGCATCGCAAGAGATCTAAGGTATTTCCAATTGGGAAGGGAGGAGTAGTGTAAAAGATATTGGGATGCGGAGTAATCCAGTGAGTATGTAGTAACCTGGGAGATGATTTTGTGGACCTGTGTCCATTACGGTTGTAGGAGCGGACAACTCCAACATATGTGTAGCATTGTCCCCTCGGACTGACCTCCAACAGAGAGCAGAACACTTTGCATCAAACTTATGTATCAAAGATGGAGCTCTATACCATCTAGACCTAATTTTGTAAGCATTTTCTTGAACTGCAATGTTAAGAGAGCATTTATGAGTAAAGGTATTGATTGTATCCCAATCCTTATCTGAGAAACTGATGCCAAGGCGAGGAGTTAGAACACATTCTTTCAAACTCCGGTAGAGGTCTTGAGAGTTGGGTTTTTCCTCGGGACGAGCTCAGGAAGTGTTCAATTTGTTCATAAATCCACCACAAAAAGGATCCCGAGGTGGACATTGCTTCCACTTGGGATAAGGAAAGAATTTTGCCCTTCTCTAGGAGCTGGTGTGCCAAGATATCCCTGTGGGGCCATTTCTGAATCAGGAATGAAGGCTCCAGGGCCGGGGGGGGGAAATCTGGGTTGCCCCTAAGAGGAGTAAGGGGACCCAGGGAGGATGAGAAGGCATCAGATTTGCATGCAATTCTAAAAGAAAAAGTGTCGGGCCTATCAAAGGATGGTCAGTTATTTGGGCAGGAAGGTGTGAAGGCGATAGCCAAGGAGATGTGCTGAGAGGTATAGGAACCTGGGCCTCCTCTAGCGTAACCCAGACCTTTCTATGTTGATGGACATTCCATTCAAGGATGGGGGTAAGATGGCAAGCTAGATAATATTTAAAAAGATCAGGGAGACCGATTCCCCCCGCTCACGTTCGGCAGAGCTAGACTAGCATACCCGATGCGAGGTGGGGACTCCTTCCAGAGGAACTTCGTGCACATGCATTTGTATTGAGAAAAAAATGCAGCCAGTAGGGCAATAGGAATAGTTTGCAGCAAATAGAGCAGTCTTGTTAGGACATTCATTTTGAGAAAGTCAGAACACCCGAACCAAGAAATATTAAGATGCAGCCATCTCTTCAGGTCCTCCTGACCTCTGTTAACCTGTTCTTGACCGCTCGCTGCAGTTATACGGTGGCAGGCAGCCGCTCCCAGGCAAATTGCCATACGATCGCCGTCACTTGTCAGCAGGTAAGCTGATGCAGCGGGCAGGCGGCTCCTATTGCTGCCTGACACCTGCGATCGTTCCCCGCTGAGAGAGATCTTCTCCCTGCAATGATCATAGAGCCCATGTGAGCCGTCTATATAGGATCACATGTCTCTATGGTCATTTCAGAAACCACACCCCTCACAGTTAGAATTACTCCCCTAGGCTCACATTTAACCCCTTGATCACCCACAATGTTAACCCCTTCCCTGCCAGTGTCATTATTACAGTAACAGTGCATATTTTTAGCACTGATTACTGTAGTAATGTCACTGGTCCCCCAAAAGTGTCAAAAATGTCAGTCAGGGGTCCAATCTGTCCGCCGCAATGTTGCAGTCCCGCAAAAAATTATAGATTGCTTTCATTACTAGTAAACAAAATAAAAAACAATAAAAATGGCATAAGTCTTTCCCGTAGTTAGTAGACGCAATAACTTTTGCGCAAACCAATCAAAATACGCTTATTGCGATTTTTTTTTTACCAGAAATATGTAGCAGAAAACAAATTGGCCTAAAATGTTAAAAAATTTTGATTTTTAAATTTGTTTTTTTTTGAGAATGTCATATAGCAGAATGTGAAAAATATTGTTTTTTTTTTTTCAAAACTGTCGCTAGTTTTTTTGTTTATAGCGCAAAAAATAAAAAAATCGCACAGGTGATAAAATACCACCAAAAGAAAGCTCTATTTGTGGGGGAAAAAAAGGACATTGATTTTATTTGGGTACAGCGTCGCACGACAGCTCAAATGTCCGTTTAAGTAACGCAGTGCCGAATCGCAAAATAGGGACTAGTCAGGAAGGGGGCAAATCCTTCCGGGTCTTAAAGTGGTTAAGAAGTGTTATAAAGTTTAGGTCAAAGAGCCTGTTCAGTCTGGATGGTATTTGGATGCCTAGATAAGTTATTTTGTCAGGAGCCCATATTATATGAGATTTTCTCTTATACTTTAAAGCATAACTCAAGGATTGGAGGGAGTGGAGAAGGATTAGAACTCTTGTCAGTTTTTATTGCTGTCTGTGCCCCCGTTAGGGAGATTCACCCTCTCTATTTGTCCTGTTTGCTATTATCATTGAAAGTAAAATAAAATCCAACATTTTGAGTTGTCCCCAGAAAAGTATAGAAGGGAAATTTTCCAATGGGGACACTACTTCTTGTGACCTGGGGGTCCCCAAGGAATTCCCTTAATTTGCATGGATTTCCTCTGGCTTCCTGTTTGGCTATGGCACAGCAAGTAAAGGGAAATCTCCACAATAGGACACAGATGGCTCTATTAAAAATTAAGAAAAAAAAAAAAGTTTTGCTCATAGTTCTATTTAATTTAGAGTCCACTCAGTTGTATTATTTAGTAATTGTGTTTATTAAAAAAAAAAAAAAAGTAATGACTGTAAAAATGTCCTGAGACATTGTTTTCCCTGATCTTTGTTGTGTTATCAGTGATTGAATAAACCAAAAATAGTGATGCGCCAGTCAAGTGCACAAATAGTGTATGACAAACTCAAAAATCCGTGTCCATAAATATCCCGTAGGAATATCAGTAGGAAGTCAACGCTTGTGGTTGGGTGCCGACGTCATGTGTATAGGGGGCGGAGCCTGCGTGCTGGAAGCTGTCTCTTCCTGGATACCTTGCATGCTGACTGATAGGCGCTTTGGAAGCGCCACCTTTGTGAGTATTATTCTTTACACTCAATAAAGCGGTTTGCTGCAATCATACAGAGAGCACTAGATTATTTTCCTTTTGTTTCCTTCTCATGTCCATCGGTGGTAATCCCTCTGGAGGTGACAGGCTATCTATAGCCTATATGATCTGAAGATCTCTGTGTTTATCATGGGTCCATAGTGGAGGTGAGAGACCAATTCACCTGGTGGTGGGATTGCACTATTCACGGAAGCACCCAATTAAGTTTTGCACAAGATTTTTTTGGACACATGGGAGTGGATTCACTACTTGTTTGATTGATTTATATGGGCATTGGGATATTTATGGACACGGATTTTTGAGTTTGTCATACACTATTTGTGCACTTGACTGGCACATCACTATTTTTGGTTTATTCAGTTTATATTGTGTGGTGTAGGCACTTTAAGTGTATGCTGCCGGTCTTTGTATTAATTATTTAATTATTGCACAATTCAGTAATCACTTGAAAAAAATTTTTTGCGCTGATAGTTTTTTTGTTATATTTTGTGTTATCAGTGATTAACCACTTTAAGACTGCTAACATTGCTGCTACTTCAGCAAGGGGGGCAGCCCTGTGTCCAGCGACGTAGACCTACGTCGCTGGATTCCTCCCTGTCTCGGCAGCGTGTGCGCGCCGCCGGAGGCTCGCTTCCCCTGTGTTTAGACACAGCGGGAGTCGGGCAGGAGGAGGAGAGGCGGCGCGATCTCAATGTGCCTGTGTCCCTCGGACACAGAGCAACAAGTTGCGGCAGGAGGGCCCTGTGATTGGCCCTTCTGATCACATGACGGCTGTGTCCAATCACAGCTGTCATGTAATGTAAATACAGCCGTTGTAACGGCTTTGATCTCTTCTTCTCCTTACACAGATCCTGTCAGTGAGGAGAAGAAGACGATCTGTGCTGCTGTCAGGGGGATCAGTCAGTTTTTCTAATTACTCACTGATCACAGGGGGGGTCTGTGCTGGTAATCAGAACATTGATTACCAGTGCAGCCCTGGGAGGGGGGGTGCCACTAGAGCCACCAGGGATGCCCACCATGGCCACCAGGGATTGCAATCAGGGCTCAGAGAGCCTGCCAGCGGTGCCCTCCCTATCAGTGCTGCCCACCAATGCCATATATCAGTGCTGCCCACCAGTGCCCATTATTGCCATCTATCAGTGCCGCCCACCAGTGCCCATTATTGCCCACCAGTGCCGCCCATCAGTACCGATCAGAGCCGCCCATCAGTGCCGCCGATCAGTGCCCATCAGCGCTGCCTATCAGTGCAACATATCAGTGCCCATCAGTGCTGCATATCAGTGCTACCTATCAGTGCCACCCCATCAGTGTCTCCTCATCAGTGTCTGTCAGTGCGGCATCATCAGTGCAGGGAAAAAACGTATCTATTTACAAAATTTTATAACCTAAACAAAAAAACGTTTTTTTTTTTCAAACTTTTCAGTCTTTTTTTATTTGTGCACCAAAAAAGAAAAAACCTTGCGGTGATCAAATACCACCAAAAGAAAGCTCTATTTGTGGGGAATAAATGACACAAATTTGGTTTAGGTACAGTGTTGCATGACCGCGCAATTGTCATTCAAAATGCAACAGCACTAAAAGCTGAAAATTGGTCTGGGAAGGAAGGGGGTTTAAGTGCCCAGTATTGAGGTAGTTAAGCAGGAAAATCCTCCGGTCTTAAAGTGGTTAATAATGATATCCAAATTACAGGCTAAAATGCATAAACGTTCTGTGGGTTCTTTCTTTACTAACCACATATGCACTGGAAAAGCACTTATCCAACTAAATGCATTCAAATACCAGTAGACAAAGGAGTTAAAAAAAGATGACATGCATAAGATGCCTAAACACCATTACTCTTGAGAACAAGCTGCCAAAATTGTTAGTGAATTACCAGAAATGGATGGATGGATTATTTCTACTTGGAAAAGTTAGTAACGCATCAACAATTTGAGAAATCATTAATCAGCATGCTGCCAATGAAACAATGTTAGGCAATTGGGTGGGAAGGGCACTCTGTCCTCCATCATCACTCTAGCTCAGTAATGTTGGCTCTGTAGACAAAGGGCAGTAATAGACCTCCTTCACACAGGCGTACCTAAGTGTAAGCCCATGCAAAAGCCGTGTTTTCCTGCATTGACAGTGTACTGTACATGTAGGAACACGCACCCCCACTGGTGTCAGATTGGGAGCAGCAGCTGTGTCTGTGCAGCCAATGCATCCCACTGCTTACATGTATGTGTGTTGTGCATCCCCAAGTGGGTAAACACAGTCCGTGCACAAGCATACAATACTCTCAAAGTGCAAAACTTTTTGGGGGGTTTTGAATAAAGTACAGGGGGATTAGAACCCTTGTCAGTTTTTATTGCTGTCTATGCTCCCATTAACCATCTTCTCCCGTTCTGGGACGTCACCCCAGGGTCACTGCTCTTGCGCGCCCTCAAGGGCGCGTGCCACGTCTGACCCTGATCTCAACATTTTGGGGGGTTTTGAATAAAGTGCAGGGGGATTAGAACCCTTGTCAGTTTTTATTGCTGTCTATGCTCCCATTAACCATCTCCCGCCCTCATTAACCATCTTCTCCTGTTCTGGGACGTCACCCCAGGGTCACTGCTCTTGCGCGCCCTCAAGGGCGTGCCACGTCTGACCCTGATCTCAACGTTTTGGGGGGTTTTGAATAAAGTGCTGGGGAATTAGAACCCTTGTCAGTTTTTATTGCTGTCTATGCTCCCATTAACCATCTTCTCCCGTTCTGGGACGTCACCCCAGGGTCACTGCTCTTGCGCGCCCTCAAGGGCGTGCCACGTCTGACCCAGATCTCAGTAAAGAGCCAACAACACAGCTCTTTACCCATGTGATCAGCTGTGTCCAATCACAGCCGGTCACATGTAAATGTGGAAGTGCCGTTTATCGGCTCTCCTCGTCTCATATTCTGTCAGTGTGAGGCAAGGAGAGTCGATCAGCAGCATCTCCTTGCAGGGGAGATTGTACAGGTAATCAGGGCCCATCAGTGCTGCATATTAGTGCCTCCTCGTCAGCGCACATTAGTGAAGGAGAAAAATTACTTATTTACAAAATTTTCAGATTTTTTTCAAAAGAAACATTTTTTTTTTTTTTTTTTTTTAGATTTTCAGTCTTTTTTAGTTTTTTTTTTTTGGCAAGGATCTCACGCACAGAGACCATCACTGCTTCCACCAGCATCTTTCTCGCTGCGTGGTCACAGACGTGGAGGAATCATCCTCATTATCAAGAGGATTCCGGGCACGTGGTTGCAGACCCAGCAGGATGACCCATGTCCACGGCGGCCAAATCAGATTCAGGATCTGATGAGACAGATTAGGCAGGGGAAGGTGGGGGGCGCTTTTTGCCCACAAGCCACCTCCACCTGAAAGACAAGGGACTCCAGGACCGCTGTCGGTGCATGGATGGATGGCCCCGCAGCCTCAGAGAGGGAATCAGGTGGGGAACCGGGGGACCCCACAAAAAAGTGTAAAACACTGCTAAGAGACAACCCCCACCGAACTGGCAGCACCACCCGGTCGCCAGGCACAAAGCACAGAGCGATCCTCAGCAGAGAGGGAGAGGACCCCACCAGACTCACCACCCACAGAAACAGGCACCTGCAGCCACCAGGAGAACCTGCACTACACGTAAAATGATCCAGGAGTCAGCACCAGGGGATGAGGAGGGGCTCCCATAATTGAAATCAGCACCTACAGGGCTCCACTGTCATGGTCGCCGCTATTTCCAATGGCAAACCACAACAAAAAAGCCCAAGGGGAATACACAAACATGGCTGCTGTGTATAGAAACACACAGGCTACAACAAAATGGCAGCACCATGAGGCTTACAGGGACCCAGGAAGGAGACTAGGCCTCAAGGACAGATCCAGGCAAGACGGGGGCCCTGGCAGGAGCCCCCACCAGGAAACCCCCCCACACAGTTGATCGTCCGGTCGACGGCGGCGCACCCCCCTGGCCCCCATCACCATTAGCGCCCTGCCTCCATCCCAGGAAAGTAGCCAGACCACCCAAACAGCCCCAGCATGGAGGGGGAAGCAGGATGAGGAACTTGGCAGGGGGGGGGGTGCCTGCGGGAAGGAGGGGAACCAGGAACCAGACGGGCACTGGTCCAGACAGAACCCCTCTCCATCGAAATGTCAGCCAGGAGGAACGCTGCGACTCGGCCCAAGACCTGTTCTTATGCGACCTCGTGAGGCATGTAACTTGCAGGCCAGCCCCCATCCAGTGGGGCTATGTCGTGGCGACCTAACGCGGAGCTGAGGTCTGTGCGCGCTCACTGGCCGGACTGGGGTGACCACTGGACCACTCAATCTGCTTGTCTTCAGCAAACTATTTGCGGGCTTTCTTGCAGATCATCTTTTAGAAAAGGCTTCCGTCTGGGACAACAGCTATGCAGACCAATTTGATGCAGTGTGCGGCGTATGGTCTGAGCCCTGACGGGCTGACCCCCACCCCTTCAGCCTCTGCAGCAATGCTGACAGCACTCATACGACTATTCCCCAAAGAGAACTACTGGATATGACACTTAGCACGTGAACGGAACTTCTTTCGTCGACCATAGCAAAGTCTTTTCTGAGTTAGAACTTGTCCTGGTAAACCACTGTATGGTCTTGGCCACCGTGCTGCAGCTCATTGTCAGGATCTTGGCAATATTCTTATAGCCTTGGCCATCTTTATGTAGAGCAACATTCTTTTTTTTTTTTTTTTTTTGATACTCAGAGGGTTCTTTGTCATGAGGTGCCATTTCTAACTTCCAGTGACCAGTATGAGTGTAAGAACAATATCAAATTTAACGCATCTGCTCCCCATTCACACGTGAGACCTTGTAACACTAATAAGTCACATGACAACAGGGAGGAAAAAGTGGCTAAGTGGGCCCAATTTGGACATTTTACACAGGCTGTACTCACTTTTTTTTTTACCAGCGGTTTAGACATTAATGGCTGTGTGTGGAGTTATTTTGAGGGGACAGCAAATTTACACTGTTTAGCCCCCGCTCCCTATATATATATATATATATATATATATATCTCCTGTATGAACAGTTGTCCCTGTCCCCCTTTTTTTTTTTTTTTTTTTAACCAAAGCTCAATTTTTCTAAAGCATACATGAGCAGAGATAGCCATACAACTTGGCTACATCCATCAAAAGGAATTGTCTTTTCTTATCCCTATACAAAAAAGGCTGCATGCCAGGAGAAGTGCAGGCAGGAAAGAAGGGCAGGTAACACAGAAAATTAAAGTTAAGCACAGAATTCTATAGTCATAGGCTGCCCACACAACAGAATTGTACATTTATATTTTGGGTGCTCCTGGGCCCTAAAATTTTACCACTCCTCCTGCTTCCATTTACCACTTGCTAACCTTCCCCCTTGTGTTGTGGAAGGGTGGGCAGCCTAAGATCATTTGTTTTCCACTGCAACTATGCCTCAAGATTTGGAGGGGGGAATCTTACCATTATCAGGAAATGCAAAAAGTTTTATCTTGCTCCCTTTGGGATGGAGACAATAGATCCCTCAATTTTAACCTTTTATTGCAGAGGGGTGAGACATCCCCCTTGAAGCAACCCCAAAATTTTCTCCTCACCAATAACTATCCTCCTTTTCGCAGCAATACCCCAATCCATCCTCATCAGAGGTTTGCAGACTGGTCCTTGGATAGCACCTCGAAAATTCCACTGACTTCTCATAGCCAGTCAGCAGGGTGTTGGAAGAATATGACAGAGTTGCTGAAATGCACCCTCTATGCAGGAGAAAAAGGGTGCATTAACAGCACTTAGGGTGGCTTCTACTCGCTCTATGGAATTTGCAGGCAAGTCAAAATTCCTTCAATATTAATCATACAGTACAGGACACAGGCTTTACATTCCTAGACCCTGGGATGTCCCCAAGCAATTAATAGGGAGGGGCAACAGACCCAATTCGGAATACTACTGCAAGAACCTTGTGACCAAAAAGCTGCATCTGCAGAGGATTGGATGTCCACCTGTTACAGCTTGGAAAAGGTATGGAGCAGAAAACCAAGTAGCAGCCTTCCAAAGCTAGGCAACAGAGGCTTAATGTCAGACTACCCAATACATTCCTACTGGCCTGATGGAGTGAGCATGTATCAGTGCAGGATTCTTTAGCATGTATGTATTAGTGCAGTCTGTATTCTCTTAAGATAATTTGTCATATCCGCCTATCAGTGGTGGATCTTAAAGCAGGATGTCTTTTGAGAGGCCCTTAGGGAGGGACAAATAGGGAGTCCTCCTTCCAGACGGAAGCTATAGCCTTAAGGTACACTCTGATGGCTCTGGCCACAAACCGTGACAGTGTAGAGCAGGGGTGTCCAACACAATTTCACCGAGGGCCACATCAGCTTTATGTTTGCAGTCAAAGGGTCGGGTGTATCTGTAAGACTAGATTCCAGAGCACCCCACTTCTCTTACATCAGATGTCAAGGGTCCCTCACCTTCCCCCACAGTGCACCCCCTTACCTTGTGCTGCTGCCAGGATGAAGCTGAGGGCGGCACTGGGAAGCAGAAAGTGCAGAGTCTGAAGGAGGATCTGAGGAGGGCTGGAGTCTTCTGAATGCTGAGATCAGGGGAGGTGGAGATGAGGGGGAGCTGTGGCTGCACAGAGAGGCACTGGATCTGTAGGAGTTCTGTCTTCCTCTGTGCTGCATACTGCTGAGACAAGGTGAGGGCAACAATGAGGGGGTTGCCACATAAAATGTCCTGGAGGGCCTTGTGTTTGACACATGAGGTGTAGAGCAATCTCCTTTGAAAACATAGCGGGGCATGGTGATGGATAGATTAGGTCTTCATTAGGATGGAAGGCTGACACAACTTTTAGGAATAAATAGGGTTAAGTGCAAGACTACCTAATCCTTGTGAAGACTGAAATGGCTCAATACAAGAGAGCCAACTCAGATATGTCTGACAGATGTGATAAACACTAAGAACATAGGTGTGCGCAGCCTAATGCATTGGGGTGTGCACACCAAAGCCCAAACACACACTACCGATCACTCACGATGTTCATTCAGAAAGAGAGGGGGCCGGCAAATTATATATTTACCGGCCCCTTTCCCCACTCATCCTAAAACCTCCCCCGAGCAACAGCCAGCTGTAAAGGAGAGGAGGGAAGCCGGAAGAGCTGTGGGGGTATGGGGGAGGGGAGCCAGGGCAGTAGGGGGAATCTGTGCTGCACAGGGTGATTAGGGTGTGCCTGGGCACACCTGGCACACCTGGCACACCCTGTGCGCACACCTATGACTAAGAAGGCCACCCTGCAGGAGAGGTCATTCAATGTTCCCTGATGGGCTCAAAAGGGTGGTCTCTGCAGAGCAGAGAGTACCAAACTGAAGTCCCAGGGAAGCTCAGTGTGCTGTAAGGCAGGTTTAATCTGAGCAACATCTTTAACTTTAATTTTTCCTGGTAAAAAACATTTTTCGAGGTTTTTGGAAACTAATGGACAAGGCTCAAACATGTCCCTAATTATCAGTGCAGTCCCAACAAAGCCAGCATCAGTGTCACCAATAAGTGCTGCCTATCAGATGCCATCAGTGCACATCAGTGAAGAAGAAAAATTACCTGTTTGCCAAATTTTATAACAATTATGACATTTTTTTTGGCAACAGCTGTGGTGTTTGTTTGCTCCCTGATCGGGTGTTCCTGAAGAGGTGGGGTCCAGTGGTGCACAGCAATTTTTTTTTTTTTTATTACTCTGCACTCAGAGGTTGAGGGGAAACTTTGCTCACTTACTCACATGTTCCTTGAACTGTGAGATTAGAACACACCTCCCCACCTCTGCAGGCTGGCATGTTTTATCACTTTTTATTGATGTGAATGAAAGGACCTCTCCATTGTCAAGACTGGGTTGGAAATCCACTAGTCTTGGGAGCTCCCTTCTTGGCTAGATTGAAGCATATGGAGGTAGAGAGATGGACTGTGTTTGTTCATGTCATGTTGTGTTGGACAGGCCTTGAATAGAATTGGGCAAACCGAAGACCTCAAAAAAGAGGTTACCATAAGGCTCAGAGCTTATAGAGAATTTCACAGGAGGGATGGCTTTGACCTCAAGGCCCAAGCATGAGATCTGAGAGTGACTGGTGCATTTTCTGGATAAAATATCTTTGCTTGGGCTCGGTCTTGAACGAGACCCAAGTAATTGCAGCAAAGGGAAGGTTGGAGAGCAGGTTTTTGAAAGCTGAAGTCAATAATCCAACAGAAAGCTTGAAGCATCTAAATTGCCTTGTGAAAGTTTGCAGATAAGTGGAAGAGTAGTCCTTCAGAAGAAAGTCATTTGGATACCCTGTGACCTGAATGCCCTGAGCTCTTATGAGGAAAAGAAGGGGTGCAAGTGTCTTTAGGAACACCCTGGGCAGAAGATAGGACAAAAAGGACAGTGCGACAAACTGGAAGAATTTGTCTCCTATTGTAAAGCACAGTTAAAGTGAGACAATGGGAATAGCCATATAGCATCTGTAGACTTCGATGATGCCTAAGTATTCCCCCCTCATCTCAGATGAGCAATAACAGACCTTGTGGTTTTTTTCATTTAAAACTTTAGAAATTTGAAAACATTTTTGGTCCAGGATAGGAATACCCCCGTTGAGATTTGGTACTATGAACAGGTTTTAATAGTATTCTTTGAATCTGTTCTCCAGAGGTACTGGAGTAACCACTCCCTGGGTCACGAGATGATTAAAAAGCATTCTGAAAATCTGACTGTCCTTTAGCAGATGTTGGCTGATTAGAGAGCAGAAAGCAGGGAAGGGTTTGAGTTTGTATTTTAAAAACCAAGATGGCAGGATCACCTAAAAGTCAACCAAACCGTTCACTTTTTATAAACAAGGTTTCCACTTGACAGATTTCCGAAAGAATTCTTCGAGGAATGAAAATCTATTCATGACTGACCCAATCATCAGATTGCCTAATATTATTGGGCATGAATGGGAAATTTGTTTTATTTTAGACTTAGCTGGTCAGTAAGGCTTGATTCACACATGTCCAGCTGCAGTTTGCAGTCCTAAGTCTGGTGCAGTTTTGTTCAGATTCAGGTGCAAATTTTGTATTGGAATTTGCACCTGCACAGGACCCTTTTCAGAAACAGACCACAGCCACTCCAGACTTATGTAAACCAGCTTCATTAAAAGCCGGTCTGAACCACGTTATGCAAATAAAGCCTTTTGTTTTCAAAGGGACCCAGAGAGACATATTAGAATCAAATTTGACAATGTAAAGCTGTTAGGCACAGCAGAAGTAAGCATATCTACTTTCCAACTCTGGTAGAGAAGGAGCCTGGTGTTTGTGAATTCTGGACAGGGATGGCTGTACTGGCGTTCAGCCAAGCCAGCAACTGTAAAGCAGGATGGAAGACTGGCCCTTGGGACAGCAAATCCTCCCTGACAGCATGCTTCCAAGGAACGTTGGCAGCCAGCCACACCAGATCGGCATACCAAGCCTGGCAAGGCCAGTCTGGAGCCACTAAGATGACCAGAATCCCTTCTGCCTCGATCCTGTATAGAAGTCTTCGCAGAAGCTGGAGAGAAGGTAAGGCGTAAATCAGACAATACTAACCCCAACGGGCCACCAACACGTCTGTGGCATCTGTCAGAAAATTCCATGACTGAGCCACAAACCTCTGCACCTTTCTGTTGAGCTGGGATGCCAAACAGATCCACCTCCAGAATGCCCCCCACTGGAGACAACTGATGAAGGGACCACTCCCCCCTGGTCCAAAGCCTGCCAACTGAGGTAATCTGCCTGCCAGTTTTCCACCCCGGTAAAGTGTACGGCAGAGAGGGCTAGAACGAACCATTGTTCCCAACTTTAGAACGCCAGCTACCTCCAGGACACTTCTTGTGCCCCCGTGGTGATTGAAATAAGTCATGGCATGGGCTGGGCTGATTGAATGCACACTGGACATCCCAGAAGAAGATCCATCCAATGGTCCAAGCACAGTCTGATCGCTCGGAGTTCCAAGACATTGATTGGTAGTCCAGGTTTTCCACTAGAGCAATAGACGCAGGAGGTCATCCAGTAGTCTAGTACCACGATCCCCCCATTGGCCTAATGCCAGCACCAGGGCTAACACTTTTGTAAAGACCCAAGGAGCAGAGGCGAGACCAAAGGGTAACGCCACAAACAGATAACGCTCCTTTCACACAGCAAAGTGGAGGAAGCGCTGGCAACCAGCACTTATTTAAATGTGAAGGTAAGCATCCTTGATGTCAATAGAGGCAAGAAAATCTCCCTGATGCAGTGAAGCCACCGTGCGAATGGACTCGATTCTGAACCTCTACACCCGCATAAAGCAGTTCATTGCCTTGAGGTCCAGGACTGGAGGCACCTTGCCTTCCTTCCTGCAGACTTTAAACAGGTTTGAGTAAAAACACTGAAAACGTTCCAAAGTCTAAACCGGGACAATCACCCCTTGGAGTAACAGGTCTTGTACAACCCCAAACAGACCCTATAAACAGTCCTGGGGGCAGGCACAAGTGGGAAGGAAAACCTTACCGGATGACAAGAGCAAAACTTGATCTTGTAGCCAGACCGAATTACTTTGTGGATCCACTTGTTTTGTACCAGGGAAGTCCATGGGTCCAGAAACCAGCGAAGAGGTCTTGCCAGACCAGGTTCGTTTGGATCCTCCAAAGGCAGCGCTGAAAGGCTTCCAGCCCTTGTAAATCAACCCTGAGGGACTTAAAAAAAAAAAAAAAAAAACACAATGAGGAGGAGGGCCCACGTCTATGACGAGGTCCCTTGCCCTTAGTAGTCTGCAGAAGAAAGGTACTCTTAACCCCCGGCATGACCTTAAATAGATGTCATCTAGGGTAGCACCAAACAGGCTCTCTCCTTGAAAAGGGAATATCAGTCAAGGCCTTTTTAGAAGTCTGGTCCACAGACCAGCATTTGAGCCAAAAGAACCACCGCCGAAACCGAGCCGAGCCACTAGGGGAGCCGCATCCAAAAGAGGCATCACAGAAACTGCAGCCCCTGGACCAGCTGGTCTGCCAGCTCAGGAAAGGCAGGGGGGGGGGGGGGGGAGATGTTCTAGATCATGGCTTAAAAGCTTAGCCCACTTGGTCAGTTTGCAACATCAGCGCAATGGTGAATACCGGCCTCAGTGCCGAACCAGCCAGAGTGTACATATTGCGGTCCGCAGCCTCTGCCTGTCAGCTGGATCCTTAAAGGCCGGGGACTCTGAACAAGGCAACCATGATTACGGTTGAAATCTGGAAAGCGGAGGGTCCACCACCGGTAGAACAGTCCACTTAAGGGACTCCATATAGCAGTATCGCATAGAAAAAAATCCCGTAGGGGGCAACCCACAGGGCTCCACTGTCATAGCCGCAGCTCTTTTAAACGGCAAACCACTGCAAAATGGCCGCCAAGCATTAAGCACACAGGCTACAAGAAAATGGCAGCACCATAAGGCTCCCTAGGCCTCAAAGACAGGCCCAGGGGCACTGGCAGGAGCCCCCACCAGGTACAAACAACCCCTGCATAGCCGATTGTCCGTGGGCACCTGCGCCCCCTCCAGTCGCCAGCATAGCACCCTGCCCCCAGCCACACAGCATCAGTAGAGGGGGGGGGGGGTTAGGATGGGGGACAGATGAAAGGGGGTGCCTGATGGATAGGAGGAACCCAGGGGTCCTACCATCCCCAGGAGGTGCCCACGTCCACCCCAAAACCCACAAGGGGTAGACCGCTCCTCACTATACCAGGAACCATGGCAGGCACCACTCCAAACAAAATCCTCCTTATCGAAATGGGGGGGATGCAACTCAGGCTGAGACCCAGTGGTATGTGACCTCACAAGGCGTTAACTCGCATGCCATTCCCCGTCTGGTGGGGCTGTTGCGGCTAACCTAGCGTGGAGCTGAGGTTTGCGCATGCTCGCTGGCTAGCCTGGGGGTGACCACTGGATCTAGATTATCCAACCCATCACTCAGTCCCGCAGTTGATTGTAGATTTCACAGGAAAAACCTTGGAGAAAAATTTCTATCTGAAAAAAAAAAAAATTGGCAGGACTAAAGATCAAAGCAAGGAACTTGGTCCTTAGGCTGGCCATACACTATACAATTTTCTTATTCAATTTCCTTTAGATTTACCTATAACTATGTAGAGCAAGGGCCTGCCTGACTGCATACAAATTGAAAGTGTTTAGGTTTGACCCTATATTACATGGTTTTGGTAAATCTAAAGGAAAGTTGAACAAGAAAATTGTATATATAGTGTATGGCCAGCCTTATTCCCGACTAGGCAGAAAAAAAATGCAGTACCTATAGGAGGGGGGTGGGGAATATATCCCCTGGGACTTGCCATAGCCAGACTTCCCTAGTGTCCTATTCCTGTAGGGGGCAGTATAACCCAATGATTAAGATCAGGAGCCGTGTTCATCAATTAACAAAAGAGAAAAATTACTACTGCTTTTAGGTGTAGATGTGAGATCTGAGGTCTTTTTGACCCCAGATCTCAAATTAAAGAGGACCTGTCCTGCTTATTTCTATTACAAGGGGTGTTTACATTCCTTGTAATAGGAAATAAAAAAAAAAAAAAAAAAAAAACAGTATAAAAATAAAAGTTAGAAATTGTTTTTTTTTAAAGCATCCCTCCAAGCTCACATGCAGAAGCAAAAACGCATATGCAAGTCGAGCCCACATATGTAAACTGTGTTCAAACCAAACATGCAACGTATCTCTGCGGTCGTTCGAGCAAGAGCAATTCTAGCCATAGACCATTTAAACTGGTAACCTGTAGAAACGTTTAAAGGGTCGCCTCTGGCAATTTTTAAGTACCAATGTATGTATCACCATTCCACAAGTGTGCGCAATTTTGAAGCAGGACATGTTGGGTATCCATTTACTTGGCTTAACATTTTCACATTATAGAAAAAAATTGGGCTAAATTTACTGTATTCTTATTTTTTTCCCCCATTCAAAAAAAAATATTTCCCCCCCAAAAATTTAGTTTTTAAGACTGTCAAACATTTATGCAGCGAAGTATTGCAACAATTTCCATTTTATTCTCTAGGGCAGGGGTCTTCAAACTATGGCCCTCCAGTGGTTCAGGAACTACAATTCCCATCATGTCTGAATGTCAGTTTTACAACGCCTCATGGGATGTGTAGTTCCGCAACATCTGGAGGGCAATAGTTTGAAGACCCCTGCTCTAGGGTCTCTGCTAAAAATATACGTTTGAGGGTTCTAAGTATTTTCTAGCAAAAATACTGATTAGCGTGTAAACAAGTGACAGAAATAGGCCAGGTCCTTAAGCGGTTAATCTATTTTTTTTTTTTCTACAGGATCTTTTTTGATCAACTTTATTGCTTTAACAAGGTATGATTAACAGACTGTCAAGGATTCTCTCTTCAACCAATCCCTCCCTAAAATCAGCCCTTCCTTAATTTGATCCTTCCTGCAAGCGATATCTCCTAACTTTGATCCCTCCTGCAATAGACTTAAGCCCCGTACACACGCACCGATTGTCGGCCGACCGTTCAGCCGTCTTTTGTCCGGTGCCGTCGTGTAGGTTGAAAAGTGCTAAAGACTGCACACGTATTTTGTCGGCCAACAACCACCAACTGCAGAATTGAGGTCATGTGATGGTTAACTTTCCGTGTGTTTTTTCTTCTCTGAGCATGCCCAGTCTTGCTCATCTGCTTTTTGTCAGCCGAAATCTGTACTGACTGACGAACAATCGGCTGTTCTTTGTTGGCCTACAAAAATTTTATAGCCTGCACACCAGATTTTGTTCGGCCGAAAAGTCGCAGTCGGTTGTCGGAAGCATCATAACAAGCAGACAATTGGCCGATCGGACGTTGGCCGAATATTTACGGCCGACAATCAGTACGTGTGTACGGGCCTTTACTCTTCCTACGATCAACTGACAGATCCTTCATTGTATACAGTGCCTTGCGAAAGTATTCGGCCCCTTGAACTTTGCGACCTTTTGCCACATTTCAGGCTTCAAACAAAGATATAAAACTGTAATTTTTTGTGAAGAATCAAGCGGGACACAATCATGAAGTGGAATGAAATTTATTGGATATTTCAAACTTTAACAAATAAAAAAAACGGAAAAATTGGGCATGCAAAATTATTCAGCCCCTTTACTTTCAGTGCAGCAAACTCTCTCCATAAGTTTAGTGAGGATCTCGGAATGAGCCAATGTTGACCTAAATGACTAATGATGATAAATAGAATCCACCTGTGTGTAATCAAGTCTCCGTATAAATACACCTGCACTGTGATAGTCTCAGAGGTCCGTTTAAAACACAGAGAGCTTTGGAAAAAAAAAAAAAAAAAAAAACAAACACAGAGAGCATCATGAAGAACAAGGAACACACCAGGCAGGTCCGAGATACTGTTGTGGAGAAGTTTAAAGCCGGATTTGGATACAAAAAGATTTCCCAAGCTTTAAACATCCCAAGGAGCACTGTGCAAGCGATAATATTGAAATGGGAGTATCAGACCACTGCAAATCTATGAAGACCTGGCCGTCCCTCTAAACTTTCAGCTCATACAAGGAGAAGACTGATCAGAGATGCAGCCAAGAGGCCCATGATCACTCTGGATGAACTGCAGAGATCTACAGCTGAGGTGGGAGACTCTGTCCATAGGACAACAATCAGTTGTATACTGCACAAATCTGGCCTTTATGGAAGAGTGCCATTTCTTAAAGATATCCATAAAAAGTGTCGTTTGCCACGAGCCACCTGGGAGACACACCAAACATGTGGAAGAAGGTGCTCTGGTCAGATGAAACCAAAATCGAACTTTTTGGCAGCAATGCAAAACGTTATGTTTGGCGTAAAAGCAACACAGCTCATCACCCTGAACACACCATCCCCATTGTCAAACATGGTGGTGGCAGCATCATGGTTTGGGCCTGCTTTTCTTCAGCAGGGACAGGGAAGATGGTTAAAATTGATGGGAAGATGGATGGAGCCAAATACAGGACCATTCTGGAAGAAAGCCTGATGGAGTCTGCAAAAGACCTGAGACTGGGACAGAGATTTGTCTTCCAACAAGACAATGATACAAAACAAAGCAAAATCTACAATGGAATGGTTCACAAATAAAACATATCCAGGTGTTAGAATGGCCAAGTCAAAGTCCAGACCTGAATCCAATCGAGAATCTGTGGAAAGAACTGAAAACTGCTGTTCACAAACGCTCTCCATCCAACCTCACTGAGCTCAAAGGGGTTTTTGCAAGGAGGAATGGGCAAAAATTTCAGTCTCTCGATGAGCAAAACTGATAGAGACATACCCCAAGTGACTTACAGCTGTAATCGCAGCAAAAGGTGGCACTACAAAGTATTAACTTAAGGGGGTGAATAATTTTGCACGTCCAATTTTTCAGTTTGTTAACAAAGTTTGAAATATCCAATAAATTTAGTTCCACTTCATGATTGTGTCCCACTTGTTGATTCTTCACAAAAATTACAGTTTTATCTCTTTATGTTTGAAGCCTGAAATGTGGCAAAAGGTCGCAAAGTTCAAGGGGCCCGAATACTTTCGTCAGTCACTGTATTTGTGCTAATTTTTGGCAATGATATTTATCCCTTTCCATATAGTACAATACCTGGTTGATCCTGCCAAATCCTATAAATAAACTAACTTTCCATGATCCTGCTTCCTGTCATTTCTGTGAAACCCCCTCTCCTGAAACCAGAAGAATGCAAGCCCCTCCCACTGGACTCTCTCCACTTAGAGTAAGACCTGGGAAAACCATGGGACTGCACAGAAGCACTGCTTCGAAAAGTATTGAGGGATTATATTGTAAACACACACATTACTATTGCCCCAGGGGAGAACCTATCATTGTGGAGTCTTTTACAACCAATTTAACTCTCCAGAAACCTCTGCCAGGAAATATATCTTGTTGAATGGGCAAATGGGTTTAAAGCAGTTTTTGTAAACCTATGCAAAGCTTGAAATTTTTGGAACGCCCCTCCAAAGTCCTTATAGTCCACAGATCAAAATATTATTGCTCAGCTTCACACATTTTAGGAAGAACAAGGGATAGTCATTGCATGGCAATTTAAACTCTGCCTTTATCTTTTTTATTGCAGTGCACCACAAAACAAGGTACCTGTGTTGTGGTGCACTGCAGGGAGTCTGTTGGTACTTACTTTAGAATGGCACCTAAATGCAAGTAAAGTAGAACTAAAAGGCACAAACAAAGTTTGGCAAGTGTTCTATTCCATCTGAACTCTATCTAAGTTTTTATTGTTTTCGGTGCCCATTAAGGAGATTCACCCTCTCCATTTGTCCTGTTTAACATTTAAAGTAAAATTACAGATTTTGGGTTGTTCCCAGAAAGATATGAGTGGAAATCTTACAATGGGAAACACTAGTTTTAGTGACCTAGAGGTCACCAAGGAATTCCTTTAATTCGCAGGGATTTCCTTTGACAATGGGACATGAAGTGAAGGGAAATCTCCGCAATGGGACATAGATGGCAAAAATCAGGGTTATAACCCTCCATTGTGGCAGTGGTGTAGTGGTTAGAACTTTCACCTAGCAGCAAGAGGGTCGCTGGTTTGAATCCCAACCACGAAACTACCTGCCTGGAGTTTGCATGTTCTCCCTGTGCCTGCGTGGGTTTCCTCCGGATACTCCGGTTTCCTCCGGATACTCCGGTTTCCTCCCACACTCCAAAGACATGCTGGTAGGTTAATTCGATCCTGTATAAAAAATAGGAGTTACTTACTGGTAACGTCTTTTCCCGTAGTCTTTCAGGACAGGCACCTTGAGAGAACCTGGCTCCTCCCTTCTGAGGAAACACCGCCCCAATTTCTTGGATATCAGCCCCCTGCCAGCATGCTGCCTCAGTTCTTCGAGAGCACCTCCGCCCACTGGGGAGACACAACAGTTAATTTTACTAACCTTCAACCTCTGATTGTCTTACGTTCAGACCTTATCGGGTGGGTAGCAGTGCTGTCCTGAAAGACTACTGGAAAAGACGTTACCAGTAAGTAGCTCTATTTTTCCCAAATCGTCTTTCAGGACAGGCACCTTGAGAGATCAGCGAGTACTCACTTTTTTAGGGTGGGACTACCGCCTGGAGGACCTTACGGCCAAAGGCCTGATCCTTAGCGGAGAGTAGGTCCAGTCTGTAGTGTTTGGTGAATGTTCCATAGCTGGACCAGGTTGCAGCCCGACAGATTTGTTCCGGGGTAGCACCAGCTCTTTCCGCTTGAGAAGTTGCCATAGCTCTAGTGGAGTGAGCCCTAATACCTATAGGCGCTTCTTTCCCGCAGGAGATGTAGGCCTGGCTAATGGCTAATCTGAGCCATCTTGCTAATGAGCGTCTTGATGCCCTCGTGCCTTTATTAGCACCTGAAAACAGAACAAAAAGGGAATCTGACTTCCTAAATTCCTTTGTTCCAGCTATGTACTGGAGAACGCATCTTCTTACGTCTAACTTATGAAATTTCTCCTCCTGTTCCCTCACAGGATTTGAACAAAAGGTTGGCAAAACTATTTCCTGATCCCTATGAAACTTAGAGACTACTTTGGGCAAAAAAGCAGGATCAGTTTTGAAAATTATACGATCTGCAAAAATTTGCAGAAAAGGAGATCTGATAGAGTGCCTCTAGCTCACTGACTCTCCTTGCGGTAGTGATTGCTACCAAAAATATTGTTTTAAGGGTCAAACATTTTATGTCACAGGACGTGATAGGTTCAAAGGGATCCTCAAGGAGGGCTTGTAGGACCACTGACAAGTCCCACATAGGAAATGGGAGATGTTTGACCGGTCTCTGTCTGCTTAATGCTTTGAAGAAGCGGACCACCCAGGGATTGCTGGCTAAAGAGGTTTCTAAGAACACGCTTATAGCGGAAACTTGGCTCTTTAATGTACTGATGGCTAGGCCCTTGTCCGCACCCGCCTGAAGGAATTCCATTACTGTTATCAGACTACTTTCCCTCAAGGAGTTCCTCTTGCACCAAAGATTGAAGCATTTCCAGGTCTTAAGGTAAATTTCTTGTGTTTCTGTTTTTCTGCTTGTAAGCAGAGTTTTTACTAGTTGCTCTGAGAAACCTTTGCTTTTCAGTAGTTCCTTCTCAGTACCCAAGCTGCTAGGTTCCAGAGTTCCACCTGTGGGCAGAACACCGGGCCTTGATACAGAAGGTCCTTCCGTGCTGGTAGAAACCAGGGGGGTTCTACCGCTAGCTTCTTCAGCACTGAGAACCATGGTCTTTTGGGCCAGTGTGGTGCTATGAGAATTAGGACGGTGTCCTCTTCTCGAAATTTCTTCAGAACTGCCGGTATTAGTACTGGCGGGGGAAAAGCATAGCACAAGGGGAAAGTCCAGGCTTGTGCGAGAGCATCTATTGCTAGTGCTCCGTCCCATCTGCTCAGGGAGAAGAAGGTCCCTGTTTTCGCATTCTCCCGAGAGGCGAATAGGTCTATCTGCGGCACACCCCAACTCTGGGTGATGGCCCTGAAGACCTCTTGATTGAGGGTCCAGTCGCCCTCTCTGAGAGTCTTCCTGCTCAGGAAGTCGGCCACTTGGTTCAGTTCCCCCTTTAAGTGAACCGCTGAGAGAGCAAGTACATTGGCCTCGGCCCATTGAAGTATTTTCTCCGTCAGGTCCCATAGGGGTTTGCTCCTTGTTCCCCCCTGCCGGTTTATATAAGCCACCACCGTGGCGTTGTCCGAACGGACCTGTACCCTGTGCCCCTGCAGTTCCGTGTGAAAGGCCTTTAGAGCCAGTTCCACCGCTCTCAACTCCTTCCAGTTGGAGGAGTGCCCCGACTCCCTGCTTTCCCAGTGCCCCTGTACTGGCATGGAGCCGAGATGTGCCCCCCAACCTGTGCCGCTTGCATCCGTGGTGAGGATTGCTGATGGAGTCTGAGTCCAGGAGAGACCCTGAGACAGATTTGCCATTTTCCTCCACCACCACAGGGAACTTTTTACCTGTGTTGGGATCTGCACTACAGCGTCTAGAGATTGTTGTGTGTGGTCCCAGATTTCTAGTATGAATAGTTGTAAAGGGCGGAAGTGAAGTCCTGCCCAGGGAACTGCTGGAAGTGTGGCTGTAAGTAACCCCAGAGTTGACATGGCCTGCCTTATCGAGAGGTTTTGGTTGTTCTGTAGAAGGCTGACTGCCGTGTCTATCTTCTGGCTTTTTGTCCAGGGCAGAAATACTTGTTGTAGTGTGGAGTCCAACTCGTAACCCAGAAATGCGACTCTCTGGGATGGGACTAAGTTGGATTTTTCTAGGTTCAATAGCCACCCTAGGCTTTCTAGGAACTGTCTTGCCTCCACTAGGTCCCTGGACAATTGTTCCTGTGAAGATGCAAACAGGAGCAGGTCGTCCAGATATGCAATTATCGATATTCCTCTGAGCCGCATTGGTGCCAAGGCCTCTGCCAGGACCTTTGTGAATATGCGGGGGGAAGAGGATAGCCCGAAAGGAAGAGCCTGGAATTGGAAGTGTTTTTCGCCTTCCTTCGTTTTTATGGCTAGTCTGAGGAACTTCTGGCTCTCTTCTGAGATCGGAATGTGAAGGTAAGCATCCCTTAGGTCTATGGAGGCCATAAAGCAATCTGGGGGGAGAATGGTTTTTATTGAAAAAATTGACTCCATCCTGAATCTTTTGTATGTTATCGAGAGGTTCAGGATCTTTAAATTTAGGATGAGTCTGAATTTCCCTGAAGTTTTGGGTACCACGAAAATATGGGAGTAAAGCCCTTTTCCTAGTTGTCCTGGAGGAACCTTGCATATGACTGTCTTTCTAGGTCCTCTAAGGAGGATAGTAAGGCCGAAGCCTTCCTTTCGGATTTTGGAAGCTCGGTTACAAACATCCTGTGGGTTGGGGTAGTTGAGAACTCCAGCCGGTATCCCCTTCGTATGATCTGTAGTATATACTGGCTGGAGGTGATCTCCTCCCACTGTGTGAGGAAGGTCCCCAATCTTCCTCCCACTGTGGTGAGTGTGTCACTGTGATTTCTTGGGGGGTTCAGGAGGGCGAAAAATAGCTCCTCCTCGGCCCCTACCCCTTTGGACCCATGGTTTCCTTTGTCCCTCAAATCTTTTAGGGACAGAGAAGTTCTTTTGTGAATAAGGTTTCTTTTTAGAAAATTCCTTTCGTGCTTGTTTGACCGGAAAGGACTTCTTGCGGTCCGCTGTTCGGTCTAAGCACTTTTCAAGCTCGGGCCGAACAAAAGATCCCCTGTGAAAGGTATACCGCAGAGTTTTGCCTTTGATCCTACGTCTCCCTGCCATGTTTTCAGCCAGAGAGCTCTTCTTGCTGAATTGGCTAGGGCTGAGGATCTTGCTGACATGCGAACTGACTCTGCTGAAGCGTCCGCAATATAGGCCACACTCTGGAGGAGTACGGGGAAGGAAGACAGGTATGTCTCCTTAAGGGTATCTGCCTCGATGTGGGCCTTAATCTGTGTTAACCAGTACTCTAAATTGCGCGCGACCACCGTCATGGCCATTGCGGGTTTTAGATTGCCCAGAGTGGAGTCCCAAGTTTTCTTTAGCAGGGAATCCATCCTTTTGTCCATAGGATCGGGTAGGGAACCCATGTCCTCGAAGGCCAGATCCGTATTTCTTGATACCCGAGAAAAGGCTGCGTCCAGTTTGGGAGTTTTATTCCAAACTGAAGTTTCACCTTCGTCAAAAGGATATCTCCTTTTCAGGGCCTTGGAAAAGAAGGGCTCTCTCTGGGTCCTGCCATTCTTTTTTGACTGCTTCTATGAGAACTTCATGTACCGGAAAGGTTCTTTTCTTATGTTCGCTTAACCCGGCGTACATCTGGTCATGAAGAGAGAGGGTCTTTCTCTTTCTGAATCCCCAGGGTGGTATGAATAGCTCCCAGGAGCTTTTCCACCTCTTTAAGGGTCAGCTTGTATCTGGAAGTTGTCGTGGATTCACAATCCAAACCTTCCGTATCCGACTCCCCCTGTGAAACAGGGGGGATACTGTCACATTCCTCTTGTGTTTGTAAACCCCCCAGTGCCTCCCTGCTAGTTGAGGGCATCACTGGTAGGGGTGGGGTTGGCTCCTGTGTCAGCTGGGGGGAACCCTGAGGTATTTGGATTTTTGAGAATAAATCCTTAAAAGAGTGAACGGTGCTTGAGAGCTCCTTGATGGAGGTAGCTAGGTCCTTATTCCTTTCCTCCTCATGTTCCCTAACTAGGTTGTCTAGGCACTCTTTACAGAGTGCTTTGGGCCAGGAACTTCTCATCGTGGTTTTGCACGATGGGCATCTCTTTTTAGAATCATGCGGTTTAGAGCTGTCCAGGGATCTACCCTGAAATACATAAGGATAGTGTTAACATTTTAACCCCAGCTGAAAAAGAAGACCACCTAGGGAGTGTTGCTAAGGACCACCTTCACCAGGTCTCGGTGTACCCCCTACTGTCCCTCCTTCCCCCCAAGGGCCACACCAGGTAAGGGGAAAACCAGTGGAGTTTTGGGAGGGAAAAGGTAAGGAGAGCCCTCCCCAGGACTCCTTACCTTTTGGAGGCTGGTGCTGGCATCCCCGGGAGCAATCGCTGTGGCCTGTGCCTCAGACATCTTCCCGGTGTGGCTCGCCGCTGTTTTCGGCTGTCTCCCCAGCCTGTAAATGCACCAGCCAAATTCGTCCGGCCCGCTCTCCTTATGCACGACCCGGAACCGGAAATCGCGACCTTTGCCGGCGGAAGTACCCACCCCCGCCGGACATGACGTCACCCGTCGTCCGACCCGGTGAACTCCATTCAAAAAACCTGCCGCGAAAAGCGGGGGCGGGTAGCCTCCGTCGGGAACGCTCTCGCCAAGCGTGGAAAGCGGGCCCCCCAGTCCTCTACTCCCCCGAGCTGGACCTGGGGTGACCTCATGCGGTACCTTTGCAGGTTAGTGAGTCCGACCCAGTCTGCTGTACCGCCTTGAGAGAGCCTGGCTCCCTCTGGATTGTTAGCCTCAGCCCCCCTGGCTGCTCAGCTCGGTCCCTTGGATGGTGTCTCCCCTCCGGAGGAAACACCAGAACTGAGGCAGCATGCTGGCAGGGGGCTGATATCCAAGAAATTGGGGCGGCGTTTCCTCAGAAGGGAGGAGCCAGGTTCTCTCAAGGTGCCTGTCCTGAAAGACGATTTGGGAAAATTGGCCCTACTATGCATGTATGAATGTGAGTTAGGGACCTTAGATTGTACGCTCCTTGAGGGCAGGGACTGATGTGAATGTGTAATGTATATGTAAAGCGCTGCGTAAATTTACAGCGCTATACAAGTACTTGAAATAAATAAAAATTGCTCTATGCAAAGTGAAAAGGAAAAAGTGGATTTTTGACTTACCGTAAAATGCTTTTCTTTTTAAGTTCATTGACAGAGGTAGTTCCAGATACACATCAGGGTTATACTGCCCCCTACAGGAGTAGGACACTAGACAAAAAAAAGGTTCTGGCTAAGCCTATGGGCAGTCCTGGAGGGTACACCCTCTCTTCCTGCATAGGATGTCAGTTTAATATCAAAGCAGAGTCAGAGAAGTAATACCAACCCAATGCAAACTAGGAAGGGCGGGTACTGCGTCCCGTCAATGAACTTCAGAGAAAAGGATTTTACGGTAAGTCAAAAATCCAGTTCTCTATTGTTCATTGACGAATGCAGTTCCTGATGCATATAAGTAGGGACGTGCCAAAAAATAAGGGGATGGGAACAGCAGAAAAAAAAAAAAAACCAAGTCCAAGGCTAAAACTTAGCCAACCAGGCAACATAGGACTCATCAGAACAGTAAGATGAAGCCCACCTGAAAACAGTGAACACCCTCAAGGAAGGCCAAAAAGCCTTCTAAACAGCAGCCTGCAAAACTGCAGTTAAAAGAGGCATGTGCAGATGCCAGCACATCCACCTTATAAAATTTGGTAAAGGTGTGAACAGATGATCAGGTAGCTGCCTTGCAACCTGAAGCACAGATGCCCGATGCCAAAAAGCCCGGGAAGCACTAAGTGCATGAGTAGAATGCGCCAAAACAGGGAAAGGTAGCACCTGACCCTTAATTGAATAAGCCTGCATCACTGTCTGATCCAAATGGAAATAGTCGCAGCAGACGCAGGCAGCCCTTTTCTTGGGCTATCCGCAAGTACAGAGAGCGAATCTGACTGTCCGAACTACATCTAGAGTATGCAGTGCACATTCCTTAGGCTGTTTGGGCTTAGGACACAAAGATGGTAATACAATGTCCACATTTAACCACTGTCCGACCAGCTGCGGCAGGCTGGCTCCCACAGGCAAATCGCCGTACATGTACGGCGCTCGCTCTGGGGAGGGGCTAGGGGGCGAGCGCCCCCGTTCGTCAGCCGGGAAGCTAGTGCATGTGTCAGACGGCTCCAATTGTGGCCTGACGCCCTCGATCTCTCCCCGATGACAGAGAAGGACGGTCGGCTTATGTAAACACAGCCGTCTGTCCTTCTCCCTGCACTGATCACAGAGACTATGTGATCCTGCTATATAGGATCGCATGTCTCTATGATCATCTCACAAGCCCAACCCTCCCACAGTTAGAATCACTCCCTTAGGCTTACATTTAACCCCTCGACCAACAAAAGTATTAACCCCTTCCCTGCCAATGGCATTACTACAGTAACAGTGCATATTTTTTAGCACCGATTACTTTAGTAATGTCACTGGTACCCCCAAAAGTGTCAAAAATGTCAGTTAGGAGTCCGATCTGTTCATCGCAATGTCGCAGTCCCGCAAAAAAAAAAAAAAAAAAAAACACAAATCTTTCCAGTAGTTAGTACACGTAATAACTTGCGTAATAACTTTTGCGCAAACCAATCAAAACATGCTTATTGGGGATTTTTGTTTACCAAAAATATGTAGCAGAAAACAAATTGACCTGAATTGTTAAAAAATTTCGATTTTTATTTTTTTTGAGAAGGTCATAAAAGAATGTAAAAAATAGTTTCTTCAAAAATTGTTTATACCGCAAAAAAAAAAAAAAGTTGCACAGGTGAGCAAATACCACCAAAAGAAAAGCTCTATTTGTGGGGGGGGGAGAAGACGTAAATTTAGTTTGGGTACAGCGTCACACAACCGCACAATTGTCTGTTAAACAGTGCTGAATCGCAAAATAGGGCCTGGTCATTAAGGGGCCACCTTCTGAAGGACTGATCCGGACAAAGTAGCACTTTGTCTCTATGAACAAACATAGGGAGGACAGGACAATATCGCCAGTGCCGACACCCTGCACACAGAAGTGATAGCCACCAACCACCTTCTGGGAAAAGGTAGGCAGGGAATCTCCCAAATACTTTCAAAAGGAAGTTTTTGAAAAACCGACAGCACCAATCAAGGTCCCAAGGTGGTGACAAGGTACCAAGTGTCGCAGAAGAAAAAAATTGCCAAAGCTGAAACCTGACCCTTGATAGTGCTCAAGGTCAACTTCTGATCAACTCCCCGTTGAAGGAAAGCCAAGATCCGGGCCACCGAGAGGGAGCCTAAAGAGACTTACACCACGCAATATAAGACTTTCACATGATGATGATAAATCTTCCTAGAAGTCGCTTTCCTCGCTTTAGGCAGAGTGGGTGTCGCACCCCCTTTGGAGGGGGGGGGGGTAGAAGAGGCGTTGAACAGGACAGAAGGGAACCCGGAATTGTGAGGGTCTGACCATCCCAGGGAGAGGCCCGCGTCCACCCCAAAATCCGCTTGGGGTGGGGGATTTACTCACCATATCAGGAACACAGGTAGGCACCACCTCCTGACAGGGGGGGGGCTGTCAGCCAAATAGGAAATACCGCGACTCAGGCCTAGGCCCTGGCGTGTGCGACCTGGCGAGATTCTATACTCACAGGGCCAGTCCCCATCCAGTGGGACTATGTCGTGTCTGACCCTGCATGGAGCTAAGGTCTGCACGTGCTCGTTGGCCGGTTGGGGTAACCACTGGATCTATACATCCAGCCCGTTGCCCAGATCCAGCACAGTTGCTTGTAGATCTCACAGGAAAAAAAATTTTGGAGAAAGCCAACTAAAAAAAAAAACTAGAGAAAAAAAAAAAAAAAAAAAAAAAAAAAAAAAAAAAAACTTTGCCAGGACCAGAGATGCCAGCAGGGAACTAGGTCCTTACTCCTGACTAGACAGATTAAAACCGACATCCTATGCATGAAGAGAGAAGGTGTACCCTCTGGGACTGCCCATAAGCGTAGCCAGAACGTTTTTTTCTGTTGGGTCCTACTCCTGTAGGGGCAGTATAACCCTACTGATATGCATCAGGAACTGCGTCCGTCAATGAACGAGAGAAAATAAGTTTTGCCTATAGTTCTACTTTAATCGTGCCACAATGTATTACATAGAGTGCTTTATGTTAGCTGCAAGGCATAGGTCTTAGGCCTAAAAGGTAGCCTAAAGGCTGAACATACTTTTGAGCTAAACCCCCTCGCAATTATGCACTTGTGCCTGACCTGCACATGCGTGGACCTCGCCTTTTACAAAGTGTAGTTTTGTTTTCACTGTAGGAAATAAAAACAAAATCAAAAATTTAAATAAAAACGTAACATTTTTTATTTGAAAACAAGTTACATACACAGTACAACAACCTTCATGTGGGCCCATCTCAAACTTGAACGTTTCATTAATTTTGTTGCCAGCAGTCTGCTGCTCTGGCAGTAAGACCCCGTTCACACTGGGGCGAGCCGACTTTGCCGGGCGACCTGTGAAGTCGTGGTGCACAGCTCGAACCGCGACCTCGGAGCGGCCGGCACGGACTTGATATAATTGAAGTCAATGCAGGTTGCTCCGGGTCACCCCAAAAAAGCTCCGGACCCTTTTTCCAAGTCGGAGCGACTTGTGTCGCTCCTATTAGAACGGGTCCACAGCTTCTCTATGGCAGGCGACCTGTCAGGCGATCTGGTTCACCCCAGTGTGAACCGGCTCTAAGGCTCCATGAACACAGCTCCTGAACTTGAGTTTAGGAGCTCTTGGCATTGTTTTTGTCCAAAGCTCCTAAATTCAACTCCATAAAAGCCTGTGTCCACGTACACACACAGGCTTTAAGCAGAGTTTAGAAGCTGCTGCGGTTAGGGGAGCTTCAACCTCCCTCTCCTGAACACGGAAGAATCGCATTCAGGATATGAACACGGTGCAATTTTGTCACGATTTCCCGCAGCCAGGAGTCAAAGTAGGCTTTGTGTACATCAAACCCTAAAGTGGTTTACCTCTGCAGATCAAGGCAGATAAGGCTTCATTTCATATGGAGGCATATTAAAAAAAAAAAAAAAAAAATGACAAACAAGACCAGCAAATTGCTAATTTAGAGGTAGCAATAGTACAACCTTGCAGGCCAAATAGAGAGATACCGCAACTACTTTTTTTTTTACTTTCAATACAGCAAACGGGAATTGGGAACTCCCCATTAGATTTTTATTGCTTTCTGGGTTGTTTCTCCTCATTTCCTGTCCTAGTAAAATCCGGTGAGTTAAAGGATGTCCAAAAATAGAGTTGTAGGAGTTATCCCTAATGACACAAACTAATAGAAACCTTTGAGGTTCTAACCCTTTAAAAAATGTGTTAGGTGTGCTATATAGTGGAGGTAGGGAATCATGCTAGCCAATAGTCCTAAAACAGCACTTCTACAGGTGGTGACTAGCTTAGGTGTAACAATCCAAGGGCAGAATTTGACTGAAACCTTGCCCGAGTTTGTTGACAAAGTGTCAAACTTACAGTGACACTGCCAATACAACTGACCTGATTTACATCTTAAAAGATCAATCACAACTTGTTGGTCAAATAACCAGGGCATTCGCAAGTTTTTCCATTTAAACAGTGTGTATTGAAAGATCGAAGAGCAGATCGACATGGTCATTAATGAAAGTATGAAACTCAACTCAACCAGGCAGACCACCATTACTGGCTTCCAATACCACTTAACATAGTTATGCTAGCCATAGACTACTCCATTTCAGGCAAGTTCCACTAAACCAGACAATTTTAGCCATGAGTGGGCCCTGCAAGCACCACCAGGCTTTATAAAAACACATTTAAAAAAATAAACAGCGCCAGGTAGTGGATATTTCACAATCCATGTAGTTCATGTGGATGGAAAAAAAAATCAATGGATTCTCCCATTTAGCCCATGTATGGCCAGTTATATAGCTCAGTTTTTTTTGTTTTTACATTTCAGATGGCAAAGGAAATGGTCTTAGTCTTTTTACTGCCATTTGAATAGCCACTGTGAAGATTCCACAGGATGGAATGTCTCCAGTGTGGGCACCGACCGCAGACCATTCAAGGGATTGTTGCTCCTTCACAAGCCCCCCCCCCCCCCCCCCTGCACCAACGGGGGCACAGACCGCAAAACAAAAATTTTAGGCTGGGTTTCACATATACGAGACATTAACGCATTTTACACCGCATCCAATTCGCATAACATGTGAGTGACTGGCTTTCAAGACTGGCTTTCAATAGAGCCGGTTCACACATGTCCGGCGGGTCTGCGGCACGAATTTGAAACGGGTCCTGTGCGCGTTTGGGTCTGATTCAGGTGCAAATTCATGAACCAAGCCTCAGATTCTAAAAACCTCCCCTGTATTTAAATAGGATTTTGCACATAAAAAATGAACTAATCAAATAGAAAAATTGGAAATTTTGGATACCACATTTCCCCATGTTTTATCCCTTTAAATACACTGCAAGTACAGAAAAATAACTGTTGGTATGCCAGAAATATAATACACTCTTGCCTTTCTAGGACATGACAAAATGGCTCTAAACTTCAGAACTGCTCTTACCCAACTTCTGATGGATTACAAAGAACATAGACCCTTTCCTATCGCCCCACTCTCATCTCCACAACCCCTCTTGGTGCACAGAAGTTGTCAGCTCACATGATTTCTTGTAAAATCAACAGGTATTTTTTCCACTTACTGAACAGAAGTAACAAACCACTTTCAAAAGAGCAAAAGGGAGCAACTAAGAAAATTTCAATGTTAAAGTTTACATAGACCTTAAAGTAGCTTTAACTATGGACGAAGCAACTAAAGTGTTCAGCGTGCCTAACTTCAGGAAATTATGTATGAGATAAGGAGCTGACCCCTTTCGAATGCTGGAAGAGCTTTAAAAATATATCCACAGCCTTTTTTGGCAGTGAATTTAATACTGAAGTGCGCACCACATCTGCACAGATTTAATAAATCCACATTACAGAAGCTTTAAAAAAAATATCCTAATAGATCAGCCTTTTCCACTATATTCAAAAGCTTGAAACATGTCCTTTGGACCCATAGAGGAGCAAGATTGGTGGGGAAAAAAAAAAAGGGTTTACACCCTTACGGGTTAATTCCAATGTTTGATGTATTGTAGCAGCATCTAAATCTTATCCTGTGAAGTCCTTGGAAGACAGAATCCAAGCGTTGCGTATAGATGGGGTATGTACGGTCCACTTGTTCCTGTTGTGTAAAACCTTCAAATAGGTGGCTGCTGCTTGCTGCAGCAGTCAGCAAACATAAAACTACATGAATAAAAAGCAGCCAAACTGACGAGTTTAAAAGGGGAGCCTGAACAGATCATGTGAATAAGGCACATGTTTTAACATTCATAGAACTGAAGAATTAAAATAAAAAATAAAAATAAGCAACGTTTAGTTTCTGTCTGATGAAAGGTTTGTGTGTAAGAAAATAAAACCATGGTCTTCAAATAAGAATTTAAAAATAGAATTCTATGCTAATACCGGGCTAGTGTGAAGTATCAGTGTCACCCTTGTTGATGGCTACCACCCAGCACTCTTGAGGAGGGGGAAAAAAAAAAGAAAAAAATTGTCCTATATGTTACTTTCCTCTTCTTTTACAACATCATCTGAATTTTGAGGAAGGACTGAGAGTTCATTGTTGATTTTGTGTTCTGCTTCGGCGCCATTTGCTTCTTGGCTCCTCTTTTTGTCCTCTGCTTTCTGCTCTTTTGCAAGAAGTCTGTAATGGATAGTCATCCCAATAATCAGGTAAATTGCAGCTACGATGAGTACTATCCCACAAGCTTGGTAAGTATACTTGTAGTCTCCATAAATGTCATTTAATTTGCCTGAAAAATAAAAAAAATAAACACTTTACAGACCTAGGAAAACTTGGGAAATATATAAAACTATCATGCAAAAAAGGTAATTTAGATTTAACATGCAAACAGTGCAAGAAAACAGGTCTGTGTGGATATTTCGATTTTTGAAAAACTTCATTCACTTAGTCATAAACTGCAGAGAAAAAAAATAAATAAAAAAGGAGACCCAGGCAATTTAGGTAAAAATGTGCTAGCATGCACTGCACATTATGACAGACTTGCCTGAAAACAAAGCCCTCCAAGTAGGCACCTCCATCTTCACTCACTCCCTTCCGGGTTTGCGGGCTTTTGGCAGTATGAATGGCTGGGCTGCAATGACGTCAATCCTATGGCACGGAGTACTTCATGAACAGCATGGTCCATTCAGAATCCAGTGCGCATTCGCCAGTGACATCCATGGACACTTCCAAAGTAAAGATCTCCTTACCTGTGTACATTTAGGAGATATTTACTGTATCCTATAGGTAAGCCTCTTAGGCTTACCTATAGGTAAAAATCTATGGGAGTTTATTTCCACTCAAAAAAAAAAAAAAAAAAAAAAAACACACCCCTCAGCACAAGGAACCATTCCCACAATGCAAAGTTTTGCACTTTCTACGCTCATTCAAAGAAACCAATATACCTTTAAAGAGGTTGTAAACCTCAGATTTTTTTTTTTAAAAACGAACACCTGTAAGACAGACCCATAATGAGCTAGTATGCATCGCATACTAGCTCATTATGAAATACTTACCTTAGAACGAAGCCCGACCACTCACGGGTGACCATGTTGTGTTGCCCTTCTTCCGGGTTTGCGGCATCCGGCAATCTGATTAGCTGGAGCCGCAATAACGTCACTCCCACACATGCGCGTGGGAGCCGACGGTTACGGCACAGGGCTCTGAAGGAACAGCATGAGCGGCCGTTCCTTCAGCGCGCATGCGCCAGTGATTTAGCTGGCTGCATGCAAAGTAAATATCTCCTAAACGGCACATGTTTAGGCAATATTTACAGTATCTATAGGTAAGCCTTAATATAGGCTTACCTATAGGTAAAAGTTGCAGAGGAGGGTTTACTTCCTCTTTAACTCATCTCCATTGCATAAATTCAGCTTTTCATAGAAGCTATAATACGGCTTCTATGAATAGGGAGTGGGTGGAAAGGATAGGCATAGTCTGCACACTAGAGTGCCTGTGACTAGTATTAAACCCCAAACTTTATATTTTAATAATCCTTGCATGCTGTGGATGCATCTGTTATTTTAGGCTTTCCCTTATATTTCCACCTGGTGATCCAGCCAGACACATCCAGACATCCTCTTAGGGTGTCTACAGTGAATGGAGGAGCAACAAAAAAAACTTTGGACAGCAACACTGTTGACCTGGGGAGAGGAGACTACTAAATTGTACTAGCAGATCTAGATGCATTAACAAATTTGAAGCCAAACTCTAGCCAACACCTTAAAAAGGATAAGTAGCCCTTTTTTCAAAAAAATAGCCTATGCAGTCATGGAGCCTGGGTAGATAAAAGTCTGTGCAGCGTACATTTTACTTGTAGGCCCTTTGGATCCTTTTAGAAACCCACCAAACTCTTAGGATGTGAAGGTTGCTAACAACTTTTTGCCATGACCTGAAAAGCATTGGATGCCCATTCCCAGCATTGCAGAAACGAAAACCAACAGCCCTAGCAATGAGGCCGTGGGGAGTTGCTAGATAGGGAATAGCCATGCTTCTGAGGGAACCCAAATGGTCTACAAGTAAAGCAATAAAATAAATGATTTTATGAAGTTGCAAAGAGGTCTAATATCTGCTGGGGCCCTTTGACTGCAAAGGCCATTTTCTGGAAAGGGTGAACCTACCCTTTAGGCAGTTATAGAAATCATTTTGACATCTTCTGGGATAAAGGTTTTACATAAAAGTTGTACTATGGTAAGCACCCCTGTCAGTGTTAAAAAAAGTTTCTCCCAACCAATAACTGCCACTAATGCAGGACAGCCTGTGCTATTGAAAAGAAAAAAAATACCAAACATACTGGCCACCCAACCAAGTAAGGGGGGGGGGGCACCCGTGTTAACAGTTTATATTTACTATGGTGGGTTTTAGTTTTTAACTATAAAGTGAAAAAAAAAAAAAAAAAAAAAAAAAAAAAAAAAAACTGTACCCACCACCTGTGTAGAATTATCCATTTACCAGTACATGACCTTATTTCAGGTCTCATGCACTTTAGGTGGAGTATCACTCTACTAGATTCTTCCTCTAATTTACTGACTTTTCATGGATATAGTTTTTCAAATGTAGATGTTTTTTAATGTGTGGATTAATGAATTAGTATATTTATTGCGATTGAATTTCAACTAAATAAAAACTTGCATCCAAAATCTGGGATCTGTGGGTGGTGGACAAGTGCATATTCAAAAAGGACAGCAGTTGTACAGTTACATCTGGGACATAGTTTTCAAATCATAAAAAAAAAAAAAAAAAAACATTTTAAAGCCTGAAAAATTTTCTAAACGTCAAAAAAAAAAAAAAAAAAAAACTCAAATCTTACCTAAGAGGGGTGGCCCAAGAAGAACAGGGCAACATTCCACAATTGTCACTAGTCCAACGGCACTGGAAAATCTCTGTGCACCAACCAAATCCATTAAGGTCTCAAAAAGTACAGAGCTAAGCCAGCCAAAAGCAAAGCCAAAAAATGCAGCATAGATTGCAAAACCAGTATAATCAACTGATAAAGGTGCCAACAGGTGGCATATTCCATTAAGGAGCACAGCCACAGCAAAGAAATATTGCACCTTCGGTCTCACTAGCTTGGTATTTGCCACAATCCCCATAGAAGGCCTTGCAACCATATCTACAAAGGCAAGGATGGAAAGCAAAAAGGCAGCGCGCTCTGGAGAAATGTTTTTGCTTTTTGCATAGTTACTAAGAAAGACTAAAGGTGCAAAGAGTCCAAAGAACATGATTGTGTGTCCAGACAGATAGATCAGGAATCCTCTATGAGTAAAAAGTGAGAAGTCCAAAAACTTGTTAATTGTCTGAAAGAAAGTTGGTTTGGTTTTTGCTGTTCCATCAATAAGGTCTTTGTTAGCATCCTTGTCGTCGCACTTTCCAGCTTCCTCCAATACTTCCTTTGTCACTTTCTTTTTCAAATCATCAGGCTTTGGTCCAATGGGGCGCATCAAGGAGCCTGCAACGCAACAATTGAGAAGAAGTCCTCCCAGGATCAAAAAGCTTCCTCTCCAACCAAAGATACTGTAGAAGTATTGGTTTAAAGGTGCAAGAGTTGACAAAAACACAGGACTGCCTGCCATTGACAAGCCATTAGCAATTGGTCTTTTTTTGAAGAAGTATTTGCCAATCATCGTTAGAGCTGGATTCAAGTTAAAAGCGAGACCAAAACCTGGGAAAAAAAAAAAAAAAGTAAGCATAGTGGTTGAGGGTGAAAAAAGTTAGACAATACGTTTTACCGTAAAGACAAGCATACAAATCAAATGCCAAGTTCACCTTTGGAACAGGTTACACCCGTAATTAGGTTAGAACATTTCACATTGTCCAGCTCCTCCCCTGCCGATACCCCCTTCCTGTAGGCTCTTCTCCCTGCACCCACTGTCACAATTTAAAAGCAGTGTGGCCAATTTGGGGCTACACCCACACAGCAACATTCATTCACAGATTTCTGTGAATCAACTACAAGTACCATGGGCCAATGGGCTTAAAGTTCTCAATTAACTGAGGTTGCTGGTGAGCGCTTGCATAGTTCAATTCTTCCTGCAATTTAGTAACGGCTTGCCTATATAATAGGTACAGGCATAGTGTGTACTGAAACCATGCAGGATCCTGGCATTACTACCGCAAACTGCTGTTCATGGGTTCATTCCTTCACAGATTTTAGTGTTAGAAAGAAAAAAAAAAAAAAAGGCACTTTTCCTTGCAAAGAGATGTGCATTTATTTTAAATTGAAGATGAACTTATCCTTTAACTACTGGGGTCTTTGAATTTTTGTAGTATATCCAGAGAGCAAAGGGTTTGGCCACAAGCTTTTGGCTTATCAGCCACTCCTGGTACTGAAAAAAAGGGGAGCATCCATGTTCCACTCCATTGCCAGGTGTTAAAATGACAACTGGACCTTGTAGACAGTAGCAGCCATCAAACAAGAAGCAGTGTTCTTGAGCAATGCAATTCTGTAGAAATACAAAGTATCATTAACTTGTATTTACTCTCATCTCAAGGCCCATTTACAATTGTACGACTTGTCAGCTGACTTTGGACATAAGTTGCAGCCCATTGTTTGCAAGGGCCCCTGTTTAGATAGGTGCAACTTAAAGTCGTAGCGATTTTGAAAATGTGCCTGCACTACTTTGGTGCAGAGCTTAAAGCGGGATCAAAGTCGCACTGGAAATTGTGCACCTTCAGATGCATTAATGTGAATAGAGCCTCATTCATATGAAGATCAAAAAAGTTTACTGATGGCATGCAGTTTAACCACTTAAGCCCCAGCCCTATTTCAGACACTTTTTGTTTACAAGTTAAAATGAGTATTTTTTCCTAGAAAACTACTTGGAACCCACAAACATAGAACCCCCAAACATATATATTTTAGCAAAGACTCTGGAGAATCAAATGGCGGTCATTGCAATATTTTTTGTCATGCGTTATTTGCGCAGCGGTCTTTAAAATGCCATTTTTTGGGAAAAATTTTGAAAAAAAAAAAAATAAATTTCACTGCATTTAAAAAATACTAAACAGAGTTAGCCCATTTTTTTGTATATTGTGAAAGATGTCACGTCGAGTAAATAGATACCCAACATGTTAGTTTAAAATTGCGTGCACCCGTGGAATGGCGACAAACTACGGTCAAAAGAAATCTCAATAGGCGACGCTTTAAATTTTTTTTAACGGATACCAGTTTAGAGTTAAGAGTGTAGCTCTTTTTTTTTTTCACACCAATATGCAGTGACAGGTACTCTTTGTGGAGGGATCGAGGGTCTAAAAGACCCTCGATCCCTCCACTACACTTCCATGTATGCAAAATGTCGAAAACAGCGTTTTTGCATACAGCCGTTTTTTTAAATTTACCGCACAGTAACCCGGAAGTGATGTCGTTTCAGACTTTGATCGGGACTCCATCCAGCCGGCGGACGTGCCGGCGTCTCCTGGTGGGATGGGAGGCCCGTTAAAAGTCACGGAAGGCGGCAGGAGGGGGGGGACGTCCCGGGTAACGATCAAGCGTCTCGAGCCGCATTGGTTGCTACCGTCAGAAAGCCAACCGTTGGCACTAAACCACAGTACCGGGATGATGCCTCTAGCTAGAGGCATCATCCCGGTATAACCCCGCAAAGTTACCCGACGCACCCCTACATCACTTTGCGGTAAGTGGTTTAAAAAGGTAAATACTTCAAGACCGCAATATGTATACTATACACATTGCAGCTTTGAAGTGATTTACCAGGATTGTGGCAAGATATAAGAATATATATATATATATACACACACACACACACACACACACATATCTACACACATATACACACACACACACACACACACCAGTATATAATTTTTTTATGCCGATAAAAGCACTGAGTGGCTCATGAGCCACTGAAACACTTTCAGAAGCAGGAGGGGACATACCCCTCCTTTCTGCCGCTTGCTTGCTGGTGTCTCTCGGGTTTACCATTTCCACCGATTTGTCCAATAAAGGATCTGACGGTGCAGCTGGCTGCTCCCACAGACAGAAAATCAAAAGAGTAGATCCTCTGATTGGCTACATGGCCTTGGAGGACCAGAGCGACGTCACAGTCACTTGCGGTCCAGGCTGGATGTAAATATTTTTTTCGCTTAGATTTTTTTTTTAAAGCAAAAGTAAAAAGGAGATATAGGGTCTTTTTTACTCCAGATCGCTCCATAAAGAGGACTGGTCATCCTTATTTATATTATGCGGGGGGGGGGGGGGGATTTACATCCCTTTTAAAAGAAATAAGGGATATTAAACAAACAGATTTAAAGCAACCCATCCCTCTGTGCTTGTGCACAGAATTGAACGCATATTTAAGTTGCAAGCATAGGTAAACTGTATTCACACCCACATGAGGCATCGCAATAATTCGCCAACGCTAAACTGGTAACATGTAAAAGGCCTGTCCACAGACACCCACACCCAAATCTACCCCTTTTTGCACCAAACATTACATATTCCCACACAGGCTAGAGTCACTTTCGACCTGTGCTGCATTACACCCCACACAGGCATTTTTAAACATTCAGCCAATGCTTTCAAGTGTGGGCCAAAATGCACATGACCATTTTTAAACGAAGTGCACTACAACACATGGAATATACACTGTAGCGCAAGGAATGTACATTATACATTGCTTACTACTGTATTAATGTATTGAAATGCACTGCATTGAACCAAGGTTTGTGCAACATAGTAACATGCGTGAATTGGCCCTTAGGGGATTTTTTAGTACAGTGCATTGCAGAGTCTTGGCACATACATGTTGTCCAGTCATGCCCATACAGGGCAAAGTGACCATGACAGGGAACCCTACCTTCATGAAACCCTAATACTCAGAGCTCTCTATCGATCTCCTGCTGCCTCTAGCATAACTGGCACAATATACACAGCAGCATGTGCCTGAGGGTTTAGCAGTCATCACTAGAAGCAAGCATGGTCACATGGATGGAGTGACACCACCAAAACAGCTAGTGTTGGTTATTTTCAGAACCTAAAGATTGATGAAGTAGAGAGGCAGGATCACTAGGGGGAATCGCTGGAATGATCAGTGGGTCCTGAAAAGCTTATCTTTGGCCCTGAATTTATTAAAAACAGGGTAGGCAGTTTAAAAGGTGCAGAAAGCATGGATTTCCCCTGCATAGTTACACTGGTACAGCTACATTTTAGTCACCAGATATGACAGCAATGTCAAGCAAGCAGTGACTACTACGCAGATGGGCAGCCACTCGGCACTGGACCCAAAAGCTTTCTGCTATCATGTAGCAGTGTCGACTATTACAGCGATTTGCAGCTTCCACAGGGATTAGTCAGGTGGAAGATATGCATACTTATTGGTACAAGGTGGACTAAAGTAACGAAGATCATACCTAAACCTGAGCTTTAAAAAATCACATTAAAATAATTTTGGTATGCCAATTCCAGTGCATTCCAAAACGTCAACTTGGTCTGGTCACAAAAGGTTCAATTACTCAGGACTTGAAAGTATTCAGGTCCATGTACACGGGACGTTAAAAGTCCCTTTGAATACTGGAATTTTTAGGACGTTTGAAACGTCCGTTCGGTCACGTTTGTACCCGCGTTTACAAGCGTTCCTAGACTAGAGGTCAAAAAAATTATTCCCCTTTAAAATGGAAAAACGCGAACGCTAAACGCGGGTCATTGCGTTCGGACGCGTTTGAAACGCCAGGAAACACACGTTCGAAGGCAAATAATTGCGTTCTAAAAACAGTCCCTGAACGCAACTGCCTGTAAATGACTAAACGACCTGGTGTACATGGACAGATAAGATAAAATGTAGATGGGTTCAGGGGCTTCTGAAAAAAACGCCCAACTGCTCCTAAACGGCCATTTACAACGTCCCGTGTACATGGAGCCTTATAGGTATATTAATAAGTCACAGAACAGTATTTTTTTATTTATTTTTTTTTTTTTTTTAACATGCCCAGAGTTCAGCTTTAATAGTAAGAAAAGCTATTGCTTGGTAAATCTGATATTCTTAATACTCTGTCCCGTGTACCTTTCCTTTACAAAAACATTAAAGGCATCAGCAAGAAAGTTAAAGCACCACATATTCATAGAATGCTTGTTTATATAAAAGCCTGAACAAATGTCCGTTATAAAGGCGGAAAAAAAGACTCACCTCCAATAACACCAATACAAAAGTAGAGTTGGCTCACAGTGTGACAAAAAGAGGCACCAATTAAACCAATTCCAGAGAGAAGACCACCACATATCATAATCGGTCTGCTTCCAAACTTATTCACTAATATACTGGATATAGGGCCTAAAAGAAGAAAAAAAAAAAAAAGTAAATTGCGTTAAAGCTACTATCACAAAATACTAACAACAACATCATAACCATTTCAGTGTTCGGTAGCTGCTACTAAATTTAAACAGGTAAAATCAATTTAAGATTACAGGACACAGGCTTGATTGTCGTAGATTGGTACCGTCAGAGGATTGGATACTAACAAAGCTTTTGAGGACATGTCCCCTGATTATCTTTACCTCTACCCCAATCTATGAGTTCTATTCACAATCCATGCAGAGCGACACATGAACAGGGGAGGGTAGCCTTTACCTCAAGATATAAAATGTATGCTTTTATTTATACAGTATAGATATCAAGCATGTGAGCGAGACACTAGGACATCCCCAAGCAATTGATAAGTAACATCATCCAACAATGGTCAATAGATCCAACTCAGTGCTGGTGCAAGAACCTTGCAGCTAAAAGCAGCATCGGCAAAGGATTGGATGTCCACATGGTAAAGCTTGGAAGAGACTTTAAAGATCAGATGGCAGCCCTACAAAGCTGGGAAACAGGCTTGCTAGTGAGCAAATTCTTGTTGCAGGAGTTGCTTTATCCTTTTGAAAGCAAACTCTTGAGTTGTCTTATCCACCTAGTAATTGTACTTTGCAAGGGATATCCTGCTTCAAGATCCACAGAGGGAGGAACAAATAGGGGAGGGGGGGTCTGTCTTTACAACAGAAGCTGTAGCTTTTGGGTACTCTGCTCTATACCATCTGGATGTGGTCAAGCCATGAATTTGGTGTTCTTAGCAGCAGGACACAAGGAAGGAGGCCTTTGTTGAGATAGAGGTCAACAGCACTAGGGATGATCGAACGGTTCGGGTCGACCCATCGGTTCGACCCGAACATTGACTGTTCGATGTTCGGCTGAATTCCGAACTTTTTGCTGAAAAAGTTTGGAATTCGGCAACCAGAACCGACCAAAATGCAATGGGACAGGAACTGGGCTTTAAAAGCCCCTGATTGGACCAGAACCATCAGTAAAAGCCAATTAAGGGGGCAGGAGAATGCTAGGAATGTGATTGGAGTGACTAGGGGGGTCCAGAGGCCGATTAGTGAATACGCCCCACTAGTATATAAGATAGCCCCGCCAAATCTCTACCATTTTAATACAGGGCTGTGGAAGAGAGTGGAAGCAGTTCTGTTACTTCTGCTTCAAAGTGTCATTTAGCAATTATTAGTGTGAGGAAAAGGATATCTAGTGTAGTTAGGGTACCATTTTCCACTATAGTTAGATTTAATAATCTAGTTTCTGTAGGGAAAGTGTTAAAGCAGAGTTTCGGGCACAAAATCAACCTTTTTTTTGTGCCCATCCGCTTGGTCTCCTTCACCTGAAAAGGAATTGGATAGTTGGGTATATTTTTTTGTTTACTCCTTGTAATTGTAGATAAAATATACTCACCTATTCTTCACTTCCTCCCTCTGCGCCGCAGCTCCGCCATCACTTCCTGGCTTGCAATGATTGCTGGGAGCTGAACGTCATCGCACCCAGGAATCAATGCGACGGCACCGGCCCCACTCGTCACTTCCGGGGCGACGCCGCATTCCCTGCTAAACAGCTTCTGGGCATGCCCAGAAGCTGTGGAGGAATGCGGCGCCGCACCGGAAGTGACGAGAGGGGCCGGTGCAGGCGCATTCTAGGAGAAGAAGACATGGAAGAGGACGCAGAAGAGGATCGCGCCGGCTCCAGCTGCCCACAAGAGAGATGGCAACGCTGGAGAAGAAATTTTGTGAATATTTCTTCTTGCAGGTAAGTGCGAACCGGGACAGATCAGAGGCTAGCCATTGTGGAATGTACTAGCCCTGACTGTCCTGGGGGTATGTTTATTGAAAAAAAGTTTGTGCCTGGAACTCCGCTTTAAGTGTAAGGGGACCGTAGTGTAGTGTAGGGTTAACTGACTGACTGCTATGGCAGGGTGACAAAACCCATCCATTTCAGGGTGACCGCTATAGAGAAAAGATAGTTTCTCTTAGAACACTTATAGAACCGGATAGTGGCTTCGCCCCTGTCACCCGGCTTTTTGTTGCAGGCGTTTATAGGGCTTTTTTGAGGACATGTTTGGAGTCAGGCATGACATCTGAAGTTCTGTGTAGGGGTATATTGTATATTACATACATACACGTATGTATATATACACATATATAGGTGTGAAAGTAGCAGAAACCTATGCTTGCGCTAATGAAATAATTGACACCCATATGGCTTCTCTGCTATAACACCTATATGTGTGTATGTATAAATACATATAAGCGTGTGTGTATATATACCCCTACACAGAATTTCAGATGTTTTGCCTGCCTCCAAAGACCCCCAACAAAAGCCTGCTGCAAAAAAAACACACCTGGGCGTTTTTTTGGGCGTCTTTGGAGGCAGGCATAACATCTGTACTTCTGTGTAGGGGTATATATACACACACTCACACACATACACACACATATACACACACACGTATGTATATATACACACATACATATATAGGTGTGAAAGTAGCAGAAACCTATGCTTGCGCTAATGAAATAACAACCATATGGCTTCTCTGCTATAACACCTATATAGGTGTATAAATACATACAAGTGTGTGTATATATACCCCTATACAGAAGTTCAGATGTTATGCCTGCCTCCAAAGACCCCCAAAAAAACACCTGCAACACCACACCTGGGCGTTTTTTTGGGCATTTTTTGGGCATCTTTGGAGGCAGGCATAACATCTGAACTTCTGTATAGGGGTATATATATACACACACTTGTATGTATTTATACACCTATATAGGTGTTATAGCAGAGAAGCCATATGGGTGTTAATTATTTCATTAGCGCAAGCATTGGTTTCTGCTACTTTCACACCTATATATGTGTATATATACACATACGTGTGTGTATATATACCCCTACACAGAAGTTCTGATGTTATGCCTGCCTCCAAAGACCCCCAAAAAATGCCCAAAAAAAAACGCCTGCTACAAAACCGGCAAGGTGTGAAAATAGCGGAGCCACTATCCTGTTCCATTGCAATTCTAATACAAAAACTTTTTTTCTGGTTCTGGACATGCTAGAGCTGAAACTACACAGGTACACTTTTTAGACGCCCCAGACACTAAATCCAAAGAAATTCTTTTCAATAATTTGCTCTCTATGAAAAATTACAATTTAAGAACTTTTTTGTGTTAAATGCTTCAAAATTGTTTTTTGATTACCGAAGTTCGGGTCCCATTGATTTCAATGGGGTTCTGAAATCCGGGCCGAACATCGGGAAGTTCGGGTGTTCTGGTCGAACCAAACTTTTGAAAAGTTCGATCATCCCTAAACAGCACTTTAGAAAAAATTAGGGTGGAAGACTATCCTTGTGAATATTGTGGCGTGGCTTTTTCACAGACTCCTACAAGTCTGAAATGTGATAGGCAGCTACCTAGCAGGTGGTCATCCAAACTCAGTACCCCGGTGGGGTATGGTTTCTGCGGGGCAGTGAGAACCGAATTGAGGTACCAAAGAAGAACATGGTGCTGTAATGGAGGTCTAATCCAAGAAAACACCTTGAATACAATTTACCAAGTAAAATTAAGCCAGATCTTTTTGGAAAAGAATGGAAGCCTGCCCCTTAAAGGGTACGCGAGGACAAGTCCCAACTATAGAACGGCCAGAATGAGAAATGGCGCATCTGACCGCAAGTGGTAGAGGGTACCTGTCAAAACCAGTTACCCACTCCCCCCTCCCCAAAAAAAGTGTCAAATGAGGCAGTGGAGGATGCAAACAAGCAGAACTTCCCCTTCTGCTTTAAGTGCAGTTTATCTGTACAGTAATTGTGTTAATCTAGTGTATAAGCGGTGCTGGCACAGAATGTTCCTTCACTGCAGGGCTTTAACATCAGAGATCATTAAGTCTCTGGCTGACAATGAAATGGAGAGCAATTTGTGCTGGCAGTTAAATAAATTCAATTGTTTCTAAAGGTTAGCTTAGAGAAATGGTGTTTAGATGGCAACAAGCTGTTAACTAGATTTTCAACTTAAACCTGTAAAAGCAACAATTTGGGTATAAAATAAATAAAATTATATATACATCTTCAGAGGATTTAAGCAGACATCCTTTGAATGCTGGCCATACATAGTCATCTGCTGGCGTTTGGCCCACTGTTTTATCAAATCCAAAGTCAGCGCTGCCCTCTACCAGAAAATTCTAGAGCACTTCATGCTTCCCTCCGCTGGCCAGCTTTATGGAGATGCTGATTTTCCAGCAGGACTTGGCATTTGCCCAAACTGCCAAAAGCACCAATACCTGGTTTAATGATCATGCTATCACTGTGCTTGACTTGCCAGCAAACTCATCTGACCTAAACCCCATAGAGAATCTGTGGGGTATTGTCAAGAGGATGAGTGACACCAGACTCCATGCAGACGAGCTGAAGGCAAATATTAAAGCAATTTGTGCGCTTCCATAACACCTCAGCAGTGGCACAGGCTGATCGCTTCCATCCCACACCACATTGCTGCAGTAATTTGAGCTAAAAGAGCCCCAGCCAAATATTGCGTGCATACTATACATGGACAGTTTTCAGTAAGCCAACATTCCTGTATTAAAAAATTCATTTTATTGGTCCTATGAAATTCTAATTTTCTGAGATACTGAATTTTGGCTTTCAACTAGATTTAACCACTTGCCGACCGCTGCACGACTATTTACTGCGGTGGTCAGCCCCTCGCAGGCAAAGCGACGTAGGGATACGTCGCTAGCCTGTGAGGCTCTAGGGAGCGAGCGCACACCGCACGAGGCTCGCTCACGGAACAGCCCCCCCCCCGCGTGCCCGGTGGACCCGATGTCTGCCGGGCACTCGCGACTGTCGCAGGAGAAAGGCAGGCGGCTAATGTTGATCTGTTCTTACACCTCAAGCCACATCCAATCACAGTTAGAAGCACTCCCCTAGGGACACACTTAACCCCTCCCTCTCAAAGTTAACCCCTTCACTGCCAGTGTAATTTTTACAGTAACAGCAGTGCACATGTATAGCACTGATTACTGTAGTAATGTCACTGGTAACCCCAAAAGTGTCAAAAATGTCAGTCAAGGGTTCGATCTGTCCGCCGCAATCCCGCAAAAAAAAAAAAAAAAAAAATCGCCGCCATTACTCGTTTAAAAAAAAAATCTTTCCCTTAGTTCGTAAACGCAATAACTTTTGCGTTAACCAATCGAAATACTCTATTTGCAATTATTTTTACCAAACATATGTAGCATAAAAACAAATTGGCCAAAAAAAAAAATTTTATTTTTACATTTTTTTGGGGAATTTCCTTTAAAAATATTGTTATTTTTGCAAAATTGACGCTCTTTTTTTGTTTATAGCGCATGATCAAAAAATTGCACAGGTGATCAAATACCACCAAAAGAAAGCGGTTTGTGGGGAAAAAAAAAAAAAAAAAACAAACACGGACGTCAAGTTCGTTTAGGTACAGCGTGGCACGACCGCGCAATTGTTCGTTAAAATCACGCAGTGCCGAATCGCAAAATAGGCCCTGGTCAGGTAGGGGGTAAAATTTTCCGGGGCTTAAGTGGTTAAGCCATAATCATCAAAAAAAGAAAGAAATGCTTGAACTATATCACTTTGTAATGCATCTATACAAAACATAGGAGTTTCACTTTTTGAATTTACTAATTAAAAAAAAAAAAAAAAAAAAAAAAAAAAAAACTTTAATGCTCTAATTTTTTTTTTTTTTGGGATGCACCTGCATAAGCCAACAGCGGCATAGGTGACGGACCTTGTAGTTTTCCCATTCACAGAACACAAAGGATGACGCAGCTGGGCGGGGGAAGATCCCCAGCTAGCTGTCCGAAGGGATCGGGGGGCAGTGCAACACGTTACAAAAGGTGAACTTCTTTAAAAGCAAACAAAATCTTTTGAACGAAAGTTGAATGTTCTGGGAATTTGCCAAGGCTTTTCCTTAGAAGTTTGAATGAAAATTCTTTACATCTATGGGCAGCTTAACAGCATATATAGCAGGTATTCACAGCCAGCGATTATCACAGGTAAATCGCTGGCTGTGCAGAGAGCCACAAAACCTGCAGCAACCTGCCATTATAGTGAACGTGGCAAGCAGCTGCTAAGAACAGTAGTAGGAATCTGAACATTCCTGTGGTGGCAATTCGCAACAATCTAAACTGCCAGTGTGAATGTAGCCTAAGGCCCCTTCAGATCCGCCTGTCCGTTTTTTGGGCGGATTTGAACGGATGCCCCATGCATCTCTATGGGGCATCGGATGTCAGCAGAGACATGTCCGCTGACATCTGATCAGATTCTTCAAATCTGGACGGACGGAAACCCTATTTTCCATCCATCCAGTGGATCGGATGAGAACGGACCGCCTGAGAACAGTGGGGACCTGACAGCTCTGCCTCCGCACACAGCGTGGAGACAGAGCTGCCATCCGCCTGCACAGCGGGGGATCGGCGGATCGATCCCCCGCTGAGAAAAACGGAGTCCGCCGACGGACTCCCCTGTGTGAAAGGGGCCTAAAGCCAGCATTAGAATTAGTACCTTGGATCACAGGATCTGTGGCATTAGCAGTTAAACATTTTTACAAAGACCACAGAAAAGAAATAAAAATTCCTTCTTACCTCCTGCATACATGACTGCCAACATGATTGAAGAAATCCAGGAAACTTCACTGCTTGTTGCACCAAATATTACTTCTATATCTTTAAAAAAGACAGTGATTGATTTGGGGAAGGCATACGAAAAACCAATCGATATAAAGGCTCCAACAACAACTGCCCAACCCCAGCCTCCTTCCGGGGGAGTGTAGCCCACTGGACCGCCAACAGCAGGTGGCATGGTTGCAGCTTCAAGCTCTTGTCTTTAAAAATCCTTAAAAGAGGGGAGAGAAAAAAAAAAAAGTTACATTATACAAAAAAACTGTTTAATTAGCAAGTCAGTTTGTAATCCTCGGCAAGCAGATAAGGAAGCAATACCCTGTTATAGCTTTATGGTTTTATTCATAAGTTCACATACCCCATCAGAATTTGTAAAAGGTTAGCCATTTTGCAGCACTGACAGCCCAAACAACCTGCTTAGAATATACCCAAGAGTGCACAAATGCTACAAAACTTCTGGAATAATTTATAAGACGACCAAACTTGACTTCATGGTTACAAGCACAAAAACGGAATTTTTGTAAAATCTTACCGTAAAATTCCTTTCTCTGAGTCCTCTGACAGTCGCCGCCCATTCACACAGTCTTCACTTATGGGGTATTGACTTCATCTCCACAGGAGTTTCTAGGCAGAAGACTTGTAAAAGAATAAATCTACATAGTCACACCCATGGGGGCTGTCCTAGTCCAATACCCCCCATGCAATAGCCATCCCAAATCAGTTTGGTCGCAAGCAGTGAAAGTGTATAAAAAAAGACCCCAAAAAGAGGGGCGGGGGCGGCGACTGTCGGAGGACTCAAGAGAAAGGAATTTTACGGTAAGATTTTACAAAAATTCCGTTTTCTTACGTCCTCCGACAGTCACCGCCCATTCACACAGTCTTCACTTATGGGGATGTCCCAAAGCAGTGTAGACATGAGGGGTGGGCAACGCAACCACCAGAAAAGCAACGCAGTACCCACATCCGAGAAAGGAACCTTACATGTACAAGAAGGTAACCTTCTGGGTAACAAAAAAGGGCTCAACATGAGCAACAACCCAGGAAACAAATAACCAAGGGGAAAAACACCCCCAACAGCTAGGGACCCGTACAAACCCAGGGTTCCCTATGGAACTGCCGCACAGAGAACTTTGCGGCCAAAGGATGCATCAGCTGATGCCACAACATCAATTTTGTAGAAATTAGAGAAAGTGTGCACCGATGACCAAGTCGCAGCCTTGCACACCTGGGTCACCGAAGCCTGATGCCGATAGGCCCAGGACGCACTCACCGACCTGGTAAGAGTGCGCCTTGACAGGGAAGGGAGGAACCCGACGAATAGGCCTGTACAATGGTCTGTCTGATCCATTTGGCAAAGGTTGCTGCAGACGCAGCCATACCCTTCTGAGGTCCCTCAGGAAGGACAAAGAATCCGATTTTCGAAAGGATTCAGTCGATGACAGGTAAACCCTGATCGCCCGAACAACATCCAAGGAACGTAAGGCAACCTCTCGGATGCTTAGGATTCGCACAAAGCGAAGGCAAAACAATGTCCTCATTCAGGTGGAATTCCGAAACCACCTTTGGCAAAAAGGACAGATTAGGTCGCAAGACCACCTTATCCCTATGAACCACCAGGTAAGGGGACTGGCAAGACAACGCCGCCAACTCTGACACTCTGCGAGCAGAAGTGATCGCTACCAGGAATGCAACCTTCTTAGATAGCATGGGTAATGAAAAACGAAAGTTCCCTGATGTTTTCAAAAGGGGAACGCTGCAACACGGACAGAACCAAGTTCAAGTCCCATGGAGGCAAGGGCTCCCTTCTAGGAGGAGCCAGGTGACGCACACCTTGAATAAAGGTGCGAATCAAGGAATTAGATGCCACAGGGCGCTGGAAAAGAACAGCCAGTGCAGAGACCTGGCCCTTAATCGTGGCCAACGCAAGACGCTGGTCCACATCAGTTTGGAGGAAAGCCAACACTCGCCACCGAGTAGGAACGAGGAGAGAAACCCCATGGACTCCCCAGGCAAAATAAGCTTTCCATGTACAGTAATAAATCTTACCAGAAGAGGCTTTTCTAGCCTTGATCAAAGTAGGAATGACCTCTGAGGAGAGACCTCTGTCTCTCAGGACCTGGCTTTCAACAGCCAGGCTGTTAAAGCCCGCGACTAAAGCAGGATGGAAGATCGGCCCCTGGGACAGCAGATCTTCTCGCATTGGCAGCCGCCACGGAGGCTCCACGGCCAGGTGAACGATGTCCGCGTACCAGGACCGGCGAGGCCAGTCCGGCACCACCAGAATCACCAGCGATTGTTCTGAGGCCAACCTGCGAAGGAACCTGGACAACAACTGAATCGGCGGAAAGGCATATCAGGCGATACTGACGCCAAGGCACCAACGCATCCACGCATCCAAGGCGTCTGCCAGAGGATTGCGTGTTCTTGCCACGAACCTTTCCACCTTGTGGTTTGGCCGACACGCTTACAGATCCACATCCGGGGATCCCCACTTCGCAACACAGCATTTGAAACACCTCCGGGTGTAGGGACCATTCCCCCTGGTCCAGGGTCTGGCGGCTCAGATAGTCAGCCTGCCAATTCTCCACACCCGGAATGTGAACTGCTGATATCGCCGGGACATGAGTCTCGGCCCAAGACAGAATACCAGTCACTTCCTGGGCCGCCCGGGCACTCCTAGTGCCCCCTTGGTGGTTGATGTAAGCTACCGCAGTGGCATTGTGCGTCTGCACCCGTACAGGATGGCCCTGAAGACGATCCGACCAATGGAGCAGGCACAGCCTTATAGCTCTCAATTCCAAAATGTTTATCGGAAGGGAGGATTCCTCCACCGACCAAGTGCCCTGGGCAGACAGGTTGCCCAGAATGCCACCCCAGCCCGACAGGCTGGCATCCATGGTGATCACCGTCCACAGAATTGGCCGGAAGGATTTCCCATCCGACACAGCCTGGGACTAAAGTCACAATAGATCCATTCTGGTCTGGTGACTCAGAGACACCCTCAGGTCCAAGGACTGAGGTAGTTTGTCCCACCTGGCGAGGATCTCTGCTTGGAGAGCTCGCGTGTGAAACTGTGCAAATGGTATCGCCTCGAAGGCCGACACCATCAATCCCAGGGACCGCATACAGGTCCGGAGTGACGAGGATTCGTTGTCCCTGAGGGACCTGACCTCGTTCTGTAGGGTCCGGAGCTTGTCCTCCGGCAAGAACACCTTTGCTTAAGCAGAGTCCAGAACCATTCCCAGATACTGGAGACGAACCGAAGGCGACAAGGTCGACTTCTGAATGTTGATCGTCCAACCGAACTCCTGAAGCGTCTGGACCGTAGTGGACAGATCACGCAGCAGGCTCTGACTGGCACTCGATCTTAACAGGAGATCGTCCAGATATCCCAAGACCGCAATGCCCTGTGCCCGCAACAGGCCCAGAACAGGCGCCAACACTTTGGTAAAGACCCCTGGAGCTGAAGCGAGACCGAAAGGTAACGCCACAAACTGGTAATGATCCTCCGCGATAGCGAATTGGAGGTACCTCTGATGACCCTCAAAAATGGGGATGTGTAGATAGGCATCCTTCAGGTCTATGGAGGCCAGGAACTCTCCCGGATTCAGGGAGGCCACCACTGAGCGGAGCGATTCCATTCGAAATTTCGAACGCGCATGAAGCGGTTCAGCGATTTAAGTCCAGAATCGGACGCACTTTCTGGGCACAGTGAACAGATTTGAATAGAAACCCCGAAACCTGTCCCGATGAGGCACCGGGACAATCACCCCCTGAGCGAGAAGATCCTGCACCGCCTGATGCGAGTCCTGTAACCGCCCTGGGGTCAAATGAAGATTTGAGGGAAAGAATCTGTTCGCCGGCCGTGAAAGAAATTAGATCTTGTACCCTGACTGAATGATTTCCTGAACCCACCTGTCCGTGATTCGGAGGAGGAGAGGTTGGTGGAAACCGCGCAAACGTCCCCCCACCCCTGTAACGGGTGAGGGCGCCCCTTCAGGCAGAGGCGGAATGAGCCGCCTCACCGGCCTGGCTGGATTTTTGTTTGCCAAACCAGGGCTTTTTCTGGCCACCTTGGCCCTTGAAGGGTTTACCCTTGTTCTGCGCCTTGAAGGCACGAAAGGACCCTTGAGTAGGTTTAAAGGATGGGCCCCGCTTACCGTGGAAAAACTTGCCCTTAGGATTCTGGGGCAGCAGAGTGCTCTTACCCCCCGTGACTCCTTTAACCAATTCGTCCAAGGATTCCCCAAAAAGGCGAGACCCCGCATAGGGGATGTCAGCCACCGTCTTCCTGGATTTTTGGTCAGCCGACCAGCATTTTAACCAGATTAAGCGACGGTTAACCACAGAGACACTGGACAGGCGTATCGCCAAGGGGGCCTCATTCAGAGCCGCATCGCACAAATACATGACCCCACGATGAATCTGCTCCACCATTTCCACTGTAGTGGGAGGGGCAGAGTCGGCCACGAGGGTGCGTTTGAGCACCCTGGTCCAATCCACCACAGCCTGAGCCAATATCACAGAGGCAAAAATAGGCTTGAGCATGGAACCCGCCACCATGTAGGAATGACGGGCAAGAGACTCCAGTCTCCTATCAGTAGGATCCCTAAACACCGGGGAGTCCTCAGTGGGTAGCAGGGTAGCTTTGTTCAACCTGGCCACCGTGTGATCCACTTGAGGAGGCACACACCAGCGTGCAGCCGTAGTAGCTGCAAAAGGGTAGAGAAGTTGAAACTTCTTAGGCACCACGAAGGTGTGTTTTAAATTATGCCATAGCTCATTCACCTTATGGTAAACTCTGCGGGGCAAGGGAAAACCTGCACCGTCTTGCGGGTACTGTGTGTACCAAAAGAGGAAACAACGCCCGGAGGGGTGGGCTCATCCTCCAAAAGTAGTGTTTCCTTTACTGCTAGGATCAACTTAGCCATAGCTGCGCATTCCTCTGGTGACCCGGGGGAGGGGGGGGGGGAATCATCCACCCCTGCAACCTCCGCCTCCCCCTCAGACTCTTGCGGGTCCTGAGAAGAGCGAGACCCTGAAAGGGCCACGCTACCTACAGCAACCAAGTCACATTCAGAATCAGAAGAAAAGGAAATCATAGGCCTTTTCCCAGCAGCACATCCATTTTTGACACCAAAGTTGCAACAGCAGCCAAATTAGTGACGGCGGAGGATTCAGAGGACCCTGAATCCCCCAAAGCTGGAGAGAATTTGCTGTCCTGGGATTCCATAACAGAAAAGAAAAGTTTTTTTTTTTTAAACTGGCCCTTTAAGTGCGCTGCGGACCCCCACAGCACACCGCTATAAGACTGACACACAGAACCCCCAGCAGGGACAAAACTGACCAGGAAGATTGCACAAGGCAGGACAGGAAAAAGAACAGCAGGACAGAACCCCACAAAGTGTTACCAGCTTCTTCGGTCGCTCCTGTGAGAAAGGAGGAAGTGATGTCACCGCTGGAGGCTGGACTAGGCTGCAGGCTAAGGGAAAATGGATGCCTATGGAAACTAATTGGAGGCTTCGGCAAGATGGCCGCCGACATGTGCTCGGAACGATCGTCTGCCACACACAAGATGGCGCCGCAAGGCGCAAAAAACACACTACATAGCATGCTGTATGAGCGCCCACAGTGAAGCCAGACATGCTGCCCACACTTAAAATGGCGAACCGGCGGTTTTTAACCCCGCACGTGTCAGCATCCCCAAGCACCCTAAAGTGACCTTAGGAGAGGGACCCCCAAAACCCCACACAGCGCTGCTGTGAATAAAAACCCCCGCAGGGACTGGGGAGCCCAAAGCGCACAGACACCGGGGACACCACAGACACACATGGACTGCTGACCCCAGACAGAGGCCCCACACAGAATGTACTTACCTGTACCCGATGGCGTTGGGTGCCTCATATCAAGCGGGAAACCGCCCACCCTCAGATGGCAGGGGAGTGCCGTCAGCCAAAAACGCAGGACACTAGTAGTGCACGGACGAACCTATGCTGTGTCCAGTGAGGTAGCCACCTCACATGGCTGCATCCCTGATGGACAGGGATGGGTCGTTTGTGAGGCCAGGGCAAACACATAGCCTGCGAAACGCTCGATGGCGGGCAGGGATTCCATCTGACCTTCTGTCCTGGAGAACCAGGACGGTCAGTCCGATTCCCGGCTCCGCAGACGCCGTCTTCATCCGAAGATCCACTAACTAGTGCTGATAAAACAGCTAGCAATGTAAAGAAAAAAAGACAGCTTTTGAAAATAAATCATAGAAGAAAAAGAAAGGCTGAGACTGTAGCCGCAGCACAGGGAAGCCTATCCACTCCTGAAGCTAGGCAGAAGAGAAACTGATTTGGGATGGCTATTGCAGGGGGTATTGGACAAGGAGAGCCCCCATGGGTGTGACTATGTAGATTTATTGTTCTTTTACAAGTCTTATGCCTAGAAACTCCTGTGGAGATGAAGTCAATACCCCATAAGTGAAGACTGAATGGGCGGCGACTGTCGGAGGATGTAAGAGAAACACTGTTTTAGTCAACAAGGCCTATGGGAAGAACACCACCCTTCCTACTGTGAAGCATGGAGGTGGATTTCTGCAGTTTTGAGTATGTAAGCTACAGAGGTACAGGGAATTCATTTAAAAAACTGATGGCAAGATAGGTGCAACATACCAGCAAACCGAGGAAATTCTGCATTTATCAGCCAGGGAAGCACTTGGGCTTTACGGTATGACAATGATCCTAAACATAGGAACTAGGACCGAAACAAATTGATGAATAGTTTGTCAACCATTTTAATTGATTAGTTGGTCAGCCAATTAGTTAAGCCTGCATACAGAATGCATTATTAGTTTACATATCTGGAAATACAGTGAAGCACACCATCCACATATGTCAGAAGACACAGTGCAGCACATATACAGCTCAGTACACCACCCATACATGTCAGTAAGTGGCTGAGAACTTGTGAATGTGAGAGGAGCAATGCCTCATGGGACATGTAGTCCTGGGCAGGAAGTGAGTGGTCCTAAAGACAGAAGTTTTTTACCTTGCTATAGGGACCCAAGAAGAGGATAAGTTGCACAGAGCCAGCAAGTATAAAATTTGTTTAAAAAATGCAATAATCTGCCCAACAACAAATTGCCAAAAAAGGTATTAATAATCCAAAACGCAAATTGCAGCAAAAATCACATGCACAAAATGCACTGCATAAACAGATCAAAAGCAAACTGCACAGAGGTGAACCAAGCCATATGCTGGCCATACACCGATTTTTGCACAAGAATATTCATTATGAAAATTCTTTGTATGTTCGCTGAATGAAAGTAGGTCGTTTAAAAATTTCACTTGCTTTTAACATGGTCTTAAAATGTCATTTCTGAACGAAAATCACATACACGGTCTTCTTTGAACAAGAAGATTTATATTCTGCTCCTTCCAAGTTTCTTGTCACTGGTCAAAAACAAATGTCAATTTGACTCACTAATGGTTAGAAAATCGAATGAACGTTTTTAAAATGAAAATTTGTTTTTGAAGGAAGACATGGTTTTTATATGGTCAGCATAAGTGACAGCAGGCACAGGGAGTTTTTATCAGGCCAACAAGGGAGTGTCATACATATTAGGCTCCTTTCACACGGCCGCTCCGTGTGAAAGGTCCGCTGCGGGACTTTTTTTTTTTTTCTTCCACGGAGCGGATGACATTTCTGTCATCCGCTCCGTGTGCCCGCATATCATCCCGTCCGTTTGCGGATGATATGCGGACATAATGTATGTCTATGGCACTGCGGATGTCAGCGGATAACACCGCTGACATCCGATTTTCCTTCCTTTCCGTGTTTTACACGGAAGAAAAAATGGGTTCTGTTCCATTTGTAAAAACGGAACAGAACTGAATGGAGGAAAATCGGGTGTCAGCGGGTGGTATTCCGCTGACACCCGCAGTGCCATTCACTTACATTATGTCCGCAAATCATCCGCAAACGGATTGGATGATTTGCGGACACACGGAGCGGCCGTGTGAAAGGACCCTTACAGTTCTGTCTGAAAATCATCAAAACAGTCTAATTTTTTTTCTTTAAATAAAAAAAATTTGAGTCCGATGATATCTACCAGATTCAACCTCTAATAGTATATACAGTATCTCTTTTGTATTCTCAGAGTGGATTAGAGATTTTGCTCCCTAACCATATAGTTCGAGAGATATATACACATACACACCACTGCATAGATATTTAAGAATTGTCTTTTTTTAAACTCTACATATTAACTAAATTATCCACCACACTAAGGTTCGCATTAGATTAATGGACACAATTGACCAACTAATCGATTATGAAAATAGTTAGTTGCAGCCCTAATAGGAACCAGTCAGTCATTCTTTTAGGCGAAAGGACTGGAGCAGCCACCACATTTTACCGACATCCTTAAGCCACTAAGCGGTTGATGCTTGACAACCACAGAATACTACCTGGTGGCTTTTTGCCAAGAACTGACAGCTTTACCACAGGAGCAAATAAAGAGCCCCATTCACACTAAGGCTGCATTCACACTTGAGCGTAGAACCGCGATTTTTTCAGGCGTTTTTCATTGACATCTATCAAAAACGCTGGTAATCAGCCCAAAAAGAAGCTCATGTACTTTTTTCAGCTACAGGCGTTTTGCAAAACGCTCAGATGTGAACAACGGCCATTTAAATGAATGGGGTTTTACTTGTTGGGCGTTTTGGAACGTTTTTGGAACTGAAAAACACTAAAAAACGCCCAGGTGTGAATGGAGCCTAAGGCTCCATGTACACGGGACGTTGTTAAAAGTCCCTTTGAATGCTGGAATTTTTAGGACGTTTGAAACATCCGTTCGGTCGCATTTGTACCCGCGTTTACGTTTAGAACCGTTCCTAGGTCAAAAAAAATTATTCTCCTTTAAAATGGAAAAACGCGAACGCTAAACGCGGGTCATCGCGTTCGGACGCGTTTGAAACGTCGGGAAACACACGTTCGAACGCAAATAATTGCGTTCTAAAAAAAGTCCCTGAACACAACTGCCTGCAAATGATTGTCAACGACCTGGTGTACATGGACAGATAAGATAACATGCAGATGGGTTCAGGGGCTTCTGAAAAAAAAAAAAAAAAAAAAAAAAAAAAACGCCCAACTGCTCCTAAACGGCCATTTCCAGCGTCCCGTGTACATGGACCCTAAAAGGGGCAATACACAATTAAAAAAACTCAGGGTTTGCACACTTTTTAAAACAGGATTATATTTCCTTTATCGATCTGGGCAACAATTGTGCTTTTCTGCAATGCCCAACAGGTAATCTGAACATGAAAAAATAAATGCATTCACTTATTGCTTTCTTGGTCCACATCTTAAAATTTATATATATATATATATATATATATATATATATATATATATATATATATATATATATATATATATATATATATATATATATAAATAAAACCCACAACACTTTATAGACAACTGTACATACAAAGTTGGAACCCATATGGGAACTATCTTACCCAGTAACAGGATTTGTTAAGGCCTGTACACATGAGAACATCGGATGAATGATCGTCTTTTTACATGCTAGTCTCATATCGAAAACAGTTTACTCAACCTACGAAAGTTCTCCGACAGAATACAACTTCCAAAAGTGATGTAATGTATCCTTTAGTTTCAGAGCATGCATAATCTTGTTCTTCCGATTTTTTGGGATGAAAACTGTACAAATTACATGAAAATCTTACAATCTTGGCATCGTACAAGCAACTTCTGTTTGTTCATTCGGATAATTTCAGACAAACTCATGATTGGCTCTTGAAAGCTGTGTACCAACGATCAGATCATATGATCTCTTCACAATCCGCATTTTTTGTCTGATTTTCTGATCGTGTGTACTAGGCTTTAGAGCTGGTTCACACCCCTGTGACGACAGACATCGCATGTGATTTGTAGCGCACTGCTCTGCAAATCACATACGATGTCTGTGCAATGTGAATTCAGCCATAAAGATAGTATGGCTGAATTTGCATCGCATTTGGACCAAACTCGCACAGGACCCTTTTTTGGTCTGCACCAGAATTGGATCGCATTGGTGTTCACACCTATGCAATCTGATTCATGTCCAAAACTGACGGTTCACACTGCGATATGCAAACTGATCTGGGGGTGTAGTTACTTTGTATTATGGCAGTATGAACTGCCTGCGAGTTGAGTACAATGCAGGAACCCGCAGTGGATTTTTGCAGGGATCCCACATCGCGTATGTGTGAACCAGAACTTAGCCTGAAGCCACGTTTGCGATTCTGACAGCAATTGGAAGATCGAAAAAAAAAAAAAAAATTAAGGTTGTATAAGGCTTATAGTGAAGTTCAATGTTACGCTTAAGAGCTAGGTTTAGGGTAACTATTTAGGGGCAAGGTTGAGGTCTGGTCTAAGAAAATTTAAACACTCACTCGCCACTTTATTAGTAACACCTGTTCAATTACTTGGAAACAACTTGCCAAACACATGGCAGAAACTCAATGCATTTAGGAATCTAGATGTGGTGAAGACTTGCTGAAATTCAAACCGAGGATCAGAATTAGGATTTAAGCGACTTCGAACGTGGCATGGTTGTTGTCTGATGGGCTGGTCCGAGTCTTTCAAAAACTGATCTACTGGGATTTTTTTTTTTTTTTTTTTTTTTTTTTTTAACGCACAAACCATCTCTACGGTTTACAGAGTTGGTCAGAAAAAGAAAATATCCAGTTTATGTTGTGTGAATGAAAATTCCTGGTTGAGGTCAGAGGAGAATGCGCAGACTGGTTTGAGATCATAGAAAGGCAATAGTAACTCAAATAACCACTCCCTACAACCAAGGTATGCAGAATACCATATCTGAATGCACAAGTCATCAAACCTTGAAGCAGAAGGCTACAGCAGAAGACGACCACACTAGTGCCACTCCTGCCAGCTGAGAACAGGAAACTGAGGCTACAGTTTGCACAGGCTCACCAACAATTGGACAATAGGAGATTGGAAAAATTGAAAAATGTTGCCTGGTCGGAGAAGTCTTAATTTCAGCTGCAACATTCAGATGGTAGGGTCAAAATTTGGTGTAAAAATGAAAGCATGGATCCATCGTACCTTGTATTAATGGTTCAGGCTGGTGGTGTAATGGTGTAGGAGAATATTTTCTTGGCACACCTTGGGCCACTTCGTACCAACTGAGCATCGTCCTACCCAAGTTTGGCTGCCGACCAAGTCCATCCTTTTATGATCCCTCTTCGGATGGCCAATTTCAGAAGGATAATGTACAATGTCACAAAGTTTAAATCATCTCAAACTGGTATCTTGACAATGAGTTCACTGTACTCCAATAACTTCCACAGTCACCAGATGTCAATCCAATAGAGCACTCTTAGGATGTGGTAGAACACAAAATTTGCATCATGGATGTGCATCTGACAAATCTGTAGCAACTGCGTGGTGCTATCATGTCAATATAGACAAAGGAATGTTTCCAACACCTTGTTGAATCTATGCCACAAAGAATTAGGCAGTTCTGAAGGCAAAAGGGGGTCCAACCCGGTACTAGCAAGGTGTACCCAAATAAAAGTGACCAGTGAGTGTACACACACCCCAAAGTGGTAGCTTAAGGGGGACTTCCGGAACCAAAACCTCTCGCTGAAGTAGATTGCACAACAACAAGATAAAGCCACTTTGTCTGCACAAAATGCTTTTGCAAATGAGATTTCCTTATAAAAAAGTAGTCTGTGCCGAGAGAAGAGCTGTGGGAAAGGACCCAGCAGGTTATCACCCACTACAGGCTGCCTGCAGAAAACTACAAGAAAGGGTAGAGAAAATACCAAAATTACCCTGCACAAGTAGAGATCAGCAATGACTGGTCTTTATTACTGGAATCTTCTGTACAGAGGCACAGCTTCCCATTCTACACACACAATCAGGCCCATAAAGAATAGTTTGAATGAGTCTGGTGTCAACATTACTGGCCTGCAGAGCCCTAAAATGAATTATACCATCCATTGCAAGCCATCAATACCTGACCTCCAAAATGTTCTTTTGGCTGCATGGGCAAAAACTGTTCCCACAGACACTTCAAACTTTTGTGAAAAGCAATTACCATGAGTGTGATCCAACTCTAATAGCAACTATTTTGAAATGGGATGCTCCAAAAAAACGCTCATATAGGTGTGAGGATCAGACATTTACATCTGTAACTATATGCTCTATCTGGGTCTATGCCATTTACAAATACATTGTGTTGGCAGAAAATGGGCATGTGGAGCGATAGTTGAATTACTGATCCTAACCAAAGCCCATAGTCCTGAGGAAAGTGATTACATATCTAAATTATACAACCTCCTAATTTACCAGATTTTAGATGTCAGTCAAATGGGACTGTTTAGAAAGGCCCATTAAGCAGACATGGGGGGGGGGGGGGGGGGTAGGGATATGGGCTGCCCTAGTAAAAGGCCTTGTTTAATTCCCATTGGAATGTTCTGCCCTCATATGCAAAATACATCTCAGTTTTACACAAAATAAAGCATGGATAAGCAAAAGGCACGTTTTTGCTATTGTATTGATATGCACTGCACATGGTAGCACTTACGAGTATTTTATATTGCATAAACCTGGAATGTTGTATATTAATAGCGGGAGTATACAATTATATATTTATTAGCAACAGCTGTTAAAAGAAAAAAATGTTGGTGCAGGCAAACACGTTTTCTGATAGCTAGCGTGCATAAGGCCTTATTAGTTTACCTCCTAGCAAGGTAAAAAAAAAAAGTGCAAACTTCCTTTTCTTGGTTAAAAAAAAAAATTAGCAAACACAGCCGCTCAATATGGGGGGCATTTGTGGAAACTATCATGAACTGCATTCTGTCCGCAGACACTCACAGCTCGGTCCTGCCCCTGCTCTCCTTGCAGGCTGTGCAGTGCGCAAGGGCAGGTAGAAGTTTTCCTTTCCCTTTTCAATCTAGAACACTGTATTTTTCTGTAAAATGCAATTTGGCAAGCTGTAGTGTTTCATAAACAAATGGTGTATGGAACTCCACCGAGAAATGCAATTTCCTGCTTCTGCAAGTGGCTCTCGGATTTTCCCAGAAGTCTGTACTAGGATGCAAGTCAGATTTTGGGCATCCCTGCCACAAGTGTGTGATTTCTACTGGAATACTCCCATATATATATATATATATATATATATATATATATATATATATATATATATATATATATATATATATATATATATATATTTTTTTTTTTTTTTAAATGCAAAGGCATTCAGACCATGCCACTTCCCCATTCTAACCCTCAAGGGCAGCAGCTGACTGATTACCTCTCCCATTCACTTTGCACGTGGACTCAAACATCGATTTCTTCAAAAACAGACAGGAATCTACAATAAAGTTTGTTATATTTCCCTGCAATGCACATTGATCACCCAGAGGGGAATGTTTTTTTTTTTTAAAGTGGAGTTACTCTTAAGGATTTTAATAGAATTCTTCTAAAGTTGTGCACTAATTACACGGAGCTCCTGAACATTTGAATGTTTACTGTAAAGCTCAAGTTAGATACCACTTATAGCAAGTAGAATAACTTGAGAGATATCAATGTTGAAACCACTGGAGACCTGAACTGCCGGAGAGGGCAGATATAACCATATCATGACAGCAGTTTGACAACAGTCAACAGGTTAATATCACATTTACAAGTGATTACATTCTTATAGTCTAGCCCTTTGGCTCAATTACACATAAGGCTCTTTTCACACATATAGACCGTTTGTCCGTTTTTAGTCCATCTGTTGCCAGATGAAAAAAACGGACATCAATGGATTCCTATGGAAAAACGGATGTAAATGGATGATCACTCATTTTCATCCCCTTCCGTCAACATCCCAACCACAGACGACCAAAAAAAGGGACCAAACCCACAGACGACCAAAGGGACCAAACCCACAGACGACCAAAGGGACCAAAACCCACAGACGACCAAAGGGACCAAAACCCACAGACGACCAAAGGGACCAAAACCCACAGACGACCAAAGGGACCAAAACCCACAGACGACCAAAGGGACCAAAACCCACAGACGACCAAAGGGACCAAACCCACAGACGACCAAAGGGACCAAACCCACAGACGTTGACTGAGAAAAATGTGACGAACTGATGAAATTAATCATCCATTTGTGTTAAAGGGGCCTAAAAAACTTAACCTGCTGGGAATCTTTGTGCTGGAAATGAAACAACTGGAGTGCTCAATTTCCTGAAATTAAAAGTAGTTAAAATCTCATGGAGTGGAGCCCTCAGGGGTAATTTAATGTGTAAGCAGACAATGGAAGTTTTTACATTTGCTGACACAGGAAGCGATTGAAACGCTGAAGAAAAATGAGGGCCAGCACTTTAATGTGACAGCTGTAGCAGTTCACACAACTTCAGGTCAGGGCAATAAAGTTTTGTGGCGTCATACACTGTTACATGCAGGATTTTCAGGGGAAGCAAGCAAACCATTTATGTTTTATTCAGAAACCTGTGGCGTAACTAGCACAGATTACGCAGCCAGGAAGAGAATGAGGACACATACAGTAAGAGATTCCCTAATGTGATGACGTTCTACAGTACATTGAATTGCTTAGTCATGAGGGCTGGTCTCACACTCCATACCGCAGCTGATTTAACTGTAGAAAGAGCATCGTTTAGACTTCAGAGGCAAAAAAATTGCAATACATTTGGGCATCATCTTGGAAATTACTGGACTTCAAAGTAAACAGCAATTTTGTTTATTTTTATGACATGTTATCCCTAGACATCCCACCAAAGAAAATAATGCAGATACACAGCAGATGAGATCAGAAAAGGCAGGCAAGAGGAGGAAGATAGCTGAGAAAATGCAGCAATTCAGTAAAAACCTAAATTGCAAAACAATGCCTAATATTTAGCTGATCTGCACTTAAGTGGAATCAGAAGTTTTTACATTGTTCCAGCTTAGACCAAAGTATGTGCCACACTTGTAGGATCCTCGTGGAAACTGTAAATTGCTTTATTAGCCCTGATAAACACTGCCACGACATGTAATGTGACTTGAATTCAAAGTCGCATGACAAGTAGCGTCACATTAACAGCAATGGAAGCATTTTTATCCACGTGACAAGTCATACTGACTTTGAAAAAGGTTCCTACACTTCTTTGGTACAACTGCAACACGACTTGCATTGACTACTGTTAACGAAGTGCTATGCAAGCCCCGATGAAGTCACGCAGGGGTATCTGATACAAAAGCTGCAGCAGTGTGAACAAGGACTTGGGCGCCATTACTACAGCAATTATTGCTAGCTTCTGAATGGAACATAGGGGGAAGGGGGGGGGGGGGGGGGGTCATCTACTTGGCACAGGCACCATTTAGAACACACTTTGCATTTTCTCAATGAAAGCAAAAATGTTCTGACTGGACGAGAGAAATTGTGATTTCACACTATAGAAATTAGTGTAAACGCTCAGTGAAGCAGCAGACAAATACCAATGACCAAGAGATGACAATGTTCATAATCAATTTAATCATAATTAATTGACCGATTTGGATTTAGTCCCATTTCACACTGGTGCGATGCGGGAAACCCTGCGAATCAGTGCCAGTTCCCGCATGGCACCAGAAACGCACAATGGTTTACACTGAGATCTGCGAATCACTGGGGGTAATGTATAGTTAATGACCACCCCAGATTGGTTTGCAGATCGCAGTAGGAACTGAAATGCTGCAGGAATCAGATTGCATAGATGTGAACACCCATGCAATCCGATTCCAGTGCAAACCAAAAAAAAAAAAAAAAAAAAAAAAAGGGTCCTGTACCATTTTGGTGCGAATGCGATGGGATTTCAGCCATATATTTTGTAGCTCAGAGCCCTGTCTGTGGCTGACCTCAGTCGTTGCTGGTGGTGGCTGCGTTTGTGTCTTCCCAGGGCTGTTACGTGGCGCCATCCCAGGGAGAGGTGTGCCGCCCAGTGTAGCTTGGTGTCGGCTCCATTCAGTGCTCCCCTCACCTGACCCCCTCCTCACCCAGGCTCCTCAATGTTGTCAGGGTGAGGCGAGACGCCTATTCTGGGCAGCTGTCAGAGCTCCTCTCCATCCTCAATGCTACTGTAGTTCCTGCTGACCCCCCTGTGTATATGTCCTTCCTGGGAGCCTGGTCTCTCCCAGTCTTAGAGGAGGAGGTTGTGGAATGGAAGGGCGGGTGGCACGAGCAGGCTGGGTAACGTACATGTGCATCATCCAGCCTGTTCCAAGTTAGGAGCACACATGTGGTTACTCCCTGTTCCGCCCTGACACTGGCTACAGCTAGAGTTGCCACCTCATCCCTTTAATCCCGAACACAAGGTACTGTGGCTGATTAAGGTGCTAATTAAAGTGCCTTATCTGCATTATGTCAGCCACAGAACCTGTGTAATATGTGTCCTGGTTTAAAGGGGGCAACCCTAGCTACAGCGGGATTCTGTAAGCAGGTCCCGGCCAATGGTTTATGGCTGAGACCTGCTTATTAGCTGTAGGCAATCACATTACAGAGTCCTGTGTTTACAAAAACACAGCGCTCTGTACACAGGACAGTGATCTTCGTAAAAAAAAAAATAAAAAAACTGGCTCCTATATTTAAAGCAAATTTGTCAAGCCCTGCATTAGGATTAAAAAACATGTGTGCAGAAGCCCCCTTACTACTTACCTGAGCCCAAATTTATCCAATGTTGCAGGAGTGTCTCAGCTGCCTGGGACCCCCCTCATTAGTGGAGACAGCAGCGTGGCACAATTGGTTTCAGCTGCTATCAAAATCATTCATCCAAGCAGGAGAGTGGGTGGGGCCAGGTCACAGCTCCATGTCTGAATGGACACAGGGAGCTCGGGTGGACACTCTGCTCGGGTGAAGCCATAGCAAGCTGCATGCTGTGGGGGCACTCAACAGGGAGGGAGGGCCAGGAGAGCCAGAGACCGACCCGAGGAGGAGGGGATCTGGGTTGCTCTGTGCAAAACCAACTGCAAAGAGCAGGTAAGTATTTTTTTTTTTTTCCAAAAAATAGACAAACCCACACATGACCCAGACAGTCTGAAACGTAGTAGACTATCACTGCCCTAGAAACTTTGCATTGGAATGTAAGAATGTCCACATGCTTGGGGGCTAAGATTTTTGGTTTTTCTTTTTAAACACAAACTATGTTGCCTACAGCTAAGAGCCGGTTCACACTGGGGCGACTTGTCATGCGACTTGGTCACCTGCCATAGATTAGCACAGTACCCGTTCTAATAGGAGCGACGCAAGTCGCTCCGACTTAGAAAAAGGGTCCTGTAATACTTTGGGGCGACCTGCATTGACTTCAATGATATGAAGTCCGTGCATGTCGCTCCGAGGTCGCAGTGCATGCTGTGCACCGCGACTTCACAGGTCGCCCCGGCAAGTCGGGTTGCCTGTATGTGAACCAGCTCTAAGAGGTACAGGCAATCCCTGATTACAAAGATAGGGTCTGTAGGTTTGTTCTTAAGTTGAATTTGTAAGTCAGAACGGGTACATTTTTAAGTAGCTCCAACCAAAACCATTTTTACGTTTTTTGGATAGTATAGGGAAGGGTTAACACCTCTGTAAGGTTTTGCTGTCTATGTCCCTGTTCAGAAGATGTCACCTCCTTTTCTGTCCCTGTGACAATAAGATTTTGGATACACCTCTGTAAGGTTTGTTTTGCTGTCTATGTCACCTCCCTTTCTGTCCCTGTGACAATGGGATTTTGAAAATTTTTGGAAACAAGGATTGGTGATAAAGCTTCAGTGGAGTCACCTTCTTCCTGATAACTCTTCCAGGAGTGAATTTACCCTCCTAGGGGTAGATTTCCTCTCACTTCCTGTTGTCTCCCTTCGTTTTTTTTTTTTTTTTTTTTTTTTTTTTAAGTAGGAGTCCTTTGTCAGTCGAATGTTTGTAACCCGGGGACCGCCTGTACTCGGATGGTGAGGAGATGCCTGGAATACACAAGTAGGATTTCGCTAGTTTTGCCAAGGTAGGATATTTCTTGTGGTTACTCCTCTACCAATTCCAAGGGTTTACCTCCTTGGCAAAGGGCTTCTCTGCAAAATGAGCCTTGACTAAAAAGAGAAATTGTAAAGGCAGAAGATTTATCTGAAATCATTCTATGCATTAAGATACAAAGCCTTGTGTGTAGCAGCTTCCCCAGCACTCCCTAATACTTACCCTGCTCCCCTCTATTCAGCAATGTTCAGGAGTCCCTCGGCCACTTGGAACTCTCCCTCTTAATTGGCTGAGACACCAGCAGCACCTGCTGCTGTCAAAAGTCAGTAAGCCAATCAGGAGAGGGGGCGGGGTCAAACAGCAGCTCTGTATCTGAATGGACACAGAGCTGCAGCTTGGCTGCCCCCATAGCAAGCTGTTTGCTGTGGGGACATTGGACAGGAGAGAGGGGCCAGGAGCAGCAAAGAGGGACCTGAGGAGGACCTGGGCTGCTCTGTGCAAAACCAACTGTACAGAAGGAAGTAAAACATGTTTGTAAAGTCTTTTTTTTTTACTTTAATTTCTTAAATGGGAGTATTCAATTCCTCATGTTGCCCCCCTTTAATCTCATCACTGCTAGAATCTGGATATAATCATTTTCTAATGCACAATACTGGTGAAAAGTTTAACTTAAGTTTCACAATTTTCATGATCAATTATGTCGATTAGTTGTTTCAGCCCTAAAAGCATTCAAATTTCTGACATTTTTGTGGTTTCTTTAGAATATTGGTGAAATTCAGTACTACAAGGGGACAGACAATGGTGCACATTCTCTACACTATCATGTGAACATAGTTTGTCTAAAAATAAATTTGCTAACTGCAGATCGCAGCAATATATTAGGGCATCCAAACAGCCAGTCTTTAAACAGTCACTAATTACTAGTAAATACCTCCTAATAAGTCCACAGAATTTGCAGTGCTCAGTGAAACCTGCTTAGTGATGAAGAACGCATTGACCTTCGTGAAGAATAAACTGACATTAGTGTATTCCTTTATCAAGAGGAAAACTAATGATCCAGCACATTTCAAGAGTAGACATATAGGCTATACAATGAAAAATAGGGTAAGACCAGACCTTTAAATCACACCTAATAAGACACAGGAGTAGTCAAATGCCTTATTAGATAAGACGTGCTGCAGCTCAGTTTCAGGGTCTTGGCAACCTTCTTATAACCTAGACCAGTGATGGCGAACCTTGGCACCCCCGATGTTTGGGAACTAATTTCCCATGATGCTCATGCACTCTTCAGTATAGTTGAGCATCATGGGAAATGTAGTTCCCAAACATCTGGGATGCCAAGGTTCGCCATCACTGACCTAGACCATCCTTATGTAGAACAATTTTTTCAGATCCTCAGATTTGCCTTAGGTGCCGAGTTGAACATGCAGTGACCATGAGAGCGAGAGAGCGATAACACCATATTTACCACACCTTTCCCCATTCACACCTGAGACCTTGTAACACTAACAAGTCACATGACACCGGGGAGGGAAAATGGCTAACTGATGTTGGCCAAGAAGGCCTTTCTCACAGTCTCTGCTCCAATCTATCCCTAAGATGTTCTATTAGGTTGAGGCCAGGACTGTGCAGGCCTGTCAAGTTCCTCCACCCCAAACTCGCTTATTCATTTATAGACCTTGCTTTGTGCACTGGTCCAAATCATGGTGAAGGGGGGGGGGAGATTATGGAGTGGGGTTGTTTTTCTAGGCATTTTCTTGGCCACTTACTTTCAGTAACGGGAACTCTTTAAGGCGTCAGCATACCAATACATAATTTCATGCTCCCAACTTTGTGGCAACAGTTGGGGATGGCCCCTTCCTGTTCCAACATGACTGCAGTGTGCACGAAGCAAGTTCCATAAAGACATGGATGAGAAAGTTTGTGCAAGCAAGTTAAAGCGGAGTTCCACCCTGGGAATACTTTTTTTAATAAAAATACCGCCAGGACAGTCAGGGCTAGTGCATTACACAATGGCTAGCCTCTGATCTGTCCCGGGTTACACTTACCTTTTAGAAGAAATACTTACCTTGAAAAAGTATTGTCCAGCGCTGCCATCTCAGGTGTGGGCAGCTTAAAGCCAGCGTGATCCTCTTCTGCATTCTCTTCCGTCTTCTTCGGTCCCGCGTTGCACTGCACCGGCCCCGCCGTCACTTCCGGTGCCACAGCGTTATCCCCTGCACAGCATGCCCAGAAGCTGTTTAGCAAGGTATGATGGCACCTGCACCGGAACTGACGTCGGGGCCGGTGCAGGTGCATTGATTCCTGGGAACGATGACGTTCAGCTCCCAGGAATCATTGCAAGCCAGGAAGTGACGAATCGCCGTGGCCCCCCGAGGGGAGGAAGAGGAAGTAAGGCAAGTATATTTTCTTCTAAACAAGGTAGGTTAAAAAAAAAAAAATTGCGATTATCCATTTGTTTTTCAGGTGACCCCGGGCATGAAGATTGAGGTAAGTTTTATTTTAGGGTGGAACTCCGCTTTAAGTTCCTCCACCCCAGAGTCCTGACCTCAACCCGATACAAACACCTTTGGGATAAATTAGATCGGAGAAGCGAGCCAGGCCTTCTCAACCACATCCGTGCCTGACCTCACAAATGCTTCTGGAAGAATAAGCAAACATTTCCAAACCTTGTAGACCGCCTTCACAGAAGAGATGAAGCTATTAGTGAATTAGGGGGTATTTGTACAGTCCTGGCATTTTAGGGCCTCAAAAAATTAGGTCATCAGGATTGATCAATTTTCAAATATATACCATAATTTGTAGACAAAAAATATACACCGATTTGGGTTATTTTACCAAGGAAATGTTGCAGAATTTTGGCTTATATTTTTAAAGAAAGTTTGCAAAAATGTTATAACAGAAAAAAATAAATAAAAAAAAAAAAAAAGGTTCTCTTTTTCATTTATATAGCAAAAAAAAGTTGGGTACAGTGTTGCATGACTAAGTAATTGGCCTTCAAAGTTTGAGTGGCGGTTCACATTTGTGGGATTGCCGAGATCGCATGTAATTCGGAGCGCACTGCTCCTAAATTACATGCGATCTCATGTGCGGTGCGAATTTCAGCCACTCTGTATGGCTGAATACGCACCGCATCTGCAAACATACGAGGCTTTTTTTCATCCGCAGCAGAATCCGATCCCATAGTGGTTCACACTAGTGCGATCCGATTCTGTGCGAACTTGCAGATCGCACTGCGATATGCGATGGCAACCGGGGGTTTCGTTAACTTAATTGACACCCCCTGCGTATCGCATATGGCAGTGGGAACTGCCAGAGGTGCGGATGCGATGCGGGAAAGCTGCATATTCGCAGCGTTCCCGCATCGCACAAATGTGAACCGGTACTAACAGAGCTGAAAGCTGAAACTTGGTCTGAGCATGAAGGGGGTTAAAGACAAGTGTCCAGTACTGAAGTGGTTAAAAAGTTACATACTGCCATCTGGATTTGAAAGAATATCCTTGCCCTAACAAAGGAGATAAAGATTCTCAGGTTTCAATTCTGTCCTATATCAAGGACAAGCTTTTCCAGATGCAGACCACAAGCCTGGTCTCATCAGATGTTATAAAAGTAAAATTAGCACAACTCCCTGTTAGCAGGGGAGGCCTTCTATTGCATCATTTTTCTTTATAGGGATACTAAAGATAAGGTTTACACAACTACAAAATATCAGGGAAAAAAGAATGAGCAATATTTTGTGGTTAAATTTAGTAGGAGAAAACACGTGCCTAGGTGGTGACAAAGGTCCACTCTCAGTAGTGTAAAAATTCTATTCAGAACAGAGCACAGACAACTGCCATGCAAATTTCATCAAGCCTCTGGAATAGTAACAAAGCCTCATCGGGCCAAACCACAGTACCACTTGTGATACAAACGGAGAAGAGATTCTAATTCAATCATTTGGCTGAACACCAACATGCTAGAAAACATTGCGTACAGGAAGTTGAATAGCTAGTTTCCACATTTCAAAACAGATGAACCAATCTGATATTACATTTGCATGATGTTTAGATGGGTGAGGGGAGGACACTATACTACACACAACTGTTACCTTACCAATTTTTGTCACCACCCTAACCACCTCAGCGCCGGAAGATTTTAACCCCTTCATGACCAGGTCATTTTTTTGCTTTTCAGCACTGCTCTTCTAACTGGTAATTGTGCCATCATGCAATACTTTACACAAAGAAAATTTTGCATTGTTGGGTCTGGTGTGTCTCATCTTCCTCTGGACAACACCCAACAGATTCTATATGGGGTTTAGGTCAGGCAAGTTTGATCAAACACAGTGGACCTACACCATAAGATGACATGGCTCCCCAATTGATCACCGAGTGGAAACTTCATACTGGACCTCATGCAACTTGGATTCTGCACCTCTCCACTCTTCCTCCAGACTCTGGGATCTTGATTTCTAAATTAAATGCAACATTTGTCACAGTCCGTGATGCTTTAGGGAGCCATGTCTTCTGCTGGTGTTGGTCCACTGTGTTTTATGTCCAAAGTCAGCGCAACCCTCTACCAGGAAATTCTAGAGTACTTCATGCTTCCCTCTGCTGACCAGCTTTATGGAGATGTGGATTTCATTTTCCAGCAGGACTTGGCACCGGCACCTGCCCACTCTACCAGAAGTACCAATACCTGGTTTAATGATCATGGTATCAACGTACTTAGAAAGAGGAAGATGACACCAGACCCAATAATGCAGATGAGCTGAAAGCCACTAAACAACTTGGGCTTCCATAACAACTCAGCAGTGCCACACGCTGATAGACTCCATACCACGCTGCATCAATTCACGTACAAGGAGCCCCAACCAAGTATTGAGTGCATACTATACTGTACATGGACACTTTTCTGTAAGACATTTCTTTATTAATCCTTTTTTTTCCTGTAAGACATTTCTGTATTAAAAATCCTTTTTTTTCCTTATTGGTCTAATGCAGTGGTTCTCAACTCCTGTCCTCAGGACCAACAGGCCAGGTTTGCAAGATAACTGAAATACATCCCAGGTGATATAATTTGCTGCTCAGTGATTGCAGTACTCTAGTCTGCATCTCCCCAAGGTAATACCTAAAATCTGGCCTGTTCGTGGGTCCTGAGGACATGAGTTGTGGACCACTGGTCTAATGTAATCTGGTTTTCGGAGAAACCAAATTTTGGGTTTTTACTAGCTGTAAGCATTAGCCATCAAAATTAAAAAAAAATGCCTAAAATATCTCATTCTGTGTGTAACGCATCTATATAAAATATATACAAGTTTCACTTTTTGAATTCAGACACTGAAATAAAATTAACTTTTTGATGCTACTTGAATATTTATGAGATGCACCTGTATATTCTACTTTGTTACAAGAGAAAAAAAATGTCTTTATAAAATTTAGGCCAAAATATTGTCTGCTGCAGGTCTTTGGTACAAAAAAAGACCCAATAAGTATATATTAATTGGTTTGTGTGAAAGTTAGTGTCTACAAACTAGGTTAAATACAAGTTCAAAATGGACCACTGGTGGCCTCTTTCTTGAGGCCCCTAAAATGCCAGGACAGCACAAATACTGAGGCATGGTCATTTTTTTGAAAAATGAAGGATTAAAATCATTAATTTCACTATCACCAGTGCAGTACAGCATCATGACATGCTGTCAGTATCCCTGATCACTGCCAGACCAGTTACATGTTTTGTTAAACTTAACATACTCAGTAGTTCAGTGTACTACTGGGGGCAGGTGTTATCGGGGGTGATCATGGTATCTCAACCCCCCCCCCCCCCCCCCCACATGCACACACTGATGTTACAATGATAATCATTTTAACAGCAATGTCTTCAACTGTCATGAACAGGTTACATTGACAGCTGTGATAATAGTGATCATCTACAGCTTATCACATGGTACAGGGTGCTGTGAATAGCCCAGGTACCACGTGATAGCTTTGGGCAAATCACATCATCATTAAACAGGAAATTCATTAACAGGTTTGTTGACATTGTGATCATGTGATCACATAGCATTGGCGGCCAGTTACCTGGATCCAAAATCCTGTGCCCGGAGCACACCCCTAACCTGGAACAGGCTGGACGGCGTACATGATCCAGCTGACCCGTAGTAAAATGTACGGTGAAGAAAGCATGCACAAAACACATGGGTGCAGCAGTATTCAAACACCTCTACCAAGCACAAGCAAAAATACCAGTCTACTCCGTGTCCTTCCAGAAATGTACTTCCAGCCGGGTGGTCAATTTAAGGTCAGTGCAACATCACTGAAAAATAGAAACCCTGCAAGACACATTACAGTTAAGACCAAGTAAAGCTGACAGAAAATCGGTGTGGACAATACCATGTACGCAGGTCTACACCTGTAAAAACCAATACCTGAGTTTTTATGCGCACAGGTACAGGTGTAATTTCCTGAGTGTAAAACTTTAGCATTGAGGAAGTTATGCCCATATGTGGGCAAAATGCAAACACTGACACTTACTGGGGTATACTCGCTTACTGCATATTCCAGGGATCTTCAAACTATGGCCCTCCAGATGTTGCCGAACTACACATCTCATGAGGCATTGTAAAACTGACATTCACAGACATGACATGGGCATGATGGGAATTGTAGTTCCTGAACAACTGGAGGGCCATAGTTTGAGGACCCCTGGCATATTCTGTTACTACAGTGCTTTGGGCTATATTGTTAGAAGTGTCCAAAGTGTCTTAGTGCCCAATCCTTAAGGCTTCCATGCGCTGCAAATACAGACGTAGTTTATGCTCCATGGTCATACGACTATTTGTTCGTGTGCACGAGTCTGAACTGTGATCAAAGCCAGGTGTGGGCAGGTTTGGCAGACACCAAAGAGTGCCTAGGCTTTGCCAACTTAAGCTCTTGCAACATCTCATGAAGAATTTAAAACAGATCTCCAGCTTTTTTTTTTTTACAGTTTGGATCAAGCTGGTCTCAACCATTAACTTTGCTAACAGATGCAGTGGCTGTGTACGCTGTATAAACTGCATGCAACCTCAGTGACAGTATGTGGTGCTATGATCTGGCAGCAGGACTGGGATTTCCTGTTCTCACAGAACAAGGCAGTCAGGCTGAGCACTGCTCAGGCATTCATAGGGAGCTTTGCATTCTATGAATACAGACAAAGCTTCCTCTGATGGAAGAGGTGGAGATTGTGACATGATATGCACACCTTAGCCAAAGGAAGCTTTGTTTTCATTCACTGAATTTTCAGGGTACTTACAAAGCCACAATTACGTTCGTTATGCATTTCCTTTTAAGACCTCAAATCCCGACCCGAGTATTTGCTCTCTGAATGGAGCAAAAAAAATAAATAAATAAAATAAAAAACAGACCAGCGCCAACCACTCCTTTCACAGCACTAGCAGCCACAGCAAAAAAAATGCAGCTGCTGGTGTGAACAAGCCCTTAAAAGATGAATGGGATGCTTTTATTGGAAACATTTACATAGGTGGATTTAGCATAGGCCCAATGCTGCCTCCATCCCCCGCCGGCTCTAACACCAAAAACTGAGTGATCAAACACCCATTGTCATTCACCCACTCTATGCTCTGCACCCCTCGCTCACTGGATTGCTGGACTGTGCAGGGGCAGGAGCAGCCAGCTCTGGCTCTGAGAGGCTGAGCCAGGTGCCTTATGGTTGCGATCTTTTGAGCCTGGACTGGCTCTAACTTCAACCCGCGTCACAGGAGTGCAGAATTAACTGCACTCCTGTGATCCGCACAGCTTAGGCTGTACTCTTATTACAGAGGCCACTTGGTGCTGGACAGATCACACAAAAAGCTGAACAGAACTCAGCTTGTATTAAAGTGCCACTAAAGGCAAATTGTTAAGTTTTGGGTAGAATGGAGAGTGATTAGAGCACCCGTTAGGGTTTTTTTTTTGCTGTCAGGGCTCTATCAGGGGGATTCACCCTCTAGTCATCCTGCTTAGAGTTATCGAAAATGATTGTCAAAGAAAACCCCAAATCCTAGGTTGATTTGTAGAGTATTAGCGGGGGTCCAATGGGGACACTTGTTTTGGTGACTTCCTTTCCTCCCACTTCCAGTTGTGGCTACATACAGGAATTGAAGGGAAGTCCCCCCCAATGGGAAACAGATGGCAAAAAAATGGCAGTTGTTTTAACCCTCCCTTACTCTATCCAAAACGAAAAAGAAAGGTTTGTGACATTGTAATCATTGCATTACTTCCTCACGGCCTGTCAGCCTCTGAAGCACAATCTGAATGCAGAACGTAGTTCAGAGCAGGGAGATTTAGAAGAATGTCTGAAAGTGGAACGTATACTATTATTGGTACTAGAAAGGAAAAAACATTCTTAAAATATGCAGATCCACAAGTTACTTTTAGTCAACACAAGCATCCCTTCAGCAAGTCAGATAATCAAAGAACAGGGCTGTTATCTACTTGGAACAGACAATTGTCTGTTCTATTCTCCACATCCCACAAAAATAGTTTTCCTTTTAAAATTCACAAAATGTTGCAGTTCTGTGACTTTAGATTGTAGGCAATGAAAAAAAAAAAAAAACTTGTAAAAAAACAAATAGAAAATGAACTGTTGAGGCTTATTTATAGCTCTGTTCAAAGGATCTCAAATCCATACCAAAATCTGTAGTTAAACATACAGGGTTCCAAGTCTTTGTGCTTCTTTACTGCAGCATGTACGCAGGCCCACAGACCGACCTGGTGACATGGACACTTCCCCACTGGGTTCATAAGTGGGGCCCTGACAACTATCCAGGGGCAGAGGTGGATCTACACTGCAGCGGTGAAACTTCTTATTTACAGAAGAGAACCAGGGGGACTTGTACGCAAGTTGGTATTTACTATGCCTAATGATAGAATTTACTTAACTAAAAACGGTTTTTCTTTTACAAATGGGATGATCACATGCATCTTAATGGTTACAGTAACCAACAGGGCACTGTCACCCCCTTCCTGCCCAGGTCAATTTTAACCACTTGCATACAGGGCAGTTACACCCCCTTCCAGCCGAGGTCAATTTTAACCACTTCCATACAGGGCAGTTACACCCCCTTCCAGCCGAGGTCAATTTTAACCACTTCCATACAGGGCAGTTACACTCCCCTTCCAGCCGAGGTCAATTTTAACCACTTCCATACAGGGCAGTTATACCCCCTTCCCGCCCAGGTCAATTTTAACCACTTCCATACAGGGCAGTTACACCCCCTTCCCACCCAGGTCAGTTTTCAGCACTGTTTCTTTTGAATGACAATTGCACGGTCATGCAACACTGTACCTAAACCAAATTTATGTCATTTTTCCCCCCCACAAAAATTGAGCTTTTTGTTGGTATTTGATCACCGCAAGGTTTTTTCTTTTTTTGCTAAACAAATAAAAAAAGACCGAAAAGTTTGAAAAAAAAAAAAAAAAGTTTGTTTAGGTTATAAAATTTTGTAAATAAATATGTTTTTTCCTGCACTGACGAGGCCGCACTGGCAGGCACTAATATGCAGCACTGATGGGGAGAGCACTAACAAGTTCACTGAGCACTGATTAGCATCCCTGGTGGCCATGGGTGGGCAAGCCCTGGTGGCATCCCCCAAGAGTCTGCACTGATAATTAATGCTCTGATTACCAGCACAGACACCCCCCCCCCCCCCCCGTCATGAGAGCCGCCGATTGGCTCTAATCTACTCGCACCTGTTAGGTGCGAACTGAGGAAAGCTGATCAACGGCACTTCCCATTTACTATGTGACCAGCTGATGACATGGTAAATACTAGCCTACATCAGGGATTCCCAAACTTCAGCCCTCCAGCTGTTGCAGAACTACACATCCCACAAGGCATTGTAAAACTCTGACATTCACAGACATGACTAGGCATGATGGGAATTATAGTTCCTGAACAACTGCAGGGCCGTAGTTTGGGAATTCCTGGCCTACGTCATAGGCTCTTTACTGGGATAGGAGATGCGGTGTGTCAAGAGTGACACACCGCACCAGTGATTGCCGCGCAGAACTGCCTATCCCACTGGACGTCATACGACACCTGGCTGGGAATGGGACAACCACTTTGCGCCCCTCATTTTACTATACAACGGTTGGGAAGTGGTTAAGCTTTCAGTGCTGTCACACTTTAAAATGATAAATTGTGTCATGCACCAACATACCCATATAAAATTTTTTATCTTTTGAGACAGCTAGAGCTCTCTTTTAATGGTATTCATTCACTAATGGGTTTTTTTTTTTTGCCTTTAAAAAATACATTTTTAAAAACTAAAGTCTCTTTTTTTTAGTTTCAGTTATAAACTTTTGCAATCTATGTAATTTTTCTGCTGCACTGACTATCACCAGCTCTCTGCTCAGGAAGCTCTGAGACCCAAGCGATCGGTGGTTTCTGATGGCTCGGTTCTGTGTTAGAGCAAGCGGGGGACAGATACTAATTGGAATGATGCTGCATCCACCTAGGTAAGTATGACAAAATAAGCCTGCCCACTATTTTTTTGTTTGAGTAAAGCTGTGCTTTAGAGCCGGTGTTCCGTGAAAAAACCATACCCGTGAGAAATCCATACCCTCGTCACTTCCGGTGCACCTACGGAGGGTATGGATTTCTCACGGTAGTTAAACTTGCGGCGCTTACATTAAAACATCTCCTCTGCAACATAAATCTCCGCTCTTCCCCCTGTCACTTCCCTCATCTACGGTAATAAATATAAAAGCGGATCACGGAGCTGCAATCGCCGTCATGTACATCTCATACACCCGCCGCCGCTTTTATATTTATTACCGGAGATGAGGGAAGTTACAGCGATAGCAGAGGAGATGATTGATGTTGCAGCCGAAGTGTTTTAATGTACCCGCCGCAAGTATAAGACACAGTGCCGTGATAATTTCATGCCCACCGAGCATGCGCACTTCTCTGATTCTTTGATGTTCAATTGCGTATCCGGGGCTCTGAGCATGCGCACTGCTGCGCTGCTCAGCTGTTTCAGACCAGAAGTGACGAGGGTATGGTTTCTTCACGGGGAATGGAATTCTAACGTTACACCGGTTCACACTGAGGAGACATGACTTTGGGGGGCGACCTGTGAAGTCACATGCACTGCGACTTCGGCACGACTTGCAGGGACTTCACATAATGGAAGTCTATGCAAGGACTTCACATAATGGAAGTCTATGCAAGTCGCTCTGAGGTCGCCCCGATGTAGTACAGGACCCTTTTTCTAAGTCGGAGCGACTTGTGTCGCTCCTATTAGAACGGGTCCTGTACTACTCAATGGCGAGCGACCGACCGCGACTTGTCAGGCTGACAAGTCGCCGCAGTGTGAATGGGCTCTTCAGAAGAGTATTGGTGAAGTAAACCTGTATTTTGTCTAGGAACCACACAGTACAGGTTCTCTTCAGCCATTTTCTTTTTACTTGGAGAAAATCTAGGAACATGTTCTTTCAGTAATCATACGCAAGGATTTCAAGGTTTAGGATTCTGCAGGATTTTATAGCCATATTGGGTTTGTCTTGTCCCAATCAAGTATAAAAATAGAATCTGAAGCGTCATAACTCAGCCTTTGATGCCTATTACCAGAAAGCCATTTTTTTTTCTATGAGGACTAAAAGATTTTTGCAATAAAACAGCAGAGCATGCAAAAATCTTGCCAGAACTGAGGTAAAAACAGGAAAACGGGAACACTGTCAGCAAGATCAAGCCTGAATGGCATTCTCAGACATAAAAACAAAAATATGCAATTACTAGTTAGAACTACAGTCGGATGTCTAACGATTGTAAGGATTTATAAAGCATTGTTTCCAAGGTACTATGACATCACGCCTTCTACCCTGTTGCCAAGCTACCAAGACGCTGTTCCATAAAGCAGCCAGCTAACAGCACGCACACACTAGTGAATGCAGTAAGTCATTAGTCATACCACAGCTCAAAGGCAAAAAAAGAGTAAGTTACTAAAAACCAGACACCGGCCGGAAGTTAAATGAATGAAGAAGTTTGTAAGAGTAAAAATTCTGTTTAAATTATACAGAGACAACTCTAGGTTACTGGATAAAAGAACACAGCTAAAAAATGTAAAACAAAGTCAGAAGCCGTGAACGTTTACAGAGGAATACCGCTGGCATCTTCAGTAGTTTTGCTTTACCAGACAGTAACTTCACAGGGGAGGACTGTCAAGGTCAGAGTACCAGTTATTACACGGATCTGAAAGTTCCATTCTAACGCTACAAGTCTCATTCTCAGAGATGACGCACCACACAGACTATTCCAACCTTACTTCTCAGACAAAACCAAGGAGGGACGGAAGGTAGGTGATCTTTGCATGTCTAGGAGAGGCACCAATTGTACAGGCATTAAGGGCTCTTTCACACGGCCGCTCCGTATGTCCGCAAATCATCCTATTTTTTTGCAGATGATTTGCGGACATAATGTAAGTCAATGGAATTACAGATGTCAGTGGAATACCATCCGCTGACATCAGATTTTCTTCCTTTCTGTTCCGTTTTTTGGAACGCAACAGAACCCTATTTTTCCTCCGTTCAAAAAACGGAAAGGAAGGAAAAATCGGATGTCAGCGGTGTCATCCGCAATGCCCATAGACTTACATTATGTCCGTATATCATCCGCAAACGGATGGGATGATATGCGGACATACGGAGCGGATGACACAAATGTCATCCGCTCCGTGAAAAAAAAAAAAAAGTCCCGCAGCGGAGCGGCCGTGTGAAAGAGCCCTAAGCCACGCTGTGAATCGCCTGGATCAGCACACCGACAGCTAGTGTTACTAAACCCAGGACCCTGCATTTACTATACCTGGCCTCCCACAGTACACAGATATGCAATTATTTTAGCAAATCTAAACTGCTATATACATTTTCATAGCAGTTTTGTGACTTCTATCAGTGTCCGCACGAGCACTGGTTAACCACTTAACGACCGCCCACCGCATTTTTACTGTGGCAGGCAGACGCTCCTGGGCAAAGCGACGTTATACTACATCGCTCGCTCAGGAGACTCTAGGGGGCGAGCGCGCGCTGCCGGCGGCGTACTCCCGCTCGGTAGCTGGGGAGCCAATGCGTGTGACCGACGATCTCCCGCAGCAGAGAGAGAAGGACAGACGGCTGATGTAAACACAGCCGTCTGTCATTCTCCCTGAAGTATTCACAGAGGCTTTGTGATCCTGCTATATAGGATCGCATGTCTCTGATTACTTCACAAGCCACGCCCCCTGACAGTTAGAATCATGCCCCTAGGGACACATTTAACCCCTTTATCACACATACTGTTAACCCATTCCCTGCCAGTGTCATTTTTACAGTAACAGTGCATATTTTTAGCACTGATTACTGTAGTAATGTCACTGGTACCCCCAAAAGTCTCAAAAATGTCAGTTAGGGGTCTGATCTGTCCGCCGCAATCCCGCAAAAAAAAAAAAAAAAAAAAAATTACATAAATCTTTCCGTAGTTAGTAGACGCAATGACTTTTGTGCAAATAATACCAAAAATATGTAGCAGAAAACAAATTGGCCTAAAATGTTTAAAAAAAAATTTGATTTTTACATTTTTTTTTGGGCAATTTCATATAACAGAATGTAAAAAATATTGTAATTTTCTTCAAAATTGTCACTCTTATTTATAGAGCCAAAAAAAAAAAAAAAACACACAGGTGATCAAATACCACCAAAAGAAAGGTCTATATGTAGGGAAAAAAAAAGGACGTCAATTTTATTTGAGTACAGCGTCACACAACCGCGCAATTGTCTATTAAAGTAACGCACAGCCGAATCTCAAAATAGGGCCTGGTCATTAAAGCAGAATTCCGGGCACAGAATCATTTTTTCAATGAACATACCCCCGGGACAGTCAGGGCTAGTACATTACACAATGGATAGCCTCTGATCTGTCCCGGTTCACACTTACCTGCAAGAAGAAATACTCACTTATAAAATTTCTTCCACAGCGTTTCCATCTCTTGTGGGCAGCTGAAGCCGGCGCGATCCTCTTCTGTGTCTTCTCCCAGAATGCGCCTGCACCGGCCCCTCTCGTCACTTCCGGTGCGGCGCCGCATCCCCTGCTAAACAGCTTCTGGGCATGCCCATAAGCTGTGGAGGAATGCGGCGCCGTACCGGAAGTGACGAGCGGGGCCGGTGCATTGATTCCTGGGAGCGATGACATTCAGATCCCAGGAATCATTGCAAACCGGAAGTGGCGGCGCGGGCCACGGCACAGAGGAAGAAGTGGAAGGAAGTCGAGTATTTCTTTCTACAATTACAAGGCGAGTTAAAAAAAGAAAAAAAAAAACCCAACCCTAACTATCCAATTCCTTTTCAGGTGAAGAAAAGCAAGCGGATGGACACAATCGATTAGGTCGATTTTGTGCCCGGAATTCCGCTTTAAGCCGCCAAATCCTCCAGGGCTAAAGTGGTTAAAGCTTGTAGGAGTTCATTCTCCTTTGTCTGTCCTATGAAGCTGCATGACCGCTGAGTCCGTCTGGAGAGCGCCTACTGGCCCTGTGCTGATCAACGCATCCTTTTATATAAATAAAAAAAAAAAAAAAAAAAAAAAAAAAAAAAAAAAACACACCCCAAACTGAGCATGTGCAGAGGGCCCCCAAGGCTCTGTACCATCATGAGATGGATTGGGGACAGTGGTAGAAGGGGAGGATCAGTGAAGACCAGAGCAAAGCCTTTTTACACAATGCACAAGATTAACCCTTTAGGTTGCACAGTGAGCACAAGTACTTTACTGCATATACAGATTGATCCCCGCTGATCAAAACAGAGTGCGCCAGGCGGAAAGCCTGTGTGAAAGGACCCTTAGAAGGTAGGTCAGCACCTGTATTGGTCACTAAAAGCTTTGTTTAATGTGCACTTAAGTTTGAGATAAAAAGTAAGGGAGACCAGAACAAGCTGAAGTACTAAATGTATAACTTCCCCCTCAATACACAGCACAGATGCAGAGAGGACATAACGCCAAGGTTGTCAGGGCTTCTGTGATCATTGATGACCTGATCCCCTGCCTGATGGTGCCCACACAACCGTGCCCCCCCCCCCCCCCAACATGATGGTGCCCACACAACCGTGCCCCCCCCCCCCCAACATGATGGTGCCCACACAACCATGGCCCCCCCCCCCCCCGACATGATGGTGCCCACACAACCATGCCCCCCCCCCCCAAACATGACGGTGCCCACACAACCATGCCCCCCCCTCCAAACATGACGGTGCCCACACAACCATGCCCCCCCCTCCAAACATGACGGTGCCCACACAACCATGCCCCCCCCTCCCCAACATGATGGTGCCCACACAACCATGCCCCCCCCTCCCCAACATGATGGTGCCCACACAACCATGGCCCCCCCTCCCCAACATGATGGTGCCCACACAACCATGGCCCCCCCTCCCCAACATGATGGTGCCCACACAACCATGGCCCCCCCTCCCCAACATGATGGTGCCCACACAACCATGGCCCCCCCCCCCCCGACATGATGGTGCCCACACAACCATGGCCCCCCCCCCCCCGACATGATGGTGCCCACACAACCATGGCCCCCCCCCCCGACATGATGGTGCCCACACAACCATGGCCCCCCCCCCCGACATGATGGTGCCCACACAACCATGGCCCCCCCCCCGACATGATGGTGCCCACACAACCATGCCCCCCCCTCCCCAACATGATGGTGCCCACACAACCATGCCCCCCCCCCCCGACATGATGGTGCCCACACAACCATGCCCCCCCCCCCCGACATGATGGTGCCCACACAACCATGCCCCCCCTCCCCAACATGATGGTGCCCACACAACCATGCCCCCCCCCAAACATGATGGTGCCCACACAACCATGCCCCCCCCCTCCCCAACATGATTGTGCCCACACAACCATGGCCCCCCCCCCCCAACATGATGGTGCCCACACAACCATGCCCCCCCCCCCCCAACATGATGGTGCCCACACAACCATGCCCCCCCCCCAACATGATGGTGCCCACACAACCATGGCCCCCCTGACATGATGGTGCCCACACAACCATGGCCCCCCCAACATGATGGTGCCCACACAACCATGGCCCCCCCCCCCGACATGATGGTGCCCACACAACCATGCCCCCCCCCCGACATGATGGTGCCCACACAACCATGGCCCTAACACGCCTCCTTCCCACTGAGCACCAGTACAGAGAAGCCCTTCTCTCACCGACCTCCAATGTGGTGTGCCTTATATACCATGATCAGTAGCTCTGATCCCATCCCTGAGCCCAGAATGTTTCTTGAAGGGTCATTCCATATTGAACAAAGCTGGTCTACTCAATGACTTTGCCATGAGGTGACCCCCACCATGGTCTCCTCCAGCACAATAGAGCAATGTGTGCCCTGCACACCCTAGGAGAGTCCCCTCCACAGCAGTACCTACCTCATACCTGCCTACGTGGACTCCACTCCCACTTACCAACAGACCCCGCTCACCCCATCACACGTGGGTGACACGCTGACCTCCCCTCACCCACAGAAGCTGAACAAAGGCAGCCGGTCTCCCTCCCTGAGGAGCGGCGATACAAGCGGTACAGGCCGGCTATGGAGAGGACTCCAACATGACGTAATCTGCTCACCTTTGGTCACACCGGAGCCGAGAGGCGGAGAATGGAACGGTGGCTGGATGCAAGAGCAATGACCTGATCCCTCACTACCCAACACTATACTCTTCAGAACGCGCCTGCTCCGGCTCCACCCCCTCCCCTAAAAAGCTTGGCTCCGCCCATTTATTACAGCTGATCTCAGCTGAGCGTTAGGCACGCCCCTTGTTACTAAACCGGAGTGTGCGTTCTAGGCACCGCCCCCTTATTACCATGTAACAGCTGAAGGGTGATGAAGGTTGCTAGTGTCATAGAATGTGATCGGCTCTCCTCTGATCTGGGTATTGATCGTATTACTAGAGCGGATCTGTGGACTGAGATTCTTTTCTATCAATGATGCATTGCCCGGTCAGCCATTGAATGTTTGGGATGCGGCACATACACAGATCGGTGATGTTAGATGCTCATACATTATGCATGATTACCAGGAAGAGAGGGGACCGATTTAAAGTGACCATGCCACCACCGAAAGGGGATGGAAAACTGGTGCCTGGAGAAGGCTAATAAGCCTCTATTCACATTGGAGCGACTGGTCAAATCGCATGACAAGTCGCACCCTATTGCCGGTAATGGCACTGTTCAAATCGGGGCGACGCCGACTTTGCGCTGCCGCATCGATTTGAAAAAGTAGTACATGCACTACTTTTGGCGATTTTGGGTGCGACTTAACCACTTTACAACCGGAGGATTTTGCTGTCTTCCGTCCAGGCCACTTTTTGCGATTCGGCGCTGTGCGACTTCAACTGACAATTGCGCGGTCGTGCAACGCCGTACCCAAACGAAATTTACGTCCTTTTTCTCCCACAAACAGAGCTTTCTTTTGGTGGTATTTGATCACCTGTGCGATTTTTACTTTTTGCGCTATAAACAAAAAAAGAGCGTTTATTTTGAAAAAATAACAATATTTTTCACATTTTTTTATATGAAATTCCCCCCAAAAAAGATGTAAAAACCAATTTTTTTAAAAGTTTTTTGCCAATTTGTTTTATGCTACATATGTTTGGTAAAAAAAATCGCAATAAGCGTATTTTGATTGGTTTGCGCAAAAGTTATTGCGTTTACTAACAAAGGGAAAGATTTCTGTCATTTTTGGTGTTTTTTTTTTTAACGCGTAATGGCGGCGATCTGCGATTTTTTTTGCGGGACTGCGACATTGCGGCGGACAGACCGGACCCCTGACTGACATTTTTGACACTTTTGGGGGTACCAGTGACATTACTGCAGTAATCAGTGCTATATATATGCACTGTTACTGTAAAAATGACACTGGCAGGGAAGGGGTTAATTTTATTGGAGAGGGAGGGGTTAATGTATGCCTGGTGCTTACTGACGTGTAGGGGGGGAGGTGACTATGTGATTCATGGACAGATCGGATGTCCAGCTATGCTGAACAGTCCGATCTGTCACTCCCTGTCACTATGGAGATCCGCCCGCTGTGTTTACACACAGCGGGCGGATCTCCAGACTCGATCCCCGACGATCGGGTAAGAGCAGCGGCGATCGCCGCTGCTCCTCCCCTGGCCCGACTCCCGCTGTGAATGAAAACAGCGGGAGCGAGCCTCCGGCGGCGCGCAAGCGCCGCCCAGAAGGGGAGGAGTCCAGTCACGTTAATACTACGTGACTGGACGGGAACGAGCCACACTGCCGCAGTACTATTACCGTAAGCGGTAGTAAAGTGGTTAAAGAGACATCTGTGCATGAACCCCAACAGATGTCTTCAAAGTCGCACCCGAAGTCGCACTGAAATTGTGTGATTTTAGGTGAAGTCGCACAATTTTAAAACCGCAGTCAGTGTGAACGGTGGCTTAAGCTCAATTAAGTTTTCAGCTCAGATACATTTTTTTTCATGTGCCTCAAAACGTACAAAGTCTTATAGGGCTGGTTCAGGCGTGCGACAAGGACTGCCGCTCCTCCGAAAAGCAATCTAAAACAGGGCTGGATCTAGCCTGTCTGATGTGGAGGTGCAGTACAAAATGTCAAGGGGCAGAGGGTGCAAGGTCAGCAGGGCAGAGGATAGGAGTCAGTAGGGCAGTGTACAGGGGATCAGTGGGGCAGAGGATAGGAGTCAGTAGGGCAGTGTACAGGGGATCAGCGGGGCAGAGGATAGGAGTCAGTAGGGCAGTGTACAGGGGATCAGTGGGGCAGAGGATAGGAGTCAGTAGGGCAGTGTACAGGGGATCAGCGGGGCAGAGGATCGGAGTCAGTAGGGCAGTGTACAGGGGATCAGTGGGGCAGAGGATAGGAGTCAGTAGGGCAGTGTACAGGGGATCGGCAGGGCAGAGGATAGGAGTCAATGGGCAGTGTACAGGGGATCAGCGGGGCAGAGGATAGGAGTCAGTAGGGCAGTGTACAGGGGATCAGCGGGGCAGAGGATAGAAGTCAGTAGGGCAGTGTACAGGGGATCAGCGGGGCAGAGGATAGGAGTCAGTAGGGCAGTGTACAGGGGATCGGCAGGGCAGAGGATAGGAGTCAATGGGCAGTGTACAGGGGATCAGTGGGGCAGAGGATAGGAGTCAGTAGGGCAGTGTACAGGGGATCAGCGGGGCAGAGGATAGAAGTCAGTAGGGCAGTGTACAGGGGATCAGCGGGGCAGAGGATAGGAGTCAGTAGGGCAGTGTACAGGGGATCGGCAGGGCAGAGGATAGGAATCAATGGGCAGTGTACAGGGGATCAGCGGGGCAGAGGATAGGAGTCATTAGTGCAGTATACAGGGGATCAGCAGGGCAGAGGATAGGAGACAGTAGGGTAGTGTACAGGGGATCAGTAGGGTAGTGTACAGGGGAGCAGCAGGGCAGAGGATAGGAGTCAGTAGGGCTGTATACAGGGGATCACCAGGGCAAAGGATAGGAGTCAGTAGGGCAGTGTACAGGGGATCAGTGGGACAGAGGATAGGAGTCAGTAGGGCAGTGTACAGGGGATCAGCGGGGCAGAGGATAGGAGTCAGTAGGGCAGTGTACAGGGGATCAGTGGGGCAGAGGATAGGAGTCAGTAGGGCAGTGTACAGGGGATCAGCGGGGCAGAGGATAGGAGTCAGTAGGGCAGTGTACAGGGGATCAGTGGGGCAGAGGATAGAAGTCAGTAGGGCAGTGTACAGGGGATCGGCAGGGCAGAGGATAGGAGTCAGTAGGGCAGTGTACAGGGGATCGGCAGGGCAGAGGATAGGAGTCAGTAGGGCAGTGTACAGGGGATCGGCGGGGCAGAGGATAGTAGTCAGTAGGGCAGTGTACAGGGGATCGGCAGGGCAGAGGATAGGAGTCCATGGGCAGTGTACAGGGGATCAGCGGGGCAGAGGATAGGAGTCATTAGTGCAGTATACAGGGGATCAGCAGGGCAGAGGATAGGAGACAGTAGGGTAGTGTACAGGGGATCAGTAGGGCAGTGTACAGGGGATCAGCAGGGCAGAGGATAGGAGTCAGTAGGGCAGTGTACAGGGGATCAGCCGGGCAGAGGATACTAGGCAGTATGGCAGTGTACAGGGGATCAGCGAGGCAGAGGTTATGAGTCAGTAGGGCAGTGTACAGGGGATGGGCGGGGCAGAGGATAGGAGTCAGTAGGGCAGTGTACAGGGGATCAGCGGGGCAGAGGATAGGAGTCAGTAGGGCAGTGTACAGGGGATCAGCGGGGAAGAGGATCGGAGTCAGTAGGGCAGTGTACAGGGGATCGGCGGGGCAGAGGATAGGAGTCAGTAGGGCAGTGTACAGGGGATCAGCCGGGCAGAGGATACTAGGCAGTATGGCAGTGTACAGGGGATCAGCGAGGCAGAGGTTATGAGTCAGTAGGGCAGTGTACAGGGGATGGGCGGGGCAGAGGATAGGAGTCAGTAGGGCAGTGTACAGGGGATCAGCGGGGCAGAGGATAGGAGTCAGTAGGGCAGTGTACAGGGGATCAGCGGGGCAGAGGATAGGAGTCAGTAGGGCAGTGTACAGGGGTTCGGCAGGGCAGAGGATAGGAGTCCATGGGCAGTGTACAGGGGATCAGCGGGGCAGAGGATAGGAGTCATTAGTGCAGTATACAGGGGATCAGCAGGGCAGAGGATAGGAGACAGTAGGGTAGTGTACAGGGGATCAGTAGGGCAGTGTACAGGGGATCAGCAGGGCAGAGGATAGGAGTCAGTAGGGCAGTGTACAGGGGATCAGCGGGGCAGAGGATACAAGTTAGTAGATCAGTGTACAGGGGATCAACAGGGCAGAGGATAGGAGTCAGTAGATCAGTGTACAGGGGATCAGCAGGGCATAGGATAGGAGTCAGTAGATCAGTGTACAGATCAGCAGGGCAGAGGATAGGAGTCAGTAGGGCAGTATACAGGGGATCACCAGGGCAAAGGATAGGAGTCAGTAGGGCAGTGTACAGGGGATCAGCGGGGAAGAGGATCGGAGTCAGTAGGGCAGTGTACAGGGGATCGGCGGGGCAGAGGATAGGAGTCAGTAGGGAAGTGTACAGGGGATCAGTGGGGCAGAGGATAGGAGTCAGTAGGGCAGTGTACAGGGGATCAGCGGGGCAGAGGATCGGAGTCAGTAGGGCAGTGTACAGGGGATCGGCGGGGCAGAGGATAGGAGTCAGTAGGGCAGTGTTCAGGGGATCAGTGGGGCAGAGGATAGGAGTCAGTAGGGCAGTGTACAGGGGATCAGCGGGGCAGAGGATAGGAGGCAGTAGGGCAGTGTACAGGGGATAAGCGGGGCAAAGGATAGGAGTCAGTAGGCCAGTGTACAGGAGATCAGCGGGGCAGAGAATAGGAGTCAGTAGGGCAGTGTACAGGGGATCAGCGGGGCAGAGGATAGGGTTAGCAGTTTGTAAGGCAGTGTACAATGAGTCATTCAGCAGGGCAGTGTGCAGGGGGTCAGCAGGGTATTGCCTCATTCACACGGGCTTTCTGATCAGGTCCGCCTATCAGTTTTTTCAGACGGACCTGATAGGACGCTCTGTGCATCCGTATGCAGCGGCGGATGTCAGCGGTGACATGTCCGCTGACACCCGCCACTATCCGATCCTGTCCGTGAAATCCAGATGGATGAAAACCCTATTTTCCATCCGTCTGGAGGAATGGATCAGATGAAAACAGACAGACAGCCACCACCGAGACCACATGCACATAATCACGTAGATCTACGTGATTATGCTCAGTCGAGCCGCCTACCGCACTTAATCTGCGTGTGGCGGTTGGCAAATGGTTAAAGAGGGAATAAACTTCCTCTGCAAACATTTACCTATAGGTAAGCCTATGATAAGGCTTACCTATAGGTAGTGTAAATATCTTCTAAACATGTACCGTTCAGGAGATATTTACATGACATGCAGCCAGTGACATCACTGGGGCGTGCGCTCTGAAGGAACAGCTGCTGTTCCTCCAAGCCCCCCCCCCTGCCATGAATGGCGGCTTCCGCGCGCATGTGCGGGAGTGACGCAATCGCGGCTCCAGCCAATCACAGCGCCGGAGCCCGCAAACCCGGAATTAACTCCGGGGAAAATGTCAGTGGTAAAACCGATGTGCGAGCATACTAGCTCATTATGCCTATGTCTTACAGGGGTTATTTTTTTTTGGGGGGGGGTTACAACCTCTAAGTACAGAGCAGTAATACAAAAAAAGGAAATTTTACATTTGAGTGCAGTAATTTACTCGCATGCGCGTGTTTACTCCTCTATAAGCATGTTTACGCAAGTATAAATGACTATATTACAACACTGGCAATTAAGAAGAATTTTACTCTTCTATATGCTTACGTACCTGTAGCACCCTCCTAGGTAGGTGCTAGTGAGAGAGTATAGTTTTTGGCTCTGTTTGCCTATCAGAGGAGCAGCAGGAGAATATATATTGCTTTCTGACTACCAGAGAGCAGGATCTGCGAGTTAGGTCTGCTCAGTGTGATTCATTGAGTCAAGATAGTGTTTCCCCACTGGTCCAATAGGGAGGCAAGTTGACAAGTGGGAGGAAGCCTAACCAGTGAATGCACAGGCCTTGATACAGTTCCAGGGACTGGCTGTCTCGGTGCATCATGGGATACTTTATAAAAGCCAGGAGCACATGTGCTACGGGGTCTTTAGCTGGTGAGCAGAGTGGCTGCCTCCTCCTCTGTAGCAGTGGCACGCAGTCACAGGCAGTCGGCCTGGGGACTAGAGGAAAGGAACTGAACCCAGAGGTCCAGGAGAACTGACTGGAGGGATAGAGACACTGGAGACCCTCGAAAAACAGTGTTGTGAGTACAGGGGATTGTGTCTAGGGGCCTGACCTGAGGGGGGCCAACCGGGTGTAGAATAGTCAGAGAACAGGTGTCAGTCTGTGGAGTGAAAGGGGATACTAGGCAGGTATCCCAAAGATAATCTACCTAAGTCGCCTGAACAGAGACTTGACCTAAATTCATCTAGTGGCAGTGTGAATCTGCAGCCTGGCTGCATCTCCAGATAGGAGTCCTCATCCATTGTGAATAGTTCAATTTGGAGCATCCCACTCTTCCCTTCTCCCATTCCTATTTAATAATAAAACACCAAAAACAACTACATAACCCTGGACTGATCATTGGCTGAGTCAAAGAAGTAAAGTGTTAATCTGTGAATGCTAATGTTGCTAACAGTAACCCAGGGGGGACCCAATATTATTATTATTAAGCAGTTCTCAAGAGGGCAGTGCTACATTTGGGGGCGTCATCCGGGATGCACTTCTGGATTACCGCAACAGTTGCTAGTGGCAACGGCCAAGAAATCCTGCCAAGTAATGCCATGCTTTCCCAAGTAATGTACTGGAGTGTCAGTAAAGAGGATAATGTCTGCCTTACAGTGATCAGTAAAAGTGTGCTGACAAGTCAAATTAGTAACGGTGGTTGCCATGGGCAACAAACGGACTTTCACCTAAGAAACTGTATCTGTTCTCAAGTAAAATGCAGGAGAGTTGATGAAGAGGAGATTGTATTGTACAAAAAGACTGTGTCTGCATTACAGTAAACAGTGCAAGTGTGGATGGGGAGAGAGTAGTGACCCGGTACCCAGGGATTGGTGTGTCGGGGGTCATGTTTGTGAATGTACTGTGAAGAAAAGTGTTGACCGTGCAATTCATGACAGAGGGACAATTTTCCTAAATAGTATTGGAAGTTATGTCTGTACATGTGCTGTGGAGAAAAGTGTTTACCGTGCAATTCATGACAGCAGGACAATTTTCCTAAGCAGCGTGGGAGGTCATTTGGCTTGGCAAGATGGATGTGCAACTGAGGCCCAGGTGCAGACAAGAATGGCGGATGTGTGTGGATTGGGGAACACAATCTGCCAGGCAGTGACCATTGTGTTGGCTGAGCAGAGTTGGAGTAGCAGTGAAGAGGTTACTGTACCACGTGGGAAAGCACGCGCTGAACAGATCTGCCTAACAGGTGGAGCCACCGCCAGAGAGTCGTCTAGTCTGGAGTTGTGGGCGGAGTCGCCACCCACAGACTGCCAATCCAAACAGAGGAAGAGAGCTAAGACATCACTACCGCCTTCGGGTGTAGCTGAAAGGGAGACAAGTGTGTGGAGGAGCAAGATAGCGGATGTTGGAGTGAGCCGGAGCGCAGGGACTATCCCACGTGTTGGCAGAGTACCTAAAAAGTTGGTCGAGTTACCGGAGTCGGTCCTGTGGGACACCGGAGTGCAGTAGGTGCCCAAGGGAGGACTGGTGCTGTGCAGCGGGAAGGACAAGGAGCATCTTGGGCTGGTATGTCACCAATGCTTGAATGTGTCCATGTGGCTGCAGGCCTGGAGTCCATGCGGACACTGCGGTCATTTGCTGGTGCAGGTGGTGCAGGAAAGTCAGCCCAGGAAGTTGTGTGTGATCTGGGAGACAGGCTTCACTCAAGAAGCACGGTGCCCATGAGGATCCCTGTAGGCAGAGGAAGGGGAGTGCTGCGAGCGTTGCCGGAGCCGGGGCCGGTAGTGCAGACTTACACTGCCATTTGCCAGACCAGGGAGACTCACACCTCGGAGGTGAAGTGCACCCAGGTGATTCAGGCCGAGTTGTGGGCAAGTTACACCTGCACGGGCAGAACCAACTTTTATCAAGGCAGAGGGGAATCAATGGGCTCCCTGTGTGACGAGTGAAGGGGAGGCCAGAGCCATTGAAACAAGGTTCCCCAGATTTCAGCATCTGTTTGAATCCTTGGAAGAAGGGATATATGTCTGGAAGTCTAAGAAAGAGACAGAGTGGGACTGGGGAGCAGATGACAGAAGCAGCTCTACAAGTCCCAGTTTGCCTGATGAGGAGACAAGGGATTTGGTGGCACGCATGCAGTGTTCCAGGAATTTGGGGTTCTGTGAGGCCTATGCTACACGGGTTCCAGATCTGTCCCCACCTCGTACCTACACCCGGGCTCAGGATCAAAACCAGGCCTACGAAAAATTCTGTAACAGGCAGGGGACGCCATCACGCTAGGAGAAGACAGTGAATATTGCTAGCGGCTATTATCGCAAGTGAATCGGGCAGGCTGGTTGTACCCATGTTGATGGATCGATCAACTTGGTACATTCAGCCTGCCCGTACATGGTTCAAATCTCGGCCGTTTCAGCAAGGACTGGCTGAATTTTGATCTACATATGGGCAGGGAGGTTGTACAGAAGCTGATCTATCTGTACAACTTCTGTACAACTGCCTTGTTAGATTTTCATTGGTTCCATCAATCTCATTGGGTACAACCAGCATGTCCAATTTTCGGCATGCGATTATGCCACTGGCTATAGCTGCTAGCAATAATCATTGTGTTCTCCCAGCAGGGACGAGATGCTAGCATAAGCGAGAGGCAGACAGCAGGGACAGGGCTCAAGGAAGCAGCTGCTCCCACCCATCAACCAGGGCCGAGTTCCTGCACTGGGCACCACTAATCCCCCTGCAGGGAAATCTACAATGCCATTGCCTGAACCCAGCGCCCCCTCCCCTTCCCCCCCACTGCTCTAAATACCTCCCTCCTGTGTGCCCCCCACCTCTCCAATCTGCCTGTGTGCCTCCTAGCTTCCTTCCTCCCCGACTGACTTCTGCTGGGCACTGGAGGATAGGATTCAGGATGGAGAGTGAGGGCCAGTAAATGTGTTATATTTACTGGCCCCTTCTTTTCCTTAATGAACACAGTCAACGATTGCTACTGATCGCTCCTGTGTTCATTCATAACAGAAGCATTGTAAACTTCAGTTCGTAAATGAACAGGAAGCCACTCAGCACAGAGCACTTGCAAATTTGTTCATTGTCCAGTGCAGTTCAGACTGCAGAGAAAGCGACTAGGGAATCTCTGTCCTTAGCCCCTTTCTGTGTCTCAAATATGAGACATCAGAGGTCTGTTTAGACCCCTGATATTTCACCAAAGCCTCCCAAACAGGGCCGTTTAAAATGTAAATAATTGAATAAATAAAATTCTAAAACCTTAAAAAAATAAATAAAAATAAAATAATAATAAAATAATACAAATAAATAATTATTTATTAACCACCTAAGCCCCGGAGGATTTTCCTGCTTAAAGACCAGGGCCTATTTTGCGATTCGGCACTTTTTATCGGATTTTAACGGACAATTGTGCGGTCGTGCAACGCTGTCCCCAAATGAAATTGACGTTCATTTTTTTCCCACAAACAGAGCTTTCTTTTGGGGGTATTTGATCACCTGTGCGATTTTTATTTTTTGCACTATAAACAAAAAAAAGCGTCAATTTTGAAAAAATAACATTATTTTTCACATTTTATGAAATTCCCTAAGAAAAATGTAAAAATCAAAATTTTTTAACATTTTAGGGCAATTCGTTTTATGCTACATATTTTTGGTAAAAAAAAATTGCAATAAGCGTATTTTGATTGGTTTGCGCAAAAGTTATTGCGTTTACTAACTAAGGGAGAGATTTATGTAATTTTTATTGTTTTTTTTTAACTAGTAATGGCGGGATTTGTTTTGCGGGACTGCAACATTGCGGCGGACGGATCAGACCCCTGACTAACATTTTTGACACTTTTGGGGGTACCAGTGACATTACTACAGTAATCAGTGCTATACAGTACATATGCACTGTTACTGTAAAAATGACACTTGCAGGGATGGGGTTAACTTTATTAGTGATCAAGGGGTTAAGTGTGTCCCTAGGGGCGCGATTCTAAGTGTAAAGGGGCGTGGCTTGTGATGTAACCACAGAGACATACGATCCTACATAGCAGGATCGTATGATCTCTGCAGTTACACCAGGGAGAATGACAGGCGGCTTTGTTTAAATTAGCCGCCTGCCTTTCTCCCTCTCCAGCGGGAGATCACGAGTGGCCGGCGGACATCGGAGCCGCCGGCCACACGCGCGGGGATGGCCATGAACGAGCGGGGGCGGGAGTGCGCCTCCGGCAGCACGCGCTCGCCCCCTGCAGGCTCCTGGGCGAGCGACGTAGTACTACGTCGCTTTGCCCAGGAGGGGCTGACTGCCGCAGTAAATATACTGTGGGCGGTCGGCAAGTGGTTAAATGAAGAGCAATCAGCAATTTAGGAGGAGGCATTGTATCACCTTCTCACCGCCTGCTTTAACCCCTGCAACCCCACACTAGCATGTAGCAACCTGGAGTATTGCACGTAGTTGTGGGGAACTCCATTCACTAAGATGAGTCACATTCAAATCCAAAATATAATTCCCGACTGCGAAGCAGCATGTGTACAACCCCAGGTCTCAGGACCATCTTGGACACGCCCCCAGGGAATTTGATTTTAAAATGCCTATCATGAGGTGACAATGTTCTGATCTTGTCCCCCACATTCTCTTGCCCATTAATTGTTGTATTCTTTCCCTAAGGAAACTTCAAGCTCTTGTGCCGATGTACATTTTCCAGGCTTAGTTCACTATTGTCGCCATTTAAAAAAAGGCCTGTAAAGAAAAAACAATTGCAGCCAGCACCAATTAGGATATTACTGTATGTCATGTACAAGGACACAGTCAATTATCACTGAATTGCATGTGATCGGGAACAGGCTGGAAAGAGGCTGTAGGACCTCAGCAGCATTGAGATGTACCAACAGGTGATAAAAGGTAACCCTCAATTCTCATCTACTTTAACCACTTAAGCCCCGTAAGATTTTACCCCCTTCCTGACCAGGGGGTTTTTTGCGATTCGGCACTACGTGACTTTAACGGACAATTGCGCGGTCGTGCGACGCTGTACCTAAACTAATTTGACGTTCTTTTTTTCCCACAAACAGAGCTTTCTTTTGGTGGTCCTTGATCACCTCTGCGATTTTTACTTTTTGCGCTATAAACAAAAAAAGAGCGTCAATTTTGCAAAAATAACAATATTTTTCACATTTTTTTATATGAAATTCCCCCCCCCCCCCAAAAAAATGTAAAAATCAAAATTTTTTAACATTTTAGGCCAATTTGTTTTATGCTACATATGTTTGGTAAAAAAAATTGCAAAAAGCGTATTTTGATTGGTTTGCGCAAAAGTTATTGCGTTTACTAACTAAGGGAAAGATTTTTGGTGGTTTTTTTTAACGCGTAATGGCGGCGATCTGCGATTTTTTTTGCGGTACTGCGACATTGCGGCGGACAGATCGGACCCTTGACTGACATTTTTGACACTTTTGGGGTTACCGGTGACATTACTACAGTAATCAGTGCTATATATATGCAATGTTACTGCAAAATGACACTGGCAGGGAAGGGGTTAACTTTATTGGGGAAGGAGGGGTTAAGTGTGTCCCTAGGAGCGTGCTTCTAACTGTGATTGGACATGGCTCTTGGTGTAGGAACAGTGATCAACGGTCCTACATAGTAGAACCGTATGATCACTATTCATACACAAGGGAGAATGACAGACGGCTTGTTTACATTAGCTGACTGCCTTTCTCCCTTCACGGCGGACAATCGCGAGTGACCGGCCGACATTGGGTCCGCCGGTCACACGCACGGACTTCCCAGGGAACGAGCCGGGGCAGGCGCGCGCCTCCGCGGGCACGTGCTCGCCCGCTATTGGCTCACAAGCAAGTGAAAGGCGAGTGACGTACCCATACGTCACTTTGCCTGGCCGGGGCTGACCGGTTAATACACTCACTAGTGCCTACAAGCCTTGCACTCATTTCTTCCTATGCACTTTGCCAGCAGAAGTCCATATGCTACTCAAATCACAGATAAAGCACATTGTCAATATGGTTGCTGGGAACCCACCCTTTTATAGTAAAGGGGCTGCTTTATCCAAAATCTCCCTTAATTTCCCTTGTAAGCCAACTGACCTAAGTTTAAAGGCTAGGAAGTACAATATGGTTATGGTTACAAACAGATCCATGATCTGGCAAATGTCCACATTAATTTTTCCAGGCAAGAAATTTCAAACCTGCTGCATGTAAAACCCATGGTAGTGGGGAAATCTTTGGTTGACCTTTGTTCAACTTGTAACCCAGAGTGAGGAAGAGCTGTATTCATACTAGCAGAGAATGAATCTATTGATGTGTTGACAATGCCCACAAAATCTGGAAGTATAAAAAAATATCTGAACAGAAAGAGATGGCTGCACTCCAATAATTTCACTTGTACAAAATTTTAATGAATCAAGTTCAACCTATGATGCGTGCGTGTTTGCTTTTAACCGTACATTGTATACCCCTGTATGTTGTGGTCTCTAAGGTGTCCATCTAATCGTTTTTTGAAACTATCAATGCTCCCTGCTGATACGACTGCTTGTGGAAGAGAATTCCACATCCTTACCGCTCTTACAGTGAAGAACCCCTTACGCACTTTAAGGTTAAACTGCCTTTCCTCTAGTTTTAGTGAGCGGCCACGTGTCTTATTGTATCTCCTTTCTCTGAATAGTTTGTTCCTTATGCTCGGGTCACCAGTACAGTATTTGTACATTGATATCATATCCCCCCTCAATCGTCTTTTCTCCAGAGAGAATAGGTTCAGTGCTTGTAGTCTTTCCTCATAGCTGATGTCCTCCATTCCCCTAATTATTTTTGTTGCCCTTCTCTGGACTCTCTCCAGTTCCAGCACATCCTTCCTGAGGACCGGTGCCCAGAACTGGACAGCATACTCCAGATGTGGCCGGACCAGAGTCTTGTAGAGTGGAAGAATAATCTCTTTATTTCTGGAGTGAATCCCCTTTTTTATACATCCCAGTATTCTGTTGGCTTTGCTTGCGGCGGCTTGGCATTGCATGCCACTGCCAAGCTTGTTGTCTACCAGTACCCCCAAGTCCTTTTCCATCCTAGACCAGAGGTGGGGGACTCGAGTTACATGACTTGACTCGAGTCAGACTCGAGTTACCTTTTTGAGGACTTGCGACTTGCTTGACAGAATTCATGAAATGACTCGACTTGACTTTGACTTGCGACCTATGACTTGCGACTTGACTTTGACTTGTGACCTATGACTTGCACTGACTTGACCCCCGCTGCTTTGGTGTGCCTCGACTGTCTCCGGATCTCCGCTGCACTGGTTGCTAGGGAAGGCCAGCCCGATTGGCATCTAGCAACCAGTGACGTTCAGGACCCATCATGCACAGCGGAGGAGGATCCTCCTCTTCAGCTCGTCCTCTTCTCCTCCGCGCCAAGAAGACTGGCTCCACCCACCTCCTCCCTCATGTGCTGTGCGGCCGGCTGTGGAAGAAGGTAACTATTAGCCCCGACTCTGTTCCTCTCCTTCCCTTCTCCGATGGCCGCCCGTCCTCTGCTCTGTGTGTATACAGTGCAGATGACGGCTCGGGAGGTGTAGCTGTGTCCTATCCATGCCCCGCCCACACTGCTCCGTCCACTCCAGCATGTCTGCAGCCCGATCTCATACCCTGAGCTTCACACACATTCCTCTCCCCCTCCCCCTCCTGTCTGCTCCGTCTGTGAGGGAAAGGTGGGCGGGAAGATTTAAAAGAAGCAGCCGAGCCACAGCCTGGAACTGCTGAATGAATGAGAAAGTGAGCCCCAGGATTATTCCAAGTGAGTGATCACTTTCACTGACCATACCTTGCTCTCCCCTCTCTCCAGTTGCCCTCTCTGTCCCTCTGATCCCCCCCTCTCTGTCCCTCTGGGGGGGGGGGGGCTACCAGCATACTGCCCAAACCTCACAGTGTATACAGCATTAGGCTAATGCTGTATACACTGTGAGGTTTGGGCAGTATGCTGGTAACCCCCCAATTCATTAACCAAGACTGGTATTTTAATGCAATGCAGTTGCACAAATCTCATCTGTACAAACATATCACATATAGTGTCCTGATAAGGATACAAACCAAGGACCCCAGTATCACAGAGCAGAAGTACCACTAAGGCACATAAGATATGCAAAACTAAGAGAAAATATTGGCCATGGTATTGCAGTGCCACCACTATAGCACCATTAGAATTTTTACCCTCATCCATGCCAAATGTAATGCCTAATGTGCCATCCTCTGTTTGTGCCATCCTCTGTGTGTGCCATCCTCTGTGTGTGCCATCCTCTGTGTGTCATGTACATCCTCTGTGTGTCATGTACATCCTCTGTGTGTGCCATCCTCTGTGTGTGCCATCCTTTGTGTGTGCCATCCTCTGTGTGTGCCATCCTCTGTGTGTCATGTACATCATCTGTGTGTGCCATCCTTTGTGTGTGCCATCCTTTGTGTGTGCCATCCTCTGTGTGTGCCATCCTCTGTGTGTCATATACATCCTCTGTGTGTGCCATCCTATGTGTGTGCCATCCTTTGTGTGTGCCATCCTTTGTGTGTGCCATCCTCTGTGTGTGCCATCCTCTGTGTGTCATGTACATCCTCTGTGTGTGCCATCCTCTGTGTGTCATGTACATCCTCTGTGTGTGCCATCCTCTGTGTGTCATGTACATCCTCTGTGTGTGCCATCCTCTGTGTGTGCCATCCTCTGTGTGTGCCATCCTCTGTGTGTCATGTACATCCTCTGTGTGTGCCATCCTCTGTGTGCCATCCTATACTTGCCATGTACATCCTCTGTGTGCCATCCTATACTTGCCATGTACATCCTCTGTGTGTGCCATCCTCTGCGTGCCATCCTGTGTGTGCCATCCTCTGTGTGCCATGTACATCCTCTGTGTGCCATCCTATACTTGCCATGTACATCCTCTGTGTGCCATCCTATACTTGCCATGTACATCCTCTGTCTATGCCATCACATACCTGCCATGTACATCATCTGTGTCATCCCATACCTGCCACGTACATCCTCTGTGTCATCCCATACCTGCCATGTACATCCTCTGTGTGCTATCCTATATCTGTCCTGTACATCCTCTGTGTGCCATCCTCTGTGTGCCATCCTATACCTGTCATGCACATCCTCTTGTGTGGCATCCTATACCTCCCATGTACATTCTGTGCCATGTGCCCTCCTGTACATGTCCTGTAAGTCATCTCACTGTGCCATCCTATACCTGTCATGTACATCCGGTATCTCTGCCATCCAATACCTGCCATGTACATCCTCTGTGTGCTTCTCTCTCTCTCTCTCTCTCGTTGTACCAATAAATATCGCCTTATCGATAATTTGCATTTTTTTTCTCGTGGGTAATTGTGATCCCTCCAGCACCTTCTCCAGCCAGGCAGCCATTACCCAGCCGCACACACCCCACTGAGAATCATTCTCTGTGACTGTGAAAGAGTCTTTCTTATTTGAATGAAGAAAAGTGAGTACAATTAATTTAATTTTATACATGCCCTAAATAATCACACATTACTATCTTCTGTGTGCCATGTACATCCTCTATGTGCCATCCTCTGTGTGCCATGTACATCATCTGTGTGCCATCCTCTGTGTGCCATCCTATACTTGCCATTTAACATCCTCTTTTGTGCCATCCTATACCTCCCATGTACATTCTGTGCCATGTGCCCTCCTATACATGTCCTGTAAGTCATCTCACTCAAATTGGGGTAGATCAGTATTTTGACTTGATTTGTGACTTGACCAAAATAAATGACTTGACTTGACTTGCTTGACTTCTAGCAGTGACTCGACTTGACTTGCTTGCTTTTCGCCACAGTAACTTGGGACTTGCTTATGACTTGAAGGTTACGACTTGAGACTTGCTTGTGACTTGCACATGTGTGACTTACTCCCATGTCTGTCCTAGACTCACCCAGAGGTTCCCCCCCTAGTGAGTAGCTTGCTTTCTGGTTTCTGGCCCCCAAGTGCATTACTTTACATTTTTCAACATTAAACCTCATCTGCCATGTAGTTGCCCACCCCGTTATTTTGTTCAGGTCTGCTTGCAAGGTTTCCACATCCTGCATAGAAGATATTGGCATTCCTAGTTTAGTATCATCTGCAAATACTGAGATTGTACTAGATATCCCCTCCTCTAGATCATTTATGAATAAATTAAACAGGATTGGTCCCAGGACAGAACCCTGAGGGACCCCACTTTCCACACCCGCCCAATCCGAGTACTCCCCATTAATCACCACCCTCTGTACTCTCCCCTGGAGCCAGTTCTCTATCCAGGTACTCACCTTAAGGTCCATACCTACCTACATGATGGGGCACTATTCCTCCCAATTACACCAATGATGGGCACTATTCCTACAACTGATAATAATAATAATGGGGCACTATTCCTCCCACTGACGCCAATGATCGAGCACTATTCCTCCCACTGACACCAATAATGGGGCACTATTTCTTCCACTGACACCAATGATGAGGCACTATTCCTTTCCTTGACACCAATGAGGAGACACTATTTCTTCCACTGAGACCATTGATGGGGCACTATTCCTCCCACTGACACTAATGACAGGGCACTAATCTTCCCACTGACACCAATGATGGGGCACTATTCCTCCCACTGACACTAATGACAGGGCACTAATCCTCCCACTGACACCAATAATGGGGCACTATTCCTCCCATCACTGACACTTAGGCCTCATGCACACTGGACGTTATAAAAAAGCCAGTAGCGTTAGCTGTAGAAAGCTGTAACTGTAGAGTGAGTTTTTCCTCGTTTTTGCAGTAGGGTTTTTCAGAGTTTTTTTTAGCATTTTTTAGCGTTTTTTAGCTGTAGCGTTTTTTAGCCCTTTTTTTTTTGTAGCAAAACTATACTACCATAAAAGCTTATAGCTCCAAATCGCTGATAAATGCCGAATAGCTGCATTTTTCTGCGTTTTTTGGCGTTTTTAAGCTTTTTTCAGTTTTTATCAGAGTTAGAGCATTTTTACAGCTGAAAAACTCCTCTCAAAACCCACTAGTTATGGGTTTCTTTTCCAGCTGGAAACGCCTCTGCCAAAAACTGCTAATAACAGCCTATGTGTGCATGGACAGATAGGATAACATGCTGGGGAGTTTACTGGCTGTAGAAAAAAATGCCTGAAGCCAAAAACAGCAGCTGTACAAACATCCAGGGTACATGAGGCCTAATGATGGGGCACTGTTTCTCCCACTGATAACAATGATGGGGCACCATTCCTTCCACTGACACCAATGATGGGGCACTATTCCTCCCACGGACACCAATGATGGGGCACTATTCCTCCCACTGACACCAATAATGGGGCACTATTCCTCCCACGGACACCAATGATGGGGCACTATTCCTCCCACTGACACCAATGATGGGGCACTGTTCCTCCCACTGATAACAATGATGGGGCACCGTTCCTTCCACTGACACCAATGATGGGGCACTATTCCTCCCACGGACACCAATGATGGGGCACTATTCCTCCCACTGACACCAATGATGGGGCCCTGTTCCTCCCACTGATAACAATGATGGGGCACCATTCCTTCCACGGACACCAATGATGGGGCACTATTCCTCCCACGGACACCAATGATGGGGCACTATTCCTCCCACTGACACCAATGATGGGGCACTGTTCCTCCCACTGATAACAATGATGGGGCACCATTCCTTCCACTGACACCAATGATGGGGCACTATTCCTCCCACGGACACCAATGATGGGGCGCTATTCCTCCCACTGACACCAATGATGGGGCACTGTTTCTCCCACTGATAACAATGATGGGGCACCGTTCCTTCCACTGACACCAATGATGGGGCACTATTCCTCCCACGGACACCAATGATGGGGCACTATTCCTCCAACGGACACCAATGATGGGGCACTGTTCCTCCCACTAAAGCCTGGTACACACTATCAGTTTTTTTTTTTTTTTCGTTCAACCCAGATACAATAAAAAGTCCTGACAGCTCCAATGTTAGTACAGCAATCCCCCCGCTGAACAGCCATTGGCTGAGAGCGCTGATTGGGAGCCGATCGCCTGCTGGTTTTTCTGCTTGCTTATCCGACAGAAGCCAGCTAGAAGGCCAGCTTCTGTTGGACCAGTTGCCATACACATGTACCAAATGTCGCCCAGCATTCGGCCTGTGTGTATTACTAAGGATGGGGCATTGTTTATACCCAACCGATGGCCAGGACATTTTCTACTCCCAAACAACACTCCGGCCCCCCTAAAGTGCAAAAAACAGTATACTGACCCTTCGTTTAGAAAATTTGGAGACCCCTGGGTTAGAGTGTCTCAATGATGATGCTGTGGTGGTATCTTATATCAGTAGGGGCTCTTGCCACTCCTGATGATCAGTGCTGTATATGTATAAGGCAGGCCATAGACGATTCGAATAACGTACGATTTATCGTTCGATAAACGAAAGCGGCACTCGTGCACATCATCGAGTGTACCATCACTGTGATCCGAAAATCGTACGACAAAACACTATTTTTTGTGCCTTTTAACCACATCTCTACCGGACACATCCCTACTGTTCTGTGTTTTGTTAGGCGAAATCATACAACTCCCCCACTAATGATACGAAATTCGGCCGATTTTCGCAAAAAAAACCAACATGTTGGATATGTGAATTTTTGCTGTCGTACGAAAATCAAACGTTTTACATACCACACTAACGATACGAAAATCGTTCGATAACACTGATATTTACGATTTTCGTACGAAATTCGAATCGTCTATGGCCTGCCTAAGAGACACAATTTTGTGCAGGACTTTTTCTCAGCTCTTGCAGGATAACTCCTACTTATTGTAGGGAATTCAGGTTTGTACAAACAGTACACCTAGTGCTAGTTAGGTACTTCAGTGGCCACAAACTGCCCAGAACTTTAGGTTAAAAACCAGTGATTACCATCTTTCATGCAGCAATGTACATCAAAGCACTAAGCATCAAAGACAGCATGGTGCGTATGTGTACAAGCCCTTAAAATGTCACAGGAATTGAAAAAACTGCAGGGTTGGCAGGGAGTGACAGACACTATGACTCCTGAGCTAGATTCTGTTGCTTACAGGGATGGTTTAGATACCTTCACACTTGGTTCTTTTACAAACAGAAGCTTCCTGAGGTCCACCTCCTGCCAGTCCTGTGCGTTCCTTGTTTGTTTGTGGAACCATTTTTGCCTGCTGAACCTCTGTTTAGAAAATGATGTCTGCTAACATCGTGCCATGAATAGCGTCCAAGAGCAATAGTATGAAAGCATATAATTTACTAAAAACAGAGGGAGATGAACGATGTGCCAGTCTTCTCTCAAATCACACACTGCCCAAACCTGCCACGGTATTTTACCCTACAGTACAGTGGCATTCATGAGGTTATATTGTATGTAAACTCTAGCAGTAAATTTATCTTATTTTTTTTACTTTTGGTCTGTTAAATATACAATTGAAAGCATTTTGTTTTATCTGTTTGATAAGGGAAATAAATAGCTCAGCTGTTCATCCAGCCAGAAATCTTTTGAGTTCATAACTTCCTGTGTTCTCATCCTCTGCAAACCGTTATCAGTTAGCATTGTTCACTGATATCTCCATTGACTACAAAATACTGCCCCCTATGTTCTGAAGAGGGAAGGTGTTATCCTAACACACCCCCAACCAAGAATGATGGCCATGCTCCTCCTAGATACAGTACATAGAAGAAATGTGTTTCTGGCAGGAGCATCAGGTGAAAATAAAAAGGAAAAAATGTGTGGAAATAACACAATTCAGCTAGCATATATAAGAAAAGGCAAGCTGCAATACATTTAATTTTTGTTCTTGGGTTTGGATACACCCTAAAGATTAATTGGTCCAAACTAATTATTTCCTTCACTAACGTTTGGAACCCCCGTCAGCACTCTATAAACTGTATGTGGCATCGGTGCCAGAACACAATTTACTCACTAGGGGGGAGAACCTCGGGGGGAATCTAGGATGGAAAAGGACCTGGGGGTTCTAGTAGATGACAGGCTCAGCAATGGCATGCAATGCCAGGCTGCTGCAAGCAAAGCCAACAGAATACTGGCATGTATTAAAAAGGGATATGTAGCAAGGTTTTCCCCTTATACAAGTTGTAAAAGACTGCTGCTGGACATTTTAAGGAACTCGGCTCCATCTAGTGGTCAAACTGCCACACTGCAGCTTGTTGATTTTCATCAGAAGTTTCTAGTGGCCAAACTGCCACACTGCAGCTTGGTGATTTTCATCAGATACTACGATACCCACAATTCAGTTGGAATACCAGGGTGCATTGCTTCACCGCACAGCCTTTTGGGGGAGGCTTTATAAAGGAAAGGAGGAGCCAGGCTCTGTCTCTTGTCTCCTCACAGAACATATAGAAGGAAGCAAGTGCTGTGGGCTGATGCTGCGGACTAGGCCTGAAGCCTGGGCCTGAAGTGACTGAGTGGAAGCATTTCATCTTCAGTAAAGGAGCCTTCCCAGAGAACCCATTGATGCTCTGCAGAGACTGGTGTTGCCCACATCTAACCACAAGCGCGGCTGGTGATAGAAAAAGGAGGTGGAGAGCTCCTGAAGAAAGAGGCCGTTTGGTGAGCAGGGCACATGCCCAAATCTGATTCTCGCTTGGAAGAAAGTAACTTTAGCCGGTGCTAACTACACTTCAGATAGTACGCAGTACACTCAGCGGCCTAGTGCACCTTCCAGGAGACTAAGCATTTAAACACAAGTACATAAGGTGTCAGGGGCCTATATATGCACCACTAAGAAGATTAATACGCCCAATTACGCAGTAACATTGCGGGTGATTGTAACTTTTTTTTCTCACCCTTTATATCCTTACTTTTGGATTACAAATAGCTTGTGCACCAACGATTGCTAGCGAAGATTCCAAACCAAAAGGAAGGAACTGTGTGTGGGATTCAAATAGGTTCTGCCTACCTGATACAAGAGACTAGACGCGTGTAAAGTATAGCCTGAATTGGGTAAAAGAAAGCTTATGAGTTATCTTTTAGTTGCATAAGTATACAAAAATAGCTATCTTAATCATATTGTTTATTATTGTGTCAATAACTTTATCTTTCTTAGTTGACTCTTGTGATGTCTTTTGGAGTCAACTTGTACTTTAACTCTCAGTAAAGCTACTTTGGTTAAGCAAAAGTCTGTGTGTTGCACCTCTTGTCACCCAGAGGGACTGCGACTGGAGAAAGGTAACAAGTTATTATTACTTATTGGGGTGATATATCCTGAATTGTGTTCTCCTGTAGCCATTTGGTATTATAGTCCCATTTCATGTCAGTTGTGCCTAGGGAGGGTTCGAGCCAATTTCAGGGGTTGGTAGGCAGGACGTAGACCCAATAATCTAATCAGCAGCTCCTGCGGGGGTGGTGCTACACGTGGGGGCTCGTCCGGGATATCTACGGTCCTGCAACAGTCCCTCTCAGTGACAAAATCCCTGTTCGCACAGAAATGGACCCTGCCGCTGCAGCCCGGTGGTGCAGAGAAGAAAATGTCCTTATTGGCCATGGTCTGGTGATTGGAATCAAAGGAGAGAACTGGACAGAGGAACAACTACTCTCAGTTCTGAGAACATACTCCAAGGACAGGAAACTTTGGGTGATGGACATGAGGACAGATACCACCAATCAACACACCTACGCATTGTGTGAATGGAAGAAGGGGGTCCCAGATCACTTCAAGGGCACCAGCATAAAAACTATAGATCAAGTAGAGTTATTCCTGATACATCCAGAAGGTTCAGAGGAAGACCCTATACCCACTACTACAGGGGGACTGAGCACAGAAGAAAGTGCCAAAAAGGAGGGATTCAGTGCACCACCTTTGACTACCCTTAGCTCAGAACTATGCGCTGTCCTGGGGGAAATAGTAGCCAAATGTAACAAGGATCCTCCAAACTATCTGATGACTGGATACAGGAAGCTCAGGACTTTTTCTGGGAAGCAACCTGTACCTTCAGTGGAAGATGGATTCGAGGAGTGGCTAGATAACGCTACTCAGGCCCTGGAGGAGTGGGAGATACCAGAACAGTATAAGAAGCAGCGAATCACAGAGAGTTTGAAGGGGCCTGCATTGGAGGCCGTACGCAACCTCAAGCTAAGTAAGAAGGATTGTACTGCACAAGACTATCTGGATATTCTACAAGATGTGTTTGGTCGTACAGAAAAGGTTACCGAACTTCTTTACCAACTGGAGCACTGTTACCAGAAGGAAGGAGAAAAACTGTCTGAATTCATCGGGCGTCTGGATAGGATCATACATCAGATTCTGTTAAAAAAAGGGTTGGATCCCCGGAAGGTGGATGAGACTCGAGCACAACAGGTGCTGAGGGGAGCTCAACCTCTAGACCCTATTGCTATACTGTTGCGAACTCGCCAGGACGGTGGCATTCTGGAATACCCTGATCTGATCAGGATGGTCCGGGAAGAAGAGGTCATGTTGGATAACAAAAGGAAGAGCCAAGAACGGGAAACCACCGCCCGAGTTAGAGTGATAAGTGCAGAAGAAGGCGACTCACAAGTTGAGCTCTTAAAGACTCAGGTGTCACAGCTAATAGAAATGGTATCCATCCTGAACAGTCAGGCATCTGCTCTATCCAATAGAAACACAGAAGAGAAGCCCGCTAAATACCCTAGTTCCAGTGTTGAACCAGAACAGAAATCTAGGAGGCCGATAACCTGTTTCAATTGCGGAGGGGTAGGGCATGTCAGAGGAGTATGTCCCAGTCCAGAGGAGGCTGCCTCCAAACACCGAAAGCCGGCGGAAAAACTTCAGAGGGCTCCGGTGAAGGAGTCAACCAGGCGCCCAACAGTTTTAACGGACTCCAAGAGATCCCTTAAATTCAAGAGCCACAGTCAGGGAGTAAAGCCCTCTTTAAATGCCTCTCATTCCATGACTTGGGCCGATAAGAGGCGGGAAATCAATGCACATCAGGCCCAGGAGGAGATGAGGCCCAGTAGAAACTCAAAAAGGAAAGGAGTACGGGTGCAGGTAGCTGAGCCCGGCAGAAGGGCTACTCCAAAAGAATTTCCTGTCAAGCTAGTGGGGCCTTCCCCTGTAGTCTCAATCCAAGTGGAAGGAATTTATACAAAGGCTTTACTGGACACAGGAGCCCAGGTGACTCTCCTGTATAGGGATTTCTACGATAGACACCTCAAACATCTGCCCCTGCAGAGGCTGGAAGATCTGGAGATATGGGGTATTGGAACACAAAGTTTTCCCTATGACGGGTATTTGCCAATCAAGTTAACTTTTGACCCCTCCTTGGCCGAGAAAGCCGAAACCTTCGATACTTTAGCAGTGGTATGCCCTCGCCCACCAGGGGCCAATAAGAGCTCCCTCATTATAGGGACCAACACTGACCTAGTCAGGCGATTGCTGACACAACTAGTCCAGGGACAGGATGCCCCAACTCTGAAAGTTTATCCCATGTTAAGGCAGGCCTATCAACGTCTAGGACTGGAACAGAAGGCCCCTGCCGAAAGAGTTGGAAAGATCTGGAAGCTGGATAAAACAGAGAAGGTGTTGCAGCTGGGAGAGGTGACCTGCTTGAGGGCTTCTGTCAAGCTCACTTGGAAGCAGCGAGGCCCTTTCATGGTTCTTGAATCAGGCCCATCGGAGGCACAGAAAGGGATAGAAGTGATCCCCGAAGTGATCCCATTGAAGGCATTACAGAAAAGTCATGGGAAGGTTTTGGTGAGTGTCAGAAATACTGCTACTACTCCGGTGAAGGTGCCGGCCAGGGTGCTGTTGGGCCAGGTGACCCCGGCCACCCCAGTTGCCCCATCGAATTTGAAGAGGGAAGACGGGGGCGAAATCACCATAGAGGAGCTCTGCTCTGGAAATATGGCCCTCCCACCGGAATGGAAGAAGAGAGCCAGGGCCCAACTGATTCTATGGAAAGAAATATTCTCTAAAGATGAATTCGATGTGGGGTGTGCAAAGAGTGCCACCCATAATATCCGCCTACATGAAGATAAACCCTTTCGGGAGAGAGTCCGACGGGTTCCCTTGGGTAACTTAGAAGATCTACAGGAGCAGTTGGGGGAACTCAAGAGAACAGGGATTATTCGAGAATCCAGGAGCCCGTACGCTTCTCCAATAGTGGTAGTCCGGAAGAAAACTGGGTCCCTGAGGCTCTGTATCGACTACCGAACACTGAACAGAAGGACTATTCCAGACCAGTATACCACCCCCCGGATTGAAGACGCTTTACAAAGTTTGTCAGGGGCCAAGTGGTTCAGTGTGATGGACTTGAAGAGCGGATACTACCAGATCCCCATGAACCCTGAGGATAGGGAGAAGACAGCCTTCATCACCCCCGTGGGGTTCTTTGAGTTTAACCGCATGCCTCAAGGGTTGTCAGGAGCCCCAGCCACCTTCCAAAGACTGATGGAGAGAACTGTTGGGGATATGAACCTGATAGAGGTACTGGTATACTTGGACGATATTATTGTGTTCGGCAGAACCCTAGAAGAGCATGAAGAGAGGTTGGAAAAGGTCCTAAAGAGGTTATATGAAGAAGGCCTGAAACTTTCTCTGGAGAAGTGCCAGTTTTACCAGTCCTCGGTCCATTACCTGGGTCACATTGTGTCTGCAGAAGGAGTGTCCACCGACCCAGAGAAGCTGGATGCTGTTACTTCCTGGCCGAGGCCCACAAATGTGACTGAGCTCCGATCATTCCTGGGTTTCTGCTCCTATTACAGGAGATTTGTGGAAGGGTTTGCCAAAATTGCCCGACCCCTCAATGAATTACTCAGAACCGAAGGGGAAGATGATGTTCCAGAACTAGTCAAACCAGTGAAACCCGCCATGGGGCCTAGAAAGCCTAAGGAATCTATTCAGGATCAGTGGACCTCGAAATGTGAGGAAGCCTTCATTCAGTTGAAGAAGAGCCTGACCACTGCCCCTGTGTTGGCCTACGCAGACCCCTCAAAACCCTACGAACTACATGTCGATGCCAGCAGAGATGGGCTAGGTGGGGTGTTGTACCAGGAGCATGACGGTCACCTGCGGCCCATTGCTTATGTGAGCAGAAGTCTGATACCTTCCGAGAGGAATTACCCCACACACAAGCTGGAATTCCTGGCCTTGAAGTGGGCTGTAGTAGACAAACTGAAAGATTACTTATATGGAGCAGAATTCATAGTCAAAACGGATAATAATCCACTTACCTACCTGCTGACCACTGCCAAACTGGACGCTACAGGACATAGGTGGTTAGCCGCTCTCTCTAGCTTTATGTTCAGTTTAAAATACCGACCAGGTGTTGGGAATAGGGATGCAGACGCCCTCTCCAGAAGGTCTCATGCCCCCAACGATCCTACTGAAGAATGAGCCCACTTGACCTCGGAGGGAGTGCGCTCCCTATGTCAGGGAACAGAATTTCGATCCAGTGGAGGAGCAAGAGCCGAAGAGATTGGGGTCTCAGCTGCTGGAGTACCCAGGTGTTATTGCAGGGTGACCCAGGTTGAAGAAGGTTTGCCTAGGCTATCGAAAGGGGACTTGAGGAAGGAGCAGTTAAAAGACCCTTTGGGGAAACTTTTGCTGAAGGCCATGGAGACTCAGCGCCCTGAGCTGCTTCTAACAGACTCCCCTCGGGAAGCCCAATTGTTGCATAAAGAATGGGACCGGCTACAGATACGCCAAGGGGTGGTCTACCGAAGGGGCCCCTCTGATGATCTGGAAGAGAAGTGGCAACTGTTCCTACCAGCTAAATTCAGGGAAGGAGTCTTGGCTGCTCTCCATGACAATCATGGTCATCTGGGGCCTGAAAGGACTTTCCAACTTGTGAGAGACAGGTTTTACTGGCCCTGTATGCGGGGTGAAGTTGAAGGATACTGTCATTCTTGTGCTCGCTGCATCCAGAGGAAAACTTTGCCACGTCAAGCAGCCCCAATGGGCCATCTGCAAAGTCAGGGGTCTATGGAACTGGTGTGCATTGATTTCCTTTGCCTGGAGCCTGACTTGAGTGGTCAAGGGAATGTCCTTGTGGTAACAGATCATTTCACCAGATACGCCCAGGTGTTTCCAACAAAAGACCAGAAAGCCACAACAGTGGCCAAGGTATTAGTGGAAAAGTTCTTTGTGCACTATGGTTTACCGCAACGCCTCTATTCAGATCAGGGAAGAGACTTTGAAAGCCGGCTGATTAAGAAGTTGCTAGACTTGTTAGGCATCCAAAAGACTAGGACTACTCCCTACCACCCACAAGGGGATGCTCAGCCTGAACGGTTTAACCTGACTCTTTTGAACATGTTGGGGACCCTGAGCTCAGAAAAGAAACAGCACTGGAGTAAACATGTAGCTGCCATCGTACATGCCTACAATAGTACTGTCAGTGATGTTACAGGATACTCCCCATACCGATTAATGTTCGGTCGGGAGGCTCGGCTGCCAGTGGACTTGGCTTTCGGCATATCACCTGATCACACCTCAGCAGCATCTCACAAGGGGTATGTGGACCGATTGAGGAAGAGCCTAAAAACGGCCTATGAAAAAGCCCAAGTCTCATCTGATCAACGGGGGCTGAGAAATAAAAGAAACTTTGACCTGAAAGTTAGGATCCAGGATTTGCAGCCAGGGGATAAAGTGTTGTTGAGGAACTTGGGTATCCCTGGGAAACACAAGTTGGCTGACCGTTGGAAATCCCAGCCCTATGTCATTTGTAAGCAGCTGCCAAACCTTCCTGTGTATCAGATTAGGCCGGAAGGGAGAGTGGGTCCACTGAAGACTTGGCATAGGAACCACCTATTACCTCTCTCAGAAGCAGTTCGCCTATCTCCTGACCCAGTCTCACATGAAGTCCCCTCAACGTCTCAAAGGCACAGGCCAGTGTAACGCTCCTGCGTTTTATGTATGATGTGGATTTTCAGCTGCAGAAATATTCCACTTCAGTAGTCATGTAGAGAAACGCTGAGACACCAATCCCAACTCCCAATGACTCATCATGTGTGGATGATCTCAATTCAGCAAGTAAATACACACACTCAATAAGATGTTTCCTAGAGTGACTTATGTATATAGTAACACAGTGATGATAGGCTGAAGAGACAGGTTGGGTAGAGATGGTAGATGACAGACACTTGAAAGGAAATGTTCTTGAAATTAAGATAGTAGCAGATGGGATGCAGATAGGTTTAGCAATCATGTATGGTAGCAGATGACAGAGTAGCAGGTGGACATACAAGAGAGATCAACCCAGTGCAAGAACAGGTGGTAGTAGGCTCAAGAGCTAGCAATCTTAGATAATGCAGATGTAGTAATAGTCTTTAGTATGCAGAGCTAGATAGTGTAAGCTTTAGTATGAAGGTTATAGAGGTTTCCCCTGTGGGGTACTTATCACTAATAGCAATGTAGCAGAGGAGAGGTTCCGCAAGAGCGGATGATCCGGTAGCGGGATACAGGGATCAGCACACCGTGGTTCCGACAGCGAGGTATGCTTGCAAGCATGAGAGCTTCAAGACAGGTTAGCATCAAGGCACAAAGCAGTTTGAATGAACACATGTGAGTGAGAGCCGGTGATCTAAATAGCCATCCAGTCCGGCGCTCAGTGATGACAGCATCAGTCTTAAAGGTGTATGCGCACCTTACCAAAAGAGAATGGTGGGGCGCATACACTTATGAAAGAGTAATTAGGGTACCCAAAGGTACCAGAACATTACAGTACCCCCCCTTAAGGCCGGCTCCTGAAGGCCTCTGGAGCTGGTTTGTCTGGGTACTTCGCATGAAAATTGCGGATTAATCTAGAGGCATGTATGTCAGAGGTGTTTAGCCAGGTGTCGTCTTGGGGCCCATAGTTCTTCCATCGAACCAAGTACTGAAGTCTTCCTCTGTGGATACGAGAATCCAGAATCTCTTTTATCTCATATTCTTCTCCACCTTCAACTTGTACAGGAGGAGGAGGTGGGATAGTAGGCCTTATTCCTTGGTCAGGAACATGGGGCTTCAGTAGCGACACATGGAAAATGGGATGTATTTAGAGGTCTATTGGCAATGTAAGCTGTACTGCAGCTTTTCCAATAAGTTTCTTGATTGGGAAAGGTCCTAAGAACAGAGGTCCAAGCTTTTTGCTAGGGATTTTCAGTCTTAAATTTTTTGTTGAGAGCCAAACGAGGTCCCCGATAGCGTACTGAGGAGAAGGTCTTCTGCGAAGATCATAGTACTTCTTTTGTTGACTATGAGCGTGTGCAATGGTAGTATTAAGCAAACCCAGAGAGTCCTTTATTTGGGTAAGATAGTCTGAGGCTACTGGGTTATTTGAAGGAAGGATGCGTGGTGGAAGAATAGAGGGATGAAACCCATAGTTCAAGTAGAATGGACTCTGCTTGGTCGTACTGTGGGTTGCGTTGTTGTAGGCAAATTCTGCCAGAGGGAGAAGATCCACCCAATCATCCTGTTGGTAAGAAGTGTAACAACGTAAATATTGCTCGATGCATTGGTTGACTCTTTCAGTCTGTCCGTTGGTCTGCGGATGGTAAGGAGAAGTGAGCTTCCGCTCGATCCGTAGTATGTGACATAGTTCTTGCCAGAACTTGGAAATAAATTGTGATCCACGGTCAGACAGAAGAGTTTTTGGGATACCATGTAACTTAAAGACATGTTTCATCAGGAGTTCTGCCGTTTGTTTGGACGAAGGTAGTCTGCGAATAGCAATGAAATGTGCCATTTTTGTCAGATGGTCCACTGACACTAAGATGGTATTAAATCCTTTGGAAGGAGGCAATTCCACTATAAAGTCCAAGGACACAACTTCCCATGGAGTTTGGGGTATTGGTAGACTGCATAGTAGACCGGATGGTCTCGTAGTGTCAATTTTGGACCTGGCACAGACATTGCATGAAGAGACGTATTTTTGTATAGATGTTTTCATGTCAGGCCACCAGAATTGCCTGGTAATCAGATTAAGAGTCTTTGTCATACCCATATGTCCTGCCATAGGCACATCATGCGATAATTCCAAGATCTTGGTGCGTATGGTAGGTGGTATGTAAAGTTTGTCGTTGTAGTAGAGGAAGCCTTCTGCATCAGTATTTAGTTGTGGTGGGGGTGAATCCAAACTTATACCATGCAAAACCTCTTCCTTCAAGGAACGGACAACTCCAATAATGCGTTTGTGAGGTATTATAGGAACGGAAGGGATTTCGAAGGAGTTTTCTTCAGTTAGTCGTGATAGTGCATCCGCCTTTTTGTTCTTATCTGCAGGTGTGTAGGTCACTAGGAAGTTAAACCTTAGAAAGAATAGTGACCATCGTACCTGTCGGTGAGAGAGAGTTTTGTTAGTCTGAAGATATTGGAGATTTTTATGGTCCGTGTGTATAAGTATTGGTAATTGGGTGCCTTCGAGTAGATGTCGCCAATTCTCCAGAGCCAATTTTATAGCAAGCAGTTCCTTTTCACCCACGGGGTAGTTTATCTCTGGACTGCTTAGGGATTTAGAAAAAAAGGCGACTGGATGAAGTGGTGAAGTGTGAGTTGGTCGTTGGGAGAGTATTGCTCCTACTGCCATGTTTGACGCATCTACTTCCAGAATGTATTGGAGGGATGGGTCTGGATGGCGTAGTATGGGAGCAGAAGTAAACCTTGTCTTTAACAGGTGAAAAGCTTTATTTGCTTCATCTGACCATTTGAATGGTTTTTTAATGCTAGTGAGCTGTGTGAGGGGTCTCACAATGGCAGAGAAGTTTCTAATGAACTTCCTGTAGAAATTCGAAAATCCAAGGAAACGCTGTAGCGCCTTGCGTGTGGTTGGTGTAGGCCAATCCTGAATGCAGGATATCTTACTCATGTCCATCTCGATTCCTGTTTTGGATATGATGTAGCCTAGAAACAGTACCTCTTCTTTATGAAACAAGCATTTTTTCAGTTTCACATAAAGGTTGTGTGCAAGCAATCTCGATAATACTAGTCTTACATGTCTTATGTGTTCAGACAGGGATCGTGAATATATAAGTATATCGTCCAGATATACCACAACACAGACATCTAGTAAGTTTCTGAAAATATCGTTTATAAATCGTTGAAAAACTGCAGGGGCATTGCATAGCCCGAATGGCATTACAAGATATTCGAACAATCCGTATCTGGTTCTGAATGCAGTCTTCCACTCGTGTCCATCACGGATTCGAATGAGATTGTATGCTCCTTTCAGGTCCAATTTTGAAAAATAGGTAGCTCCACGCACCTGCTCAATGAGCTCAGGGATAAGCGGTAGAGGATAGCGATCTTTTATTGTAATAGCATTCAATTGCCTATAGTCGATGATAGGCCTGAGACTTGAGTCCTTATTGCGGACAAAAAAGAGTCCTGCTGCTGTGGAAGAAGTGGAAGGTCTAATAAAACCTTTTTCCAAATTCTCATCCAAATAGTCTTTGAGATGGGAAAGTTCATCCTGTGAAAGAGGATAAACATGACCGAACGGCAATTTGCTATTTGGGAGTAGATCAATGCTACAATCATAGTCTCGATGGGGAGGTAGCGCTTGAGCATTTTTCTCAAGAAAAACCTCAGAGAGATCCTGATAACATAGTGGTGCAATCTCATCTGTCACCACAGACAGGATCTTCCCGAAAGACGGGAGGTTACATGTACCCTCGCAATAGCAAGAGAGGAAGGTCAGGGTCCGTTCCTTCCAATCTATGGTTGGTTGATGTGTGTGCAACCAGGGAAGTTCCCAAACAATGGGAAAGTGGGGTGAAGGTATTAGATCGAAGGTAGTGGTCTCCATATGAGACCCGTTAGTAGTGACTAGGAGTGCCTGTGTCTGATCAGTGATCGGACCAGAGGATAAAGGAACACCGTTAATAAGACTCACTGAGACAGGTTTAAGTTTAGAAATAATAGGAACTTTATTTAAAGCAGCAAAACGTATGTCAATATAATTTCCACAAGATCCTGTGTCAATCATGGCCTTAGTAGTAATCCTGTTCTGGTCCCACTGTAATGTTAAGCAAACAGAAAGGTAAGGGTTAGTGATTGAAGTTGTCAATCCCCCTAGGAGGACATGTGAACACTCACCCTTCTTTTTGTAGACTAGCGGACAGACGCTTATCTTGTGATCCGGGGATGCACAGTACAAGCAGAGATTACCAGATCGTCTTCTGGCTCTTTCCATAGTTGATAGAGGTGGGCGTATGGTTCCTACCTCCATAGGAACGGGGTCAACGGCCGAAATCCGAGAAGAACTGGATAATGGCATTCCCATTTTCTCAGCCTTTCTTTCTCGTAGTCTTCTATCTATGGTGATACTGAGTTGTATCAATGCATCCAGGGTTTTTGGCAGATCCGCTCGGGCGAGCTCGTCTTTAACGGCCTCTGATAGGCCAAGCCTAAATTGGGTTTTCAGAGATGCATCATTCCATTCTGAATCAAGGGTCCATCTCTTGAATTCTGCGACAAAGTCTTCTACAGGTCTCCCACCTTGTTTCAAGATCTTAATTGAAGATCGGCAGTACTCTGCCTATTGGGATCATCATATAGGCTAGTGAGTTCTGCTAGGAACAAGGCATAGGAGTTGAGAAGCTGATCGCTTTTCTCAAAAAGAGAGTCTGCCCAGGCCCGAGGATCGCCTGTTAGGTAAGAAATAATAGTACAAACCCTAATGTGATCAGTAAGGTAGGTACGGGGTTTTAGCAAGAAAAGTAACTCACATGCGTTTTTAAATTCGCGAAATTTTTTGCGATCGCCTGTAAATACCAAAGGAGGATTTATTTTGGGTTCAGGGGACTGAGCAGTGGTAAGTTGTGTCAGTCTAATTACCTGCTGCGACAGAGCCTGATTGTCTTCTTTTAATTCAGCAAGTACGTGTATTAACGCAGTTACTTGCTGTTTTAATTGTGTCATCTGAGTGGTTATTTCTGCTGAATCCATTTGTGGTTCGTTCAATCTGTAACGCTCCTGCGTTTTATGTATGAAGTGGATTTTCAGCTGCAGAAATATTCCACTTCAGTAGTCATGTAGAGAAACGCTGAGACACCAATCCCAACTCCCAATGACTCATCATGTGTGTATGATCTCAATTCAGCAAGTAAATACACACACTCAATAAGATGTTTCCTAGAGTGACTTATGTATATAGTAACACAGTGATGATAGGCTGAAGAGACAGGTTGGGTAGAGATGGTAGATGACAGACACTTGAAAGGAAATGTTCTTGAAAGTAAGATAGTAGCATATGGGATGCAGATAGGTTTAGCAATCATGTATGGTAGCAGATGACAGAGTAGCAGGTGGACATACAAGAGAGATCAACCCAGTGCAAGAACAGGTGGTAGTAGGCTCAAGAGCTAGCAATCTTAGATAATGCAGATGTAGTAATAGTCCTTAGTATGCAGAGCTAGATAGTGTAAGCTTTAGTATGAAGGTTATAGAGGTTTCCCCTGTGGGGTACTTATCACTAATAGCAATGTAGCAGAGGAGAGGTTCCGCAAGAGCGGATGATCCGGTAGCGGGATACAGGGATCAGCACACCGTGGTTCCGACAGCGAGGTATGCTTGCAAGCATGAGAGCTTCAAGACAGGTTAGCATCAAGGCACAAAGCAGTTTGAACGAACACATGTGAGTGAGAGCCGGCGATCTAAATAGCCATCCAGTCCGGCGCTCAGTGATGACAGCATCAGTCTTAAAGGTGTATGCGCACCTTACCAAAAGAGAATGGTGGGGCGCATACACTTATGAAAGAGTAATTAGGGTACCCAAAGGTACCAGAACATTACAGCCAGTTACCAGATCTCAAACAGCATTTCCAGATGTGAGGGATGGAGATTCTCTAATTGAAGATCTGGAAGATGAAGAGGAGGTACCTGATTGGATGTGGTCATCTCAGTTACCAGAACCCACGACTGCGTACCTGTCTTCATCCGAACTGGTTGAAAGAGGAACCCTTCGGGCAGAAGCTCCTGAATTTGTGCCTTTCCACATGCTTACAGAAGAAGTAGCTGATGGTGAAGATCCTGAAGAGGAGGTTGCACCTTTCTCTGAAGAAGAATTAACTGCTTCTGAAACCCCAGAGTCCAATGCGTTGGGACAAGAGGAGGAAGCTCTTGAAGAATCCCCAGGAGCGGCTGGTTCCAGCACTTCTAAGATTGTGACTCCCAAAGAACAGAGGGAAAGAAGAGTCATTCACCCACCCAAAAGACTAACTTACGACCAATTGGGGGAATGCTCGGAAGAAGCTGCCCTTACTTCTAAGAGTACTCTTGATCAGCCTAGTTCTTCCACTGCAGATTTAGTGGAGGACAACCCTAGCTCACCCCCAGGCACATCTGTACAAGCCACTCAAGTGTCGGGGGTTTGTGAACAGAACCACCTTCCCTCCCCCAACAATTGGTGGGAGGTTCCGCTGTCGGCCCTGTGTTTTAATGTGCAGTTGTTGGGTTTGAACTCTGCTTCTGATGAGGGACATGGTTTACCATTGTGCATGAGTTAATTGTTTTTTTTTCCATGTATGTGACAGGATACATACTGTCGTTATCTTTGGGGACCAAAGTTTTCAAGTGGGGGGAGTGTGTAGCAAGGTTTTCCCCTTATACAAGTTGTAAAAGACTGCTGCTGGACATTTTAAGGAACTCGGCTCCATCTAGTGGTCAATCTGCCACACTGCATCTTGTTGATTTTCATCAGAAGTTTCTAGTGGCCAAACTGCCACACTGCAGCTTGGTGATTTTCATCAGATACTACGATACCCACAATTCAGTTGGAATACCAGGGTGCATTGCTTCACCGCACAGCCTTTTGGGGGAGGCTTTATAAAGGAAGGGAGGAGCCAGGCTCTGTCTCTTGTCTCCTCACAGAACATATAGAAGGAAGCAAGTGCTGTGGGCTGATGCTGCGGACTAGGCCTGAAGCCTGGGCCTGAAGTGACTGAGTGGAAGCATTTCATCTTCAGTAAAGGAGCCTTCCCAGAGAACCCATTGATGCTCTGCAGAGACTGGTGTTGCCCACATCTAACCACAAGCACGGCTGGTGATAGAAATCGGAGGTGGAGAGCTCCTGAAGAAAGAGGCCGTTTGGTGAGCAGGGCATATGCCCAAATCTGATTCTCGCTTGGAAGAAAGTAACTTTAGCCGGTGCTAACTACACTTCAGATAGTACGCAGTACACTTAGCGGCCTAGTGCACCTTCCAGGAGACTAAGCATTTAAACACAAGTACATAAGGTGTCAGGGGCCTATATATGCACCACTAAGAAGATTAATACGCCCAATTACGCAGTAACATTGCGGGTGATTGTAACTTTTTTTCTCACCCTTTATATCCTTACTTTTGGATTACAAATAGCTTGTGCACCAACGATTGCTAGCGAAGATTCCAAACCAAAAGGAAGGAACTGTGTGTGGGATTCAAATAGGTTCTGCCTACCTGATACAAGAGACTAGACGCGTGTAAAGTATAGCCTGAATTGGGTAAAAGAAAGCTTATGAGCTATCTTTTAGTTGCATAAGTATACAAAAATAGCTATCTTAATCATATTGTTTATTATTGTGTCAATAACTTTATCTTTCTTAGTTGACTCTTGTGATGTCTTTTGGAGTCAACTTGTACTTTAACTCTCAGTAAAGCTACTTTGGTTAAGCAAAAGTCTGTGTGTTGCACCTTGTGTCACCCAGAGGGACTGCGACTGGAGAAAGGTAACAAGTTATTATTACTTATTGGGGTGATATATCCTGAATTGTGTTCTCCTGTAGCCATTTGGTATTATAGTCCCATTTCATGTCAGTTGTGCCTAGGGAGGGTTCGAGCCAATTTCAGGGGTTGGTAGGCAGGACGTAGACCCAATAATCTAATCAGCAGCTCCTGCGGGGGTGGTGCTACAGATACATTTGACCAGAAGATGCGGAGCAGGACTGGATGGGGGTGAGATGGAGACTGGAGAGAATCAACATACCTGAACATACAGAAGATGGTTCCTTGTACAAACCAATTATGACAGAGGGATCCCACACCCCAACATGACAACAGAATGGGAACAATCCATAATACAATGATGAGTGCAGCTTCTCCAGAGGATTATGTTTCTTTCATTCGTGATAAAAAGACATTCTGGAGAACCTGGGGAATCTGATGTGTATGTTGAAGTGATGATTACAGCTGTGAAGTATATTTTCTCTGAAAACTTGCTACTGGTAAAATATTCCAGAAAGTTTTTATTTATGGTATTAAACAATTTACAAACCTAAAAAAAAAAAAAAAAAAAAAGGGGATTTACTCCAGAGGTAAAACGATAATTCTCCCCCTCTACAAGAGTCTGGTCCGGCCGCATCTTGAGCATGCTGTCCAGTTCTGGGCACCACAGAGTACAGAGAAGAGCAAGAAAGCTAATAAAGGGACTGGAGGATCTCAGCTATGGGGAAAGACAAGCATTTTCTCTCCTGAGAGGAGATGCTTGAGAGGGGATATGATAGCAATGTACAAATACCATACTGGTGACCCTAGCATAGGGAAAATACATTATAGTGAAAGGGAATTTAACCACTTTACCACCGGAGGATTTTGCTGTCTTACGTCCAGGCCACTTTTTGCGATTTGGCACTGTGCGACTTTAACTGACAATTGCGCGGTCATGCAACGCCGTACCCAAACAAAATTTACGTCCTTTTTTTTTCCACAAACAGAGATTTCTTTTGGCGGTATTTGATCACCTCTGCGCTTTTTATTTTTTACGATATTAATAAAAATATGCGAAAATTTTGAAAAAACAACAATATTTTTCTACTTTGACAGTTAAAAAATATCCAACATATTCAATTGTTGTCATATATTTAGGCCAAAATGTATTAAGCTACGTGTCTTTGACAAAAAAATCCTCAATTAGCGTATTTTTAACCGCTTTATGACCGGAAGGTTTTACCCCATTCCTGACCAGGCCATATTTTGCAATTCGGCACTGCGTAACTGTAACGGACAATTGCGCGGTCGTGCAATGCTGTACCCAAATTATATTTATGTCCTTTTTTCCCCCACAAATAGAGCTTTCTTTTGGTGGTATTTGATCACCTGTGCGATTTTTACTTTTTGCTCTATAAATAAAAAAAGAGCGACAATTTTGAAAAAATAACAATATTTTTAACATTTTTTTATATGAAATTCCCCACCAAAAAAATGTAAAAATCTAATTTTTTATCATTTGAGGCCAATTTGTTTTCTGCTACATATTTTTGGTAAAAAAAAATCGCAATAAGCGTATTTTGATTGGTTTGCGCAAAAGTTATTGCGTTTACTAACTAAGGGAAAGATTTCTGTCATTTTTGGTGGTTTTTTTTTTAACGAGTAATGGCACGATCTGCGATTTTTTTTGCGGGACTGCGACATTGCGCTCCGAATGACATTTTTGACACTTTTGGGGTTACCAGTGACATTACTACAGTAATCAGTTCTATACATATGCATTGTTACTGTAAAAATTACACTGGCAGGGAAGGGGTTCATTTTAATTGGAGAGGGAGGGGTTAATGTATGCCTGGTGCTTACTAACGTGTGTGGGGGTTGGTGACTGAGTGACACAGGGACAGATCGCAGGTTCAGCTATGCTGAACCCTGCAATCTGACCCTGCCTGTCACTTAGGAGATCTGCCCGCTTTGTTTACACAAGCGGGCGGATTTCCACACTAGATCCCCGACGATCGGGGAAGAGCAGCGGTGATCACCGCCGCTCCTCCCCTGGCCCGACTCCCGCTGTAACTGAATACAGCAGGAGCGAGCCTCCGGCGGCGCACGCACGCTGCCGAGAGAGGGGAGTGTCTGGTGACGTAGGTCTACGTCGCCAGATGATAACGAGCCACTTTGCCGCAGTACAGTCAACGTGACTGGTCGGCAAGTGGTTAAAAAGTCATGTGACCATTCACTGAAGTTGGAAGGGAAGCAGTTTAACCTTAAACTGCGTAGAGGGTTCTTTACTGTCAGAGCAGTAAGGATGGGGAATTCTCTACCACAAGCAGTGGTATCAGCAGGAAGTGTCCATAGTTTCAAAAAACTATTAGAAGGGCACCTTAACAAGTACAATATACAGGGATATTATACAATGTACTTTTAACATAAACACATACACCCACACATACACCATAGGGTGAACTGGATGGTCTGGTGTCTTTTTTCAACCTTACCAACTATGTAAATATGTAACACTATGCAGTGCTGTGTTTTGGCAGTAGTACAGGAACTTCCCATCTCCTTCCCAGAACAGTCGGGCTGAGCGCTGCTCAGCCATTCACAGAATGCCTTGTATTTTTCAGAATTAATATAAGGCTTTCTCTGGTTGGCTGAGGTGGAGAGGCAGGCGGATGACGTCTAGAGCCTACGTGAAAATAAATGTTTGTTTACATAAACCCATATTTCTTTTATAAGCGAGTTCTCTATACTGTTATTTTTTTTTTTAATTTGTTAATGTTGACATTTTCTAACTGTATACTAAATGATGATATTGTATTATATACTTCACATTTCTTCCCTGTGCTACATGTTTGCTTTGTGTTTTATCTTACTATATTTTATAAGAAAACCAATGCAAAGAAGACTTAAAGCAATTGCACTTAAGGGGCACCATTTTTTGTATACATCTAAACAAGACCTTTACTAACTCTTGAATAGTTATTCACTCACAATGAAAATGTGGACTGTGTTAAGGATTTCCCCATGTACACACCATGTTTGGACAGTATGAGTTGCCTACCTTTAAAGTACTAAAGGCAATTTTATTTTTCATTTGGGGTAGAGAAATGGAAGGTTATAACTCCTGTCAGTTTTTTTGCCATCTGTGTCCTATTAGGGAGAATTCCCATCACTTCCTGTCCCATAGCCACAACAGGAAGTGGGAGGAAATCCCTCAAAAGTGAGAGAAAACCCTGGTTGTCACCAAGGTCACCAGAACTAGTATGCAGACTGAAACACTTTCCTCTCTTCCTGTCCCGGTGGCCACTCAAAATTTTACATTTTTGTTTTACCGTTAATCTCAATGACAACAGCCACCAGGACAAACAGCGAGGATAAATCTTTGTTGTTGTGTTTGAAGAAAATTAAGTCTAGTTACGATATAAAGGGGCCTGTTTTTATGTAGTAAAGGACATACTTTGCTTCATACTTTGGAGCAAAGATAATGTTTGAATATTTTCAGTATAATAGCAAACGGGTGATCTGAATCAGTACATTAGAGCAGTGGCTCCCAACTTGAGATATAAGTACCCCTACAGGTATATGCCAGGGTGTTTAAGGGTATGGGAAAAACATTCCTTTGGTAGTGGGACTGTAGGTCACTAAGAGACATTAGGTAACCCAGGCCACAGTGGGCAGGAGGAAGAGGAAAGGAACAATGGCAGTCTTATCCAGGATAGATGGCCCAGCTGTACAGCATAATGCATTTTCGTAGTGCGGGCTGCCTGGCTGCATGGCGTTATTGGATGTTATGGCGATATCACTCAGCAAGCATTCACAAAACACCACTTCTCACCCATCCCGTTCTCCTTTATACCCAATCATTGGCAATCTGATGTTTACTTTGGGCTTCTTTAATAACCCATTTTAAATTCACCTATTCAATAAGAGATATTAAGCCTCTCACTTTCTTTTTTCAGGACCCCTATCCCCAATAAGGGATATGAAGAACCATGAAGGCTCATATCACCTAAACCTCTAGAAAACCTACAACTCAATCACTTTTTATCAACTCTACCATCTTTAGTGGCCTTTTCCAGACCTTTATGACTTTCAAAAAGATCTGCATGGATGCTGACCTACTAAGACATTCCCTGTCTATTCTGTACCTACACCTTTTAAAGATAAATGTTCAACACACTATCCACTACTGTATACAACAGTGGGAGACAGACCTAAATGTGACCCAGCACACATGAAAGAGGAGGTTCTAGAACCCCCTTATCACTGTCAGCCATACAGCTCTAAGGGAACTCGCTCTAGACGTGGTCTCCTTGAAACAAGAACTGTCCTCACTCAAACAAGATTTGATCCCCTCCCCCAAGGGTGAGAACCCATTACAGAGGGACTCAGAGGAGGACTGCAAGTGCTGGCGGTGCGGCCATTTTTGACATGTAAGCAAGAACTGCCTGAATTCAAAAGCTCACACAAGCCCCTGGTAAACTAGTGGTTTCAGGGGCAGAGAGACAACCCCGGGACAGTCAACACAAGGTCCCAGCAAACCAGAGACTAGGTTCACACCAAGTCCAGTGTTGGCTGCCCTTGTTAATGATCAAGAGGTCTCATACCTGATTGACACAGGTTTAGAGGTCACTGTTATGCAGTATGAATTCTACGCCCAGCGGATTGGGACACAAGACCAATTGGACCCCTCCTGGCTATCCCTCAAGGCGGCCAACACTTTGCCAATCCAAGGCTGAAGGAGGCACCTGGTTGAGGATCCAGACTGACAATTAAGTGGTGGACCAAGTAGGAGTAGTGGTGAATCGTGGCCAAGTATGCTCACCACTGCCTATTGTTCTAGGCATGAACACATTAAAGGACCTAGATCTGCCCCATTTAATGGCCAACTTTGAACATTCTGGCTGGCTTGCATGAAGCTGCAGTCTGCGAGCTTTGTTGCTCAATGTGTGACCGGCCTATGAAGCTCTCTAGAAGGTGGCGAGAAAATAGCCCATACATATGGGGGGTCGTCCGCATGCTGCCCAAGCAACCAAAACTACTTCTTTAAGAGATAGTCAGTCTCTTCCTACTGGGGCTCACAAGAAACTTAAAGGGGCCACAGTAATGGTTGAATCCTGCAAGGAAGCGGTAGTGCCAGGGGAGTGGCTAGTTGCACGTACCTTGACTAATGTTGAAAAAGAAAGGTCCTAGTGCAGCTTATCAACCTGGAGACAACCCCGGTTTCACTTCCCAACCATTCCACCTTGCAGACCTGTTTGTAGTGCCCCATCACTACATCTCAGAGGCTTAACCCAGAGTAGAGGCCACTTGTGCTCCACTTCGAGCAGTCATGTCCTCATTAGACAGAATACAATACAAGTTGCTGCTGGAACAACTGGAAATTCTCTTTCGGGACTATCCTTTTCTGCAGCAGAGACTGCTTCACCAACTACTTGAAAATCTATTGGCTTTTGCTGCCAGCCTGGAAGACTACTGCTTTACTGAAGCCATTGATCCCCCAATCCTAATGGGGAATACTCCACCTAATCGGCAGCAATACTGCCATATTCCCCCAGTATTGTGCAAGGACTTCAAAGGCTTTAAAATAGGGATGACTCAAGAGAGTCATAGTCCATGGACTGGTCCAGTGGTTCTGGTGCAAAAGGAAGATGGAAGTCTGCGTTTTTTCATTGAGTACCTCTGATTAAACACCTGCACCCTTCGGGATGCTAACTCACTAGCCTGGGTAGAGGAGTCACCTATGGCATTGGGTCAAGCTAAGTACTTCTACACCCTTGACCTGGCAAGCTGTTATTGGCAAGTCCCAGTGTGTCAAGATCATGAAAAGACTGCCATTGTCACACGCCTGGGACTGTTTGAATTTAACCTTATGCCCTTTGGCCTGAGAAAAGCCCCCAGCGCGTTTTAGCTCCTAATAGAGAGGTGCCTTGGGGACTTAATTTTTTGAGACTGTGCTACTATATTTAGGCAATATCATTATCTTCTCCAAGACCTTCAAAGATCAGGTCAAGCACCAGGTGTTGGTGAAAAATACCAAAACTTATCGGGTTGAGAAACAAACTTTTTACTCTGACTTCAGTGTATGACATAATCTTATAATCATAAAATCTTAGGAGCCTAATCCTGTCAATAGAAATCTATAAGTGTGCGCTAAGTGGCTAAGCGCTACTGCTTCGCAAAACCAGCAGGAGATGGGGAGACGATCAATCCTGTGGCTGTCCCCATTGAATGGTACCCACCTCCTCTCTTGCTCCAGCCTCTCCTGATGTGGAAGCAGAAAGTCCCAGTACAGATAGTTCAGTCACTCCTGCGAGCTCCACGGACTGCCCAGAATCAGCCAAGGATTCAAACTTGGGCCCAGGTGACGGGGGTATGGAAGGCCCGATTGACCCTATCCACATGTGGCCTCGGAGTCACAGCCAGAATAGACCTGCAACCACCTGCAACCTGAATTCCCAGAGGACACTGTTGCCTGTTGGCCTTGGTTGTCTAACCGCGGCCAGCTTCCTGCAATTCCAAAACTCTGATTATTTTGTTTGAACCTGTACCTGTTATGTTTTAATTATGTTCACTGCATTGTTCTTATTGCTCCCGATTGTTTTGCAATGCCGAGGATAGCATCTGTCAAATAGGGAGGGATTGTAGGCAGGCGCAGTCTACTTTCTCCACTGCAGGTGGCGTGCAACTGCAGCAGCATTGAAGGGAGGAGAGGAAGTCAAGAGGAACATGGTTTCTCTATGGTTTCCAGGATCACTGGGGAAGCTGTCAGATTGTATGCTGTCGAACCATGTGACTCTAGCAGCCATCTTGAATCAGGCAAAGCCTATTTAAAGCCCTGGCTCCAAGGCTTGGCACACATTTTGTGTGTGGGTAGTGTAGGGGCAGGTCACCCATCTGACAGGGACAGTGATTAGCGGCAGAGAGAGGTTCCAGACAAGTAGGGAAAGGATAGGGACATGCTATCCTTCTGGAGACCTCCCCATTTGGACCTCCCCTGTCCAGGTCACATTCTGCCCCTCAAGACAGATGCTGCCGACACATCTGAGACCTGCTCTGCTACACATTGTTGATATAAAGTATACCATGAGTGTTCTTGGTTGGGTGCCTTCCCCCCAGGCTTGTTGTGAATTACTGGATTCTGCGTTAATACAAGTTCTGTTCTCTGCAAATGAACTCTTCAGGGGTTGATTTACTAAAGGTAAATAGATTGTGCACTTTGAATAGTGCAGTTGCACAATGTAAGAGCAGTTACTCCAGAACTTAGTAAAAAAGCAGGACTTCCATCATCTAATCACGTAGAAGCAAAAATGCTGTTATTTAAATTTTCCCTGCATGTGATTGGGTATTCTTTGCAAAGTGAAGCTTTACTTCATTTACTAAGCTCTGGAGCAACTGCACTTGCAGAGTGCACAGTCTATTTGCCTTCCGTAAATCAATCCGTTTGTGTTTAGTGCTACCGCACCACACCGAACCTCCCCACACACTTCAAACTCAAATCTTCCATTAGTACTAAATATCAAGAAACCAACTTCAACATTTTATTGGGATGGTACAGAACTCCAGTTGTGATAAATAAACATTACCCCAATGTCACAGATCAGTGCTGAAGATGCCAATCAGATAAGGGCTCTCTCCTTTATATGTTTTATTAATTATCCAAGCTAAAACCCTTCTGCCAATAAGTTTTTTTAACTTATTTGAATTGTTTGCATTAACCGGTTGCCGACCGCCGCACGACTATATACTGCGGCGGTCAGCCCCGGCCAGGCAGAGTGACGTATGGATACGTCACTCGCCTGTCACTGACTTGAGAGCCAATTGCGGGCGGGCGCGCGCCTGCCGAGGCGCGCGCCCGCCGAAGCGCGCGCCCGCCGCGGCTCGTTCACAGACAAGTCAGTGCGTGTCCGCCGGTCACACTACGATCGCTCCGGTGAAGGGAGAAAGGCGGATCGGCTTATGTAAACAAGCCGCCCGTCATTCTCCCTGGTGTAAAAATGAAGATCAGACGGTTCTACTATGTAGGACCGTTGATCTTTGTTTTTACACCAATAGCCATGTCCCTATACAGTTAGAATCACGCCCCTAGGACACACTTAACCCCTCCCTCTCCAATAAAGTTAACACCTTCCCTGCCAGTGTCATTTTTGCAGTAACAGTGCATATGTATAGCACTGATTACTGCAGTAATGTCACTGGTAACCCCAAAAGTGTCAAAAATGTCAGTCAAGGGTCCGATCTGTCCGCCGCAATGTCGCAGTACCGAAAAAAAATCGCAGATCGCCGCCATTACGCGTTAAAAAAAAAAACACCAAAAATGACAAAAATCTTTCCCTTTGTTAGTAAACGCGATAACTTTTGCGCAAACCAATCAAAATACGCTTTTTGCGATTTTTTTTACCAAACATATGTAGCATAAAACAAATTGGCCGAAAATGTTAAAAAATTTAGATTTTTACATTTTTTTGGGGGGGAATTTCATATAAAAAAATGTGAAAAATATTGTTATTTTTGCAAAATTGACGCTCTTTTTTTGTTTATAGCGCATGATCAAAAAATCGCACAGGTGATCAAATACCACCAAAAGAAAGCTCTGTCTGTGGGAAAAAAAGGACGTCAAATTTGTTTAGGTACAACGTTGCACGACCGCGCAATTGTCCGTTAAAATCACGCAGTAAAAAATCGCAAAAAAAACCCTGGTCTTTTAGCAGCCAAATCCTCCGGGGCTTAAGTGGTTAAAGAGGAACTACAGTCTGCTTACATAGTTTGTAATAAAAACACCTTTGCCATTCTGAAGCTTCCCACCAACCACTTTGCATATTATTTGATATATATTGTGATTCTGTACTTGCCAAATATGCTGCAGAAATCTCCCCCCACTAGGTCTGGCTGCAGCCATTTTACCTGTGAGCAGGTGCAGCTACTGCCTGTTCACTTCCTGGATTTACACAGACACACACACACATACACATAAATATATATCTCTGCCCTCATCCAGCCCCCTCCAGCTCTGCAACTCTCCTTGGCTTTCTTATGACTCCATATTAATTCATATCTTTGGCCTTTGTGCTTTACCATAACAAGTAGGGATGGCTCACAGAACACCCAAATTTGCAGGGTGTTCACCGGGTGTTCGCACCAACGAACACCCTGCAATACACTATGCACTGCACATTCTGCGCCCTGATTGGGAAAACCTTTGCCCAATCATGGTGCAGTGTAAGCTGATTGTTAAGGAGCGGGGTTGGGAAGCTGGCCGCGGCATCAGTTTATGAAGTATACAAAAATACAATGAATAAGCTAGGGTGTAGATGGCAATAAGTAATTTTCGGCAGTGGTGCTGCATTTAAGGGATGCAAGCGGATGTAAGTTTTAATCCAACATGTGCTTTGATAGCTGGTTCCTTCTTTTAGTCTCTAAGATGGAGTCTAAGTTCCCAGGATGCACCTGTTTCTCTTCTTTAGACTGAAGAATGATGCGAACTTTTGTCAAAGGTGAACAGTTTCTTGTTTCAGCAAAAACAATCCATTTACCACTTGCTCCATCTTGTTGGTAAATCTGATATTGCATGCAAAACAACTGAATTATTATCCTGCTGGAGGCAGAATAGTACTGTGTGTGTGTGTGTGTGTGTGTGTGTGGGGGGGGGGGGGGTGTAGGTCCCCTCCTTCCACTCCGGGCTCAGGTTACACATATCTCTACCCTCTAGTCTGTCACCGCATGTGACATCAGATCGCTGCCCCCTGTCTCCTGCAGCTAAGAAAAAGCCTTTGATCTGCATGTTTTAGAAGGGGGTACAGGAGAGGGGGCTGCAGATGAACAGGCACAACTTATGTTGGAGGATTTGCTTCATCTGTGTACTACATGAGGCTAGTCACTTCACTGGATATATGTAAGGGGTTACAGTGACATTAGCTCCCCAAGCCCCTTCTTAAAGCTGCCCATACACTGAAAGATTTATATCACTCTTCTCTGGGCTGGGCTGGGCTTCCTTGGGGAATCACTTGATTCCCCCATCCATGTTAGTACATTCGAACAGCAAAAATAAAAGGGGAATTTTTCCGCGCTAAAATAAAATAGTGAAAAATAAAATAAGTGAATCAAAAAAGCTGCTAGCACTGATCTATAGACACGATCAAGTAAAACAGTAGGCATCATGTGCAGCGCTATCAAACAGTGATATAAATCAATACCATACAATAATAAATATGAAATATGTGCAAAACAGTCTCTGACCATATAGTAAGGACAAAGTCCTCAAATAAATGAAATAAAGTCAGTGAGAAAAATAGTGAACCAAGTAGTAAGAAAAAACAATGATGTTCCAGTAATACAGTGCAACACCCAGAGTGCACCACAAGTCCCAGCGGGTATAAGATATCCCAGATAGCTCTTCCCGATGTGAGATAGGAGGAGTTGACACCCGTGAGAAAAAGGCTAAATGGGCTGCTTACCAGAGAACGGTGGCCATTCAAATCAATGAACTGGCCCCAAGTGCAATATAGCATAGCAAATGTGCAGGATCCCAGGCGAGCATTCCTCACATCCGGCAGACACCATGAGAGATCAACCATGGACAGCATATCTGTAAAGGAGAAATGGCGGGGAAGGAGACACATAGCGTAATCCAGATAAAAATAAGAAAGGCTTTATTAAAGATTGCACTTACATCAATGTCATAGGTATGTGCATATAACAGTATCCTGGTGGCTGTAGGAAAACAGCGGTGTCCCGTGTTCCCGTAGACACACTGGAAGCTGGCACGAGTAGGGGATGTGTTGACGTCACGTCTGGCTCCGCCAGACACGTTTCATCATAGGTTGACGTCGTCTGGGGGCTGCTTCTGTTCAGGAATTCTGACAGCCAGAGGACTGAATGATAGAAATCTATGGAGGTATGGCCTGCGTCTTTAGCTCCGAATCAGGTGCGAATTCAGGCAAACATTTGGACCTGATTCGCACCTGAATCGGTGAACAGGGACACACCAGACACCCTGCTGTGAGCCCAGCATTAAACAGGGAAATGGCACTTGTCATTTATTTTTCTGATTAATGTAACATAATAATAGCAATGCAAATCAAGTTACTTCAGTTACCACTATTTACCTTCCAATGTTCATTCTAGTACCTGAGAACCCCCCAAAAAATCAGGGCACATAAATATCAACTTTGTGAATCAAGAGCTGTCCCTAGGCCCAGACTCATTTTTTTAATATAATTTTTTTTAAACCTGATAAGAGATATTTGTTCTTTGCATTTGAAGCTGAGTAGCAAGCATATGTCCATCTAATCTATGTTTATATTTATCCTGCTTTTGCTACTCGCAATTTATTCACTAAAACCAAGATTACAACTTCTTTAGTATCACATCGGCAGTGTGAACATATGCTGTGCAGAAGTTTCTTTATGAAACCATATGTAATGTGAAAGCAGGCTTAGGAGGAAATTACATCAGATGTATGGAAAAAGGACTGTCGCATCTGTAGCATCAGCATGACTTTGCTCATTTCAATATAAAGAAATTCAGTTCTGTCGGGAATTGTCTATTTTTAACCTATAAGTACGTATACCCTTTTTTACATTTATTTATTGCATGAATGGCTCTACACTTGCTTTAAAGTCCACAACCACATGGAGCATGATGCACATTTGGAAAGCACACCGCTGTGCTGGTAATTTTTTCTTTTTTTTACCCCTTTTACTGCAGTAAGGTTTATGCCGGCAGCAGCACAGGCTTTTAAACACACTCTGAGCGGTCAAGCTGACTTTCATCTTTCTGTTAGAAGTGAAAATAGGTGGCTGTAAAGCAGCCTGATCACTTTCACATATCCCAAAAGTTCAGTCTGTGCTTGATCAGCTTCAGTAGGGTCCAGAAGTGATATTAGGGGTCTAACAGACCCCTGATGTATCCTTAAAGAGGACATGTCACTTGTACATTCCACTTATAAGCAGACCGCCTGATCCTAAAAGAAGTCTTCAACTTTTTATTGCGGGGTGTTCAGTTAAAGTGTCTGTAAACCCCTAGATATACTCAGGTGATACAGAGAGATTAATTAAATCCTATTACATAAGTTGTATCTTTTTATCTGCAATTTTCTATTCTCTACACCCATTCAAATTCCAGACTTTATGTAGCACTGCCCCCGTAGGGAATGCTGAATATCAACTCTGCGGGCTCCCCTGGTTACCAGCACACGGCTTTAAGCAAATGCAATTCTTACATTCCTCTTGGCTCTTCAATTTAATAAACAGTCCATGGTTATTGGGGTTTTTTTTGTTGTTTATTTTGTATTGGGGATAGGAGAAGGGAATAGTGGGATACTCCATTTTTACTATTCACAATATCTGAGGACTTCCATCTTCACTACTCCACTTGTAGGTATGGAACAGACAGGCTGTTTATTCATTCTGCCACTTTAGATGAATGGGGTTAAGTCTCTTGCTTTCTCTCAAGACGACTTGGTGAACAATATCTTATCTTATTTCAGGATACTCTCCCTAGCACCCTCTTTCTGCTGACACCCGTCCACTGACTATCCTATGAGCAGGGGTGGCCCCCCTCTGGTTAGGCCCATTGACACAAGCTCCTGTACTCACGATACTGCAGCAACAGGGTCTCCAGTGTCTCCGCTCTCAGTCAGCTTCCCTGGACCTCTGAGTTCAGCTCTTCTCAACTGCTCCTCTGGTCCGGAGGATGACCTCCTGCGACCGCGTGGCACCTCTACAGAGGAGGAAACAGCCACCCCCTCCCTCCGGGACTCTGCTCTCCACTCTCGAACGAAGGACCCCGTGCCCCTGGCTTTTATACAGTATCCCAGTATGCACCAAGGCGACCTGCCCTCTGCCAACCATCAGAACTGTATCAAAAGCCTATGCACCCATTCATCAGGTTTCCTCCCACTGTCCAACATGCCTCCCCATTGGACCAGCAGGAAAAACACTCTCCAGACTGAATGAATCGCACACTGAGCACAATGAGCAGTCCTCACTAATAGATCCTGCTCTCCGGTAGGCAGAGAACAATATAGATTTACCTGCAGCCCCTCTGGTAAGCAGACAGAGCTCAAAACTATACTCTCTCACTAGCACCTACCTAGGAATTTTTATAAAGCTTGTCTGAGAGTTCTGAAAAAAGGGGGCAGAGACCTGAAATTACACACTACAGAGCACAGTGAGGAGAGCTCTGAGAGCTGATTGGAGGGAAGGGACACCCCCCTTCACACAGCACACAGGAACAGAGCTGAGGCTGTCAATCTGCTGAAGCTCCCTCCCCTGTCACCCTTTTTTCTCTTGGTATCAGGAAGAAAATGTGCCAGAAGTGTTTCATGCTTATAGCAGAATGAAGCAGCGGATATAAATGTCACCTGTTGCTCTTAATTGAGACAAATACACACTATAGAGGGGTATGCTTTGTTCTTATCTCATGCCTGAGGTTTACAACCACTTCAACTCCTGCAAAAATTGATGTCAAACTTGTCTGCATCTACAATCAGAAAGTGATTGCACAAATTCAATTCACATAACAGGTGTACATACTGTATCTGCCAAACCAGTTGAGCCTGTCCCCCTTACAATATATTTATACACTGCTAAAAGAAATTAAAGGAACACTTTTTATTCAGAGTATAGCATTACGTTAATTAAACTGCTGGGATATTGATCTGGTCAGTTAGGTAGTAGAGGGGGTTGTTAATCAGTTTCAGCTGCTTTGGTGTTAATGAAATTAACAACAAGTGCACTAGATGGGCAACAATCAGACAACGTCAAAAACAGGAATGGTTTTACAGGTGGAGGCCACTGACATTTTTTTCCCTACTCATCTTTTCTGACTGTTTTAGACTAGTTTTGCATTTGGTTAGGGTCAGTGTCACTACTGGTAGCATGAGGCGATACCTGGACCCTATAGAGGTTGCACATGCAGTCCAACTCCTCCAGGAAGGCACATCAATATGTGCCATTGCCAGAAGGTTGGCTGTGTCTCCCAGTACACTCTCAAGAGCATGGAGGAGATTCCAGGAGACTGGCAGTTACTCTAGAGAGCTGGACGGGGCCGTAGAAGGTACTTAAAATGATGGGCCGAACACCCCCTGTTCGGTTTGCACTAGAACATCTGGAACAGGGAAAAAGTTCTAGCAAACATGCAAACTCTATTAAAGTCTATGAGACACGAACATGAAAAATCAAAAGTTCTCATATTAAAGGCTAAATTTATTCAAGTTATTGCCATAAAAAGTGTATCAATGCAAAAAATTTTTTTTTAAAGCGATCGTTTTTACAGAAGCAGTGATTTTAATAATGCTTAAAGTGAAACAATTAAATATTGTGCCTGGGGAGTCCCCTTAATGTGCCTGTAAAGTGGCGCATCTGTGCGATACATGTAGCCTTTTGCAGCAATACTGACATTTCTAAAGGAAAAAATGTAATTTAAACTTGCTCGCGGCTGTAATGTATTGACGGCTCCTGGCAATACAGATACATTTTTTTTTTTTAATTATATTTTTATTTGCACAAAAAATAAAGCACAGTACAGAAACATCATAATGGCACAGAAAACAATCAGTACAGGGAGTGGTGCCCCCTAAGAACAAAAGTAGACCAAAAAAACAGTGTGATAACAAGTCAAGCAATCAGATAGTACATAACTGCAAAGACGAAAAGGAGATCTGCAAAAGTACAGTAGCATACAAACATATACAGTATACACCTCAGGAAAGGAGTAATGGGATCAGGGGGAGTTCAAGACATAGGAGTCCCAGACTTCCCAAACAGCATTGAATTTAATCTGTTCATCATGCACCCTTGCCATCAGGGACTCCAGTTCCCGGATGTCTGAAACCAGTTTCAAGAAAAGGGCCCTATCCGGGGGAGACTGCTGTAACTAACATAGTGGGATAGCCCTCTTAGAAGCCAAGAGGAGGAAGGATATCAGCCTGGATGCCGGTTTTGAGACCCTAGGGAATGGTAGGCCTAGTAGACAATGTAAGGGGTCCAATGGCAATTCTAACCCCACCACGGCTTGGAGCGTTTCCAGAACCATAGACCAAAAAGGACATATAAGGGGACACGACCAAAAGACATGGTAAAGAGAACCTTTATCCTCCCTGCACCGCCAGCACAAGGCGGAATAAGAAGGATTCATCTTGTGAAGGCACTCTGGGGTCCTATACCAAAAAAGGAGAATCTTGAGAGCGGTCTCTCTCTGCGCCACGCAGCGGGATGATTTAAAAGTGGACGTCCAAATTCTATTCCACACAGGCAATGTGATTGGTCAATCAAGTATCCCAGACCACCTACGCATGTAAAAGTGGGAATCTTCAGTAAGCGGGACAGCATCATGCAAAATAGTATAAATTGAAGACACCAGATGACCCTGATGAGGACCCCGGCCACACAACAATTTCAAAGGCCGTGGGCCTCTCCAGGGCAAGCGACGGCGCCAACGATCTGAAGAAATCACAGATTTGAAGATAGAAGTAAAAGGATTGTTTTGGTAAGGAGAATTTTTCTCTAAGCTTCTCAAAGGTGAAGAATGTACGGGATACCGGGTGGACCAAGTTTCGCAACTGGAAAAGTGGAGGCTGAGTCCAATTCCATAAGCGACTCACCCGAAGGCCATCAGGAAGCAATGGGATAAACAAAACCGTGGTAAGGGGAGGGCATGGCGAAGAGAGAGAGAGTAGAGACCCCAGCATTTGCGCCAGACTCCCATGGTGACCAGCATTGAGTCCAAACACATGCCCTTCAGGACACCATCTGTATGCAAGGCCAGTGACCAAAGCATCAAGCAGGGGTGTACCGGATAAATCGCCCACCTCTCAATCTAAAATTTTTTTTTTTTAAATGGCGTAGGGCCCGTCCCCCCCCCCCCCCCCCCCATGGCAAAAAAAAATAAAATTCATACCAGACCTTTATCTGAGCATGCAGCCTGGCAGACAAGGATAGGGAGGGGAGAGCAGGCTCACCCCTCCTGAACCATGCCAGGCCGCTTGCCCTCAACATGGGGAGGGTGCTTTGGGGTGCACCCCAAAGCACCTTGTCCCCATGTTGATGGGGACAAGGGCATCTTCCCGACAACCCTGGGCTGTGGTTGTGGGGGTCTTCAGGTGGGGGGTTTATCTGAATCTGGTAGCCCCCTTTAACAAGGGGGCCCCCAGATCCTGCCCTCCCCATGTGAATGGGTATCGGGTACAACGTACCCCTACCCATTCACTAAAAAAGTGTACAAAAAAAAAATAAACACAAAAGACAAGTCCTTTATTCATCAAACACAACGCTCACCGCACCCGAAAAATAGAAAAAAGTTCAAAGACGCTTCCGCTACAAGAGCGTCATTCGGTAGGTAGCCTCTGAGGTGGAAGCGTCTTTCAAATTTTTTCTATTTTTGGGGTGCGGCGAGTGTCGTGATTGACGATGGATTTACTATATTTTTATTTTTGAATAAAGGACTTGTCAAAAACTGTCTTTCAATGAAAATGGTCTTTAGAAAAGGCCAAATACAGCGCTTGCTAATTAGATAGCATTATCATGCCAATCTCTAAATAAAATAAATAAATATGTGAAGATTCTCAATATTTGATCAAACCTGTGTTGTAAAGTGCATATGTGACTCAATATAAGACATATAAATATCAAAGAGCTCTGAAGACGTCACCGGAAGTGACGAAACGCGTCAGTTTGGACCGCACAGAGTCATCACGCTACCCTAGGTGGAACACAAGCCGGAAGTGAGCCCGTGATTCTGCGAGGAGGATGCGCAGCCCGCACCGCTGACCACCAGGGATAGTGTTTATTCTGTTTTACTAATTCAGAACCCAATGCATGTGTAGTTAACAATATTACGCTATTTGGAGCTTTCTTTTCTCCTTCCCTATCACCTTGGGTCATCACACCCCGGAGTCCACAGGAGCCATTACCAGCCCATAGGACCACCCAAAGGGGAACCCATTTGGCCCAGGGAGCCATTAAAGCTTGAATGGTCTTAATGTCATATGACATATAAGACCCACGACATCTGGTAAGTGATCCAATTTATTCATTCATTCGGGAAAAGGTATCGATATCTCAGTTAATCAAGTCAGAGCACTTGTACCTTCCAATTGAGAATAATCACTTTCACCAAGGACATTATTTGGAGCACTAAGTCACTATTTATTATTGGACTGTTTTATTTATTGCTGAATTTTTCATTGCTGAATTGTTATTGTTGATCGCAAAATCATTTAATGATTTATATTTATTCTTGGACTTTTTTGCTATAGTCACTTATGTACAAAGGACTATAAATTGAGCACATAATCACAGTTCACTTTTATTGTTCCTTATATTGTGGATTTTATTGATTGATATTTATATGTTATATTGAGTCACATATGCACTTTACAACACAGGTTTGATCGAATATTGAGAATCTTCACATGTTTATTTATTTTATTTAGAGATTGGCATGAAAATGCTATCTAATTAGCAAGCGCTGTATTTGGCCTTTTCTAAAGACCATTTTCTTTGACAGTTTACCTTTATTGTACAGCAGCTGCTACACTTTAATTTATTCACATCAGATTCCTTTTAAATATACCGACTATATACCTTATCTTTGGCGCGAGGAATATACTTCGTATATTTTTTTCTACACAAAAACTGTCTTTGTTTATTTATTTTTTTACACTTTTTTGGTGAATGGGTAAGGGTACAATGTACCTGATCCCTATTCACATGGAGGGGCCTGAGATCTGGGGCCCCCTTGTTAAAGGGGACTCCCAGATTCTGATAAGCCCCCCCACCCGCAGACCCCCACAACTACAGCCCAAGGTTGTCGGGAAGAGGCCATTGTCCCCATCAACATGAGGACAAGGTGCTTTGGGGGGCACCCAAATTACATTTTGGCGTGGAGTTCCCCTTAAAATCTATACCAGACCCAAAGAGCCTGGTATAGATTTTGGAGGGGACCCCATGTCGTTTTTTTTTTTTTTTCAATTCTGTCATATTGTTTCCCTTAACTACTTAAATACAGGGCACTTTCACCCCCTTCCTGCCCAGACCAATTTTTAGCTTTCAGTGCTCATTGGCATCTATGGGAAATATTGGTGAGCTTGGCATGGCACTGCTCCCTGTCTTTAACACTGGCATCTATGGAAAATCTTGGTCAGCTTGGCATGGCACTGCTCCCTGTCTAACATTGTTATCTATGGGAAATCCTGGTCAGCTTGGCATGGCCCTGCTCAGGAACTATAAGTGACAGGGACACAAAACTTGGGGAGCACTGAGAGGGGACCCAGGACTATAACATATCTATACATGATAAAAATGGGGTATAACCTGAACACTACACTGCACCCTGCCTTTTGCCAATCATGGCTCTGACAGAACATTGTGCTGTGATTGGCCAAAACACAGGTCAGGTGGATGTTTTGGCCAATCATCAGTAATTTATTCACTGCACCAGCGCAGTGCATTATGGGGCGCTCATCAGGGGGTAAACTTCTGCCCCATTTGTTCGTGTGTTTGGCGAACACACAAACAGCTAAAGTTCAAGCCCATCTCTAGTCCTTAAACTATCAGCAGGACCAGTATCTGCTCCTTTGTGCAAAGAAGAACAGGGTGAGCACTTCCAGAGCCCTACAAAATGATCTACAGCAGGCCACTGGTGTGAATGTCTCTGACCAAACAATCCGAAACAGACTTCATGAGGGTGGCGGTGGCCTGAGGGCCCGATATCCTCTAGTAGGCCCTGTGCTCACTGCCCAAGCTCGATTGGCATTTGCCATTGGACATCAGAATTGGCAGGTCTGCCACTGGCAACCTGTGCTTTTCACAGATGAGAGCAAGCTCAACCTGAGCACATGTAACAGACATGAAAGGGTCTGCAGAAGCCATTGAGAACATCATGCTGCCTGTAACATCATTAGAGCATGAGTGGTTTGGTTGGGGGTGATGGTCTAGGGGGGCATATCCATGAAGGGATGCACAGACTTCTACAGGCTAGACAATTGCACTCTGACTGCCAATAGGTATTGGGATGAAATCCTTGGACCCATTGTCAGACCTTACACTGGTGCAGTGGGTCCTGGGTTCCTCCTGGGGCATGGCAATGCCACGCCTCATGTGGCGAGAGTATGCAGCCAGTTCCTGGAGAATGAAGGAATTGGTACCATTGAATGGCCCCCACGTTTGCCTGACCTAAATCCATTAGAACGCCTCTGGGACATTATGTTTCGATCCATCCAACTCTGCCAGGTTTCATCTCAGGCTGTTCAGGAGCTCAGTGATGCCCTGGTCCAGATCTGGGAGGAAACACCCCAGGACACCATTTTTTTAATTTTATTAGGAACATATCCCGACACGGTTATGTATGCATACAAGAATGTGGGGGCCATACAAACTACTGAGTACCATTTTGAGTTGCTGCAATGAAATCTCAGCAAAATGGATTAGCCTGCTTTATCATTTTTTCACTTTGATTCTCAGGGTGTCTTTGAATTCAGCCCTCTTTAGGTTGATAATTTTCATTTTCATCAAAAGATGAGGCATCCTTTCGTTCTTAACACATTACCCAGTCCATATCAGTATAGCTATCCAGCATGATTTTTCTCCCCATTGAGATCTGATGGGTTTTCAAAGTGTTCCTTTTTGAGCAGTGTATATATATATATATATATATATATATATATATATATATATATATATATATAAACACATACACACACACAGAGTATATTATCAAAAATATTGGGACATTTGCCTTTAAACGCACATGAATGGCATCCCAGTTTTAGTCCGTAGGGTTCAATATTGAGTTGGCCAACCCTTTGCAGCTATAACAGCTTCAGTTCCTCTGTCCATAAGACTTAGGAGTGTGTCTATGGGAATGTTTGACCATTCTTTTAGAAGCGCATTTGTGAGGTCAGGCACTGATTTTGGACGAGAAGGTCTCCGCTCGCAGTCTCCACTGAAATGCCATTAAAGTTCATGTGTGTGTAAGGCCCCTTTCACACACTCCGTCCGTTGGACGGATTCCGTTTTTCTCAGCGGGGGAGCAGGAGGATGACAGCTGTGTCTCCGCGCTGTGTGCGGAGACACAGCTGTCAGTTCCCCATGTATCTCTATGGGGGAAATCGGATGGGAACGGACCGTCGGTCCGTTCTCATCCGATCCCATCCGCTGGACGGATGGAAAATAGGGTTTCCATCCGTCCAGATTTGATGGATCGGATTTCAGCGGACATGTCTCCGATGACATCCGATGCCCCATAGGGATGCATGGGGGGACCGTTCAGATCCGCCAAAAAAATGGACAGGCTGATCTGAACGGTCCGCCTGTGTGAAAGGGGCCTAAAAGAAGAGAGAGAGAAAACTATTTTACAGTGTTGCTTTTCAAGTTAAATGTATCTGTTCATACCTTTTTATGTTGTTAGGATTCTTCTTTTTAACCCTCTTTAGACTCAGATCACACTGCTGCGATGCAATTTTAAAGCAATTTTCAGTGCAATTTTGTTGTGCAACTTTGATGCAACATTTAATATTCTATGGGGCCAAATCGCACTGTAAATCACACCAAAGTAGCACACTAACCTTTTCCAAATCTGCACAGAGTGACATTGATGAGAACGGCACCATTGGTTATAATATGTTTTCCTTTGTCATGCGACTCTTTGGGACTCAAGTTGAATCAGAAGTTGCACTGGTGTAAACCAGCACTTAACATCTCAGATCTGGCGTCTCCTATGTCTAGTTCTGTCTGTCCCTGTACTTTCAGTCTTGTTCCTGCCATCTTATACCTGTGTCCTATATATTATTGTGTTTGTACTTATTTACAAGTCATTACTAGTGTGTCAAAGGAGACAGTACTTACTCCCACACTCACAGCATATCTAAACTAAGGTGACCAGATTTTTAAAATGAAATCCGGGGACATATTTTTATTTTTTTTATTGGCAAATGGCACAGGACTGCATAACACAAAGAGCGCTGGGCACATGACTACATAATACACAGAGTGCTGGTTACAGGACTGCATAATACACAGAGCGCTGGGCACAGGACTGCATAATACACAGAGCGTTGGGCACAGGACTGCATAATACACAGAGCGTTGGGCACAGGAATACATAATACACAGAGCGCTGGGTACAGAACTGCATAATACATAGAGTGCTGGGTACAGGACTGCATAACACACAGATCGCTGGGCACAGGACGGCATAATACACAGAGCGCTGGGCACAGGACTGCATAATACACAGAGCGCTGGACACAGGACTACATAATACACAGAGTGCTGGGTACAGGACTGCATAATACAGAGCGCTGGGTATAGGACTACATAACACACAGAGCAATGGGTACAGGACTGCATAATACACAGAGCGCTGGGAACAGGACTGGATAATACACAGAGTGCTGGGCACAGGACAACGTCATACACAGAGCGCTGGGTACAGGACTGCATAATACACAGAGCGCTGGGTACAGGACTACATAATACACAGAGCACTGGGCACAGGACTGCATAATACACAGAGCGCTGGGTACAGGACTACATAATACACAGAGCACTGGGCACAGGACTGCATAATACACAGAGCACTGGGCACAGGACTACATAATACACAGAGCAATGGGCACAGAACTGCATAATACACAGAGCGCTGGGTACAGGACTACATAATACACAGAGCACTGGGCACAGGACTGCATAATACACAGAGCGCTGGGTACAGGACTACATAATACACAGAGCACTGGGCACATGACTGCATAATACATTAAGCACTGGGAACAGGACTACATAATGCACAGAGCACTGGGCACAGGACTACATAATACACAGAGCAATGGGCACAGAACTGCATAATATACAGAGCCCTGGGCACAGGACTACATAATATACAGAGTGCTGGGCACAGGACTACATAATATACAGAGTGCTGGGCACAGGACTACATAATATACAGGAGGGTGTTAGGCATACAGTGCAGGGTTCAGAGGTGTGCTGTGCACAGAGGACACTTCTGCCCCCACATCCATAGCTCATCTCTGCACTCTTCTCTCACAGATTATCTCTGCAGCCACCTCTTAGCCCTTCCTCCACAACAGCTAAACTCTCCATCTCTCCATGCAGCTGCATCAGCTCTGACCCCTGCTCCCCCACTGCCCTCACCTGTGTGCAAACAAACCCCCCCCCCCCCCCCCATCTACTCATTTCCCATTCTCAGCCCTACACACAGTAAATTTTTGGCTCTGCCTCTCCTCCACTGAACAGCTGCAGGAGCAACAGTGAGATTGTTCAGCAGGGGGGGGGTCTGCATCTGAGCCATCCTGCCAGAAATGCAGTGTCATTGTCACTTCATGTGAGCTGGAAAGATAGCATAAACCATGCTATCCTTAATAAACTACTAGTCTCATGAATTCAATATGTAATGGGGAGATATCTTTGAAGTCCAGCCTGTATGACAATTTTGCCTTTCCATAATTACCATGGAGAAATAAGTGTAGACATGAAGGGGTAGGAAACAGGTTGTAGCGATTTTTGTTTTGCTTTTGCTCCTATTTATCTGTATTGATGTTGACCTCTGTTCCTGTCTGTATGTTAGTTTGTTATCTAGGTTATATCTGTCTGTTCATGTTATCTGCCATGCACAGGAACTCCAAAAGGTTCTGTCTGTCTGTCTGTCTGTGTGTCTTCACAGCTAAGCAATTTAACCACTTCTGGGCCATAAGTGATAAAAGGTGAATCCGCGCTTGTGAAAAAAACAGCTAGCAAAAAAGGTGTAAAATATACATATACAAAAATAAAAAGAATATTGCAGCGCTGACCATGATAAACAATAAAAAACTATCTCAAATAGACAAAAATGAACAAATTGAAGAAATGTCTCTTGTGATAACGTTCATAAAATGTTGTGACAATATTCCATGGGTGTAATCCAGTGAATATGTGGATACCACAATGAAAAGGAAACTTATTTCTCCACCACCAAAAATGAATGAAATGCAAACTCACCAGAGAAAAATGCTGTCTAGATTATAGCAGGGGCATAACTACAGGGGTTGCAGGGGTTGCAATTGCAACTGGGCCCCATGCTCTAGGGGGCCTATGCGGCTCCCCTGTACACCTGGATAGGAGGGGCGGCGGGGGCAGCATGTAGAGAAATCACTGTCTTCCTTCTTCCTCCTGTAGCTGCAGGAGGAAAATGGAGGAGATTGGTTCCTCTGTATGCTGCCCCCCGCCTCTCCTCCTATCCAGTTCACTTGTGTTCTGCTGTCTCTGGGCCCCTGTGTGCTCCCCTGGCTGCTGCAGGGGATGTGTCACAATAGAGAACCAGGAAGGGGTCAGTAAATATGTAATTTACCAGCCCCTCCCTTTTCTGAATGGACAGAGTCATAGTCAGTGACATTGTAAAAAAATAAAATAAGATGATAAAAAATAACACAATTAAAATACCAAAAAATAAAAACTACTGACACCAGTGGGTGAACTTCCAGGATCGCAAAGGTCACACTTGCGACCGGGCCTTGGCATTCCACCACAGTGGGAAGGCCCCAAGATGGCAGGAAGGGGGCCCGCTGCAGAATTTGTGCAAGGGTCCCGCTGTGGGACCGCAATAAAGAGCCCCACAATGAAAGTAAAGGGCCCCAGGATCAGTGGGAAGAGCCCCGGGCTTAAAGGGAAGGGCCCTGGCCAGGCGTCCGGGGGGGCCCTTCATGGTTTCTTGCACCGGGGCCCTGAACGTCCTAGTTACGCCTCTGGATTAAAGGACAGCAATCGAGTATTGTGCGACCAGTCTCAAGATCTTTGGGACATCAATGTAGTCAGCAACCTCCAACCTCGTGGATAACCTCCTTTAAAGCTAAAGCTCCTGAGGACGCGTTGGACGCGAAACGGCCGTAGAGCTTGTTATCTCAAACACCTAAGGTCCCAGCCAGCTTTTCATTTTAGTGGTGGCTTTATATGTGAGTTCTTTTTTACCTATGTTTGATTTTATATTCTATATACACTGTTTACGTGTCAGTGATACCGAATATTTTATTGTGTATTTTTATAAAAATTGATTTTTACTTCATACTACACCATGAGCCTCTCCAATTTTTTTGCAATTTAACCTTTTCATGACGTGCTGAGTCAATCAACGCATTGGAGGTTATCCACGAGGCTGGAGGTTGCTGACTACATTGATGTCCCAAAGATCTTGAGACTGGTCACACAATACTCGATTGCTGTCCTATAATCTAGACAGCATTTGGCTCTAGTGAGTTTGCATTTCATTCATTTTTGGTGGTGGAGAAATCATTTTCCTTTTCATCGTGGTATCCACATATTCACTGGATTACACCCATGGAATATCGTCACAACATTTTATGAACATTATCACCGGAGACATTTCTTCAATTTGTTAATTTTTGTCTATTTGAGACACTTCTGGGCCATAAGGTTTTACCCCCTTAATGATCAGGCCATTTTTTTGCGATTTGGCACTTTGTGATTTTAACTAGTAATTGCGCAGTCATGCAATGCTGTACCCAAACAAAATGTATGTACTTTCCCCCCCCCCCCCACAAATAGAGCTTTCTTTTGGTAGTATTTGATCACCTCTGTGGTTCTATGCGAATTTAGAGCTGATCTATACGAATGTAAATGAAAAAAGACCAAAAATTTGGAGAAAAAATGAAATTTTCTACTTTTTCTTATAAAAAATGTAGGCTAAAATGTATTTAGCTATATGTCTTTGATAAAAAAAAAAAAATCTCAATAGGCGTATATTTATATTTATTGGTTTGCGCAAAAGGTATAGCGTCTACAAACTATGGTGTAAATACTGGAATTTACACAGCTTTTACTTTCTGACTGCCTATCTCATTTCTTGAAGTACTAAAATGGCAGGGCAGTACAACCCCCCCCCCAAATTACCCCTTTTTAGAAAGTAGACACCCCAAGGAATTTCCTGAGAGGCATGTTGAGCCCATTGAAGAGGTGTTTGAAAAGAGACAAAAAATAAAAAATTAATTAAAGTTATAAATGAAATGATGTATTGCTCAAACATGCCATGGGTATCTGTGAAATTACAACCCACAATGCAATCTGCTGCTTCTCCTGAGTACAGGGGTACCCCATGTGTGAGACTTTTTAGCAGTCTAGCCACGTACAGGACCCCGAAAACCAATCACCGCCTGCAGGCTTTCTAAGGGCATAAATTGTTGATTTCACTCCTTACCTATCACAGTTTCGGAGGCCATGCAATGCCAAGACAGCACAAACCCAGCCCCCCCCCCCCCAAATTACCCCTTTTCAGAAAGTAGACACCCTAAGCTATTTGTGAAAAAATTTTTGCTGTAGGCCCAAAGAAACTGCGCAAAAGGAATGTGATATGTAGACATATACGTAGAGCTGCACCATAAACGTGAATAACGTGACAAATGAAGAAATGAAAAGATGTAGCGCTCAACAGTTCAATACATCATAAATAAAATAAAATAGATTAAATCATAAATGTTCAATGTGCAATAGATTGTGCAAAACAAAGTCTCTAGTGTCTCAATCAAACGGGTTAAACAAGTAATGGCCAATGATGGGAAAACACAGACTTGATAGGAGTGAATCTCACTGAGTGAGATTCACTTCTATCAAGTCTGTGTTTTTCCATCATTGGCCATTACTTGTTTAACCCATTTGATTGGGACACTAGAGACTTTGTTTTGCACGATCTATTGCACC